>NC_141061.1:58035131-58635131 GCF_041138505.1 Cibotium barometz | reverse complement strand
AGACCGAGGAAGAGAGACATAGGGATGAAAGGAGGCTAGCAAAGCCATTTCTGCAAGATGGATTGTATTCTTATGAAAATGATGTGCACAGAAAGGAGTAACGAGTTTAGAATACAGAGGAAGGAGGAATAGGTAATGGCTTCCTTCCGGTCATTTCCATGCCTTCCCTTCTCCTTTTCCCTCTCCTTACAGTGCATAGCCTAGCCTACAAAAGACCCTTTTCAATATTTTGCCTTACTCTCAAATACAAGTTAAAAAACTACAATAATGGATTGTCTCTTCTTTCTCCTAGAGACAAGGGGCATAGCCTGGGATGCCCTTGAGAGTACACAATGAGGATGAGATGTTTGGTCATGCCCTTTTTCTTCTAACCACTATAGGCCTAATCACATGAAATTTAAATTAGAGACAAGGACTTTAAAAACACAAAGATTGTTCGATTCAAATAGGTTTTTTGAAATTAATTAGAGACAAAGAATTCACAGATAGAGGAAGAATTAATTCAAAAACATATTACTGAGTAACTTACATTGTAGCTCGAGACAAGGACTTCAGATAGATAGATAGTGGGAAAGAAACTTACATGGTAGCTAGTGTTTGATTAGCAATGCGAATTGAGTAAATTTTTCTCGTTTTTCTACATGTCTCTATTTATACATTTTGAGTATCTTCTTGAATGCATGGTATTCAAAATATGAGTGCCAAGGTTGTGGGTGCACGTCACATTATGAGTACCAAGGTTGTGGGTGCAATTTTGAGATACGTGTATGGATATTTGTTATCATTCACCTGGTAACGGAATGAATTCCCCATCCCAAAAATTTTAGAAAAATAAAATAAAATTTTCATTTTAATTTCTATTTCCAATAAAATTTAAAAAATGTCACTGCTTATGTTTTTCTCATTTCACTAATAGAATGGGTTCACCTAGCTTGTTAAAGGGCAACAAATATTTTACAAGGTCATGTTGCTCTGAACCTGAATGATCGTGTGAAAATATGGAGGTTGAAAGTCCAATACCTAACCGTAAGCCAAAAAAGATTGTGTAGGTGCGTCAGAGTGAAGTAGCAGAAGGTTCCTCCTACTATTGCTAGGGGTTTGTTTGAGCTTGGAGAACCCGACATTGAAGATCATCCTCTTGTTAAAGAAGGGGAAGTTATAGAAGGAGGTTACAAAGAAGGTGAGGAAGGGAACAGAGGTAAGAAAGAAGAGGAAGAGGATAGGGAAGAAGGGAAAGAAGGGTAAGGAGATGGGAAAGGAGAGATGGAAGGAGTTAGCATTGAAGGGGATGATGAAGCTCATGAAGGAGGGAGTGAAGAAGGTAATGACAAGGGGGATGAAGAAGAGACTGCAAAAGGTATTGAAGGTGGAAATGAGGAAGGAGGGGAATCTATTGAAGAATCAAGTGCTCCACACGAAAGTGCATAGGAGACAAATGTGCATAGGAGACAAATGTGCCAAAAAGTGCACGTACAAGGAAGATAGAGATATTTGGCAAGCTCTTGAAAACTAGTACACCTCAAGGTTTCCTAGAGAGAACTAGGGTGAATTTTACGACATCACCTCAAAAAATACCTCTATGTAGGCTCATTCTGGCAGAAGCAATCAGAAAATTAAGTCATGAAAAGAGAAAAACCTATCAAGGTCTTTTATGAAGATGAGTGGTTACTTAGAAAGTAAGGGGTCCTTCATTGTTTCCATCCTTGATTTCGAGGGGGAGGAGACACCCCTAACATATGAGAGGAGGGAGTCTTGGAGTGATGCAAGGAAGACTATGAATGATAGGTTTGAGAAAATCTTGAACACAAATGTAGAGTGGGGTCCATACCGTAGGGGCAAAATCATTCACATACTCGATGGAAACAATCACCCACAAAGCATTCATGGATTGCATCAAAAGAGGTGAGTATTATATTATAATTATTTATGTCGATGGGTCAAATCTTGTCTTTTGCTCATTTATACTTATGTTCTTGATGCTTTCAAAATACTAAAATGATTTGTCGATGCACTTCAGTGTTGTTTCTGATTTTGTTTCATTTGAGAACAATGATGTTGGGGAATTCTTGTTTTCTCTCACACCCAATTGAACAAGTAAGATATTTCTCTCTCCCGATTGAATTTATGTATTCTCATCTGATTGACCAATATACATTTTGGGACGTTGATTAAAAATTTGTTGTCTTGTGTGGTAGGATCAGTGAGTTTGGTACGTTCCTAACACATTTGGAGATAAGATTTTTCAGATTAGGAAACTTGGGGAATCAGACCTTCTACTCTTATTGCTGAATTTGATGAACAAGATAAGAAATGGATTGAAGAAGAGTTGAGCAAGATAGTTGATGTAAGAGGAAAAAAGAGTTGGTACAAGATTCCAATTCAAATACTTACACAACTTGTTTTGAAGATATAATTTCCTGCTCATAACTTGCATTTTAAAAAATGTCAGATTATATATATATATTCCATTTACAAAATAAAAACATGAACTCTTGTCTTATTATATTATGTTTTCTATCAAAGCATCAAAAGGAACAAAAAGTGGATGAAAAGACAAAGGGCATCGATGAGGAGGCCAAACAAAAGGTCATAAGAGAGGTGGAGGTGTTGTCTATAGAGGAAAAGCATTGAAGTATGCGAGGCTTGTAGATCCTTGCAATGGTGAGTGTTACTGGCGTGTTGTCCTTTCTTTGCCTTGGCATGAGCCAAGCAAACACATTGCCACAGAGGAGAAATTGAACACTATTGCTGCCTCCTGCATTAAAGATGAAGACGAATCCTTTCTTGTGGGGGAGATGCTTGAATTTTCCCAATCTCTTATACGCACCTTGGAGTACTTACCTAGTGCCAAGAGGAAGATACGAGATCGGTTGCACATGTTTGTTTATTGGCTTTAAATTTTCGAATTAGGGGTGTCTTTGTTGCATGACATATGTAATGCAGATAGAGCAAGGCTTCCTAATGACAATGTGTACATAGAGTATGTCATGACCAATCGAAGAAAGTACTTTAAAAAGGCTTTCAAGACTCATCAAGGAAGAATTAGATTCAACAATGACATTAAGCATCAGCCCAGTCTTTGGCAAGTCTACACAACATGTTATTTAAAGGTGAACTTCTTCCTTTATACTTCTTGACCTCTTAAATTAATCATTAATGACACCTATTAAAATCAGCTTATGTAATAAGCAGGTGGCTTATTAAGCTTGTGAGTGTGGTTTCACTTGAGAGCATACCTCTGCTAGAAACCGTATGGGCTTGCACAATGATACACCAACATATATGTATGAAGACTTGTAATTGGGAAGACTAAGTGTGTATCCTTTGAGTTCTTGTAGTACCATAGTCAATTGTAACTTTTTCTTATTCTTGTTACACCTATACATAGGCTGTTTCTAGTATTGAGAGAGATCATTTTCCATGGTGGTTGGACATGGAAAAAAATATAGCACCAGATGGTGAGGTGGATCTATATCAACAACATAAGTTTGAATTACTTCTATGAGCACAGCCTGAGATTACAGATGAGGTAAGTGAGAATCATTTGTCTTTTATGTGTTATAATATAATTACATGATGTGACATGTGTTTTGCATATGTGTTGTATGTTTAGAATACTCCCATTACATCCCATGCCTAATCTACTGCATCGGCAACCACATTACTCACGCCACCTATGAACCTAGGAAGACAACTTATAGAGTAGGCCTTTCATGCAAGCAAGAGGCAAGTAACACAACAAGGGAGTAGAAGCATTGGTGGAGAGAAAACTGAGAATGTTGGTGGAGATCCACCAATAGACATTTTGGAACCAAAAGGTAAGTTGACTCTCCATACATATCACAATGAAGGTCCCTACTTGACCTAGCTATGATAACATTTAAAATTGTGATAGGAATTATATTTGTCTTTAATGCAAGTATTGGATATTCAGAATTGGAAGCAACCCTCCACCATCATGAGTGGAATTATGGAAGTGTTGAATATAATTTGTACTAAAGGCAAGGTAAAATGGAAGATGATGATCATTGTGTTGAGCTAATATTTGGTGACTTCCCATTTGACATTGTTGTAGAGGGTTGTTCCATAAATAAGATTCCATCTTGGAATAGGACTGATGATAATCTATATACCCTGGCCTTTAAATTTGCCAACTTTTTTCTCTTTAAGGTTGGCTTCTTTGCATGCTTATACACAATGTAGGAGGCTACCAAGATGGAGCATTATGTGGCAATTCAAGGTTTTGTAGCGGTGCATCGCTAGGTTGTGAAGTGTACATCACCGGTGGGAAGAAAAAAGGGACTAATGGCATAACAAAGGTAACATTTCTGCAGAGAAGTTTGAATAGAATGTAATTTCATATAATTATTTATTTTCATTATCTTAATAAATGTGTAACACAGGTGACATGCCTTATCTTATATGCATTTGTATGCTCTTCTTCACCAAAAAATGTATTCTCAATTCATAGTGATCAAGTTAAAGACTTGAACCTTGGAGAGTAACTTGATGGTGGAGCATGAACTCATCCATGATTTGTATGTATTTAGTTTCAATTATCTTTGTTTCTATCAAGAATTTGTTTAATTTTGAATTCATTTCAACATAAATGTACTTATTTATCATTATCTTTATGTTTGTCATGTAGTTTTATTTTGAATGATAATTTATTGAGTCACCAGAGTTCCTCCTGAAGATTTGGTCAAAAGAAAGGGAACTTCTTGGAGAGGTGGTTGTTAGAGAGGCCAAAAGTTTTGCAAGTATATCGTTTCATTGTTCAACAAGCCTGGGGATACTGTTGTGGATTTGTTCCTTTGGAACTGGGACACTTGGTCTTGTAGCATCATATATGAATCACAATGTGATATTATTAGAAAGGATGAGTGCATTTACAAGTGCCTACTAGAACCTTACTTTGCTAAGATCATAAGTATTTCCAAGCTTAAGTAAAGTTATTCCCACTAATGTGCATTGAAATATAATTTCCTCTAACTAACATACATATTTCTTTTATAGATTTTGAACAAAGCCAAACAACCTATAATACCATTGATGCCTTCTTGTTTGGAATATCATTCCGTTTTTTGATTCTTGTGTTTGTTTATTTAAATTCAAAAGCTCCTCTTACACTTAGAGCTTCGAACATTATGGACATTATCTCAGTTTCACTATTGTAGACATTTGTTATGATCAGTCTAGGTTTCTTGCCTTTGTTTATTATGACTTAGAGCTTCGAACATTATGGATATTATCTCAGTTTCACTATTGTAGACATTTGTTATGATCAGTCTAGGTTTCTTGCCTTTGTTTATTATGACTAAGAAGCTCCTTTTACTATTTTACAGCTTTAGACATTATGGACATTATCTCAGTTTTGCTATTGTGGACATTTGCTATGATTTAGGTAGATTTACGATCTTAAACATTGCTTATTTGTGAAGGTATTGTCAATATTATTACATTTTATAACTTCATTTAATTTTATGTTATGCCATACATTTTTCACATTGATGACCAAAAGTGGTACATGATTTGTGAATTAATTTGTTGACTTACTATTAACTTTGGAATGTTTCTTAATACTTCTATTGGCATTGCCTCTTCTAGGCACTTCATGAAAGAGTGTAATCAATCACAAAACTTAAATATGCTTGCTCAATCAGGTCAGATCTAGCAGCTCTAAATTTCAATCCTAGCACCTCAACTGGCATCCTCTGATCTTTTGCTGACCATATCTGACTCCAATTGATCCTCATATGACTAGCAGTCGCTCTCCTCTGATTTTTTTGTTGACCATATCTGACAAAACTGACCATCATGTAGTTGACTACTAGTAGAGGTGACTGTATTTGATTCAACTAACTCCAGGCTGACTTCTCTCAAATTTTAGTCCTTCAGAACTTTCAGATTTTCCTCCAGAGCTTACAATCCTCAGAACCTTTCTGGTCATGTCAGCACTCTTCTACTGACTACTTTTGTTGACTCCTATCTGACTCAGTTAACTGTTGTGCTGTTGACTCAGTTGACTCAACTGATTTAGTCGACTCAGGCACTACTTCTATGTCCTGTAGCACTCACAAAAATTCAAATACCTTAAACTTCACAATGATTCAACCTCATAATTTGTAATCTGATATCAACAAACCTCCAGCTGACTCTGATGTCCTCCAGCTCTCACGAAAACTGTCTTAGTCAGACTTAACTCTGATTGTCAGATTTGACTCAAACTAGTTCTCTCTCATCCTAGCAAGATTATATCTGCTTTTATACACCTTGCCTAATAGATTATATCTACTTTTCTACACCTTCACAAATGACTTCCTTTGACACACAATTGACTCTGATGCCCCTGTCTGGTTGAGTCAAAGTGACCTTTGTCTGTCAGATCTAATAGATTGATCCAAAATAGCTTCCTATGAACTCAGAAAGATTATATCTACTTTCTTTTTACAGCTTCAGTTGACTTCTTTCGATAGTCAGCTGGACCTATCTGACATAAGTAACACTATCTGACATCAATTGATTCAGTGCTAATTTTGCATAGTTTAGTTCTTCACACAATTTATTTTCCTTCAACAATTTCATTCAAAACACATAATTTATTTTCCTCAACAATTTCATTCAAAACAACATATCCATCAAAACTGAACATCAAATCACAAACTCTAACATCCACTCATAACATAATCAAACCAAAACACTCTATTTTCTTTAGATTTTCAATACAAATATCCATCAAAATTGAACATCAAATCACAAACTCTAACATCCACTCATAACATAATCAAACCAAAACACTCTGTTTTCTTTAGATTTTCAATACAAATCCAGTTCCCAACAACCCAATAAGAAAGAACAAATAACATAGAATAGAGGAAACCTGGATGAGCAAAAAGTAGTACATGGTTTGTGAATTAATTTGTTGAATTCACTATTAACTTTGGAATGTTCCTTAATACTTCTATTGGCATTTTCGCTTCTAGAGACTTCATGAAAGAGAGTAATCAATCACAAAACTCAAATTGCTCGCTCACATACTCAAACCATTAAAAAAAGGAAATCTGCTCGCTCAATTGTGCTCGCCGTCCCCTCTCTTCTATGTCTTCGAGCCCCATGGAGGCCCAATTTCTTCTCCATAGCTCATAGGAAACCATTGCCATCAAGTAGAATTGACGCATCAGCTCGCGATTTTGCCGGCAACACATGTTTCAAATGGCACAAGTTTTTTGAGAAAAATGTAGATCTTCAACTCGTTCAGCAAAATCAGAGTAACTCCTCATGGCCTTGGGGGTATTTCGGGGTGCTTGACATTCCTACAACACCCATTCTTGAAGAAAACGACACCCTACACTAGATTTTAGCCTGTGCAGTCCATAGAAGCATATATTTTTGATAATTCAGTGAATAATACATGCTTAATTAAGTTAATGATATGCTTAATGGGTTTGAATGAGAGCTAATAAATTGCTATGTCTTGTCCTAATATCATTTGAGCTCACGCCAAGTCTAACACCCTCATTTGGATACTTCAATAATGCTCTATTTTCTACACTGTGTTAACAATGACTTAACCTCACTGATCAAGGTTTAATTGTGCCTAATCTAAGTCAGGGTACAACTGGTGTTATAATCTTGGCATTAGGCATGTTCTACAGCCCCATATCACTTCACATATCACTTCACATTGCAAAATCCTTTTGATTTGGTGCCTCAAACACTTACTCCAAATCAGTCTATTTACATTTTTGGGAGTGTGTTTAACATTCATTGCTTAATCTTTATGGTTAGCACTAATCAAATTCATTTGTAAAGGGATTAGACACTATCTTGAGGATAGTTACTCAAAGGTAAGACCTTCCCTCACATTTACACATGGCTATACCGACTAACTTGGCAAACTAAGGCCATGTTCACTCGAGGAAGAGTTTGTGGAACATAGCATGTGGAAAGGAAAAGAAGCCTACCATAAGGGACGCTAAAGCTATATGGGTATCCAAAGATAAGAAAGCATATGGGTATCCCAAGATGAGAAAGCTCTTGCCATATTAGCTTTGGGTCTCATTGATCAACTCATTCATCATATCGATGGAATGGATACATCCTTTGAAGCTTGGGAAGAGTTGGAAAAACTCTTTGGAGTGCAAGCTAAGAGGTCCATGATTGGCCTACTAATACAACTATTCGAGCTCAACATGATGAAAGAATACTCTCTTGCTACACATCTTAGCCATATGAAGAGTCTCATGACTCAACTTGTAGGTATTAAAATGAACATTGATGAAGATATTTGAATTGCTTTGTTGTTTAAAATTCTAGGAAGATTATGGAAACATAGTCACTACACTCATCAATCTACCATTTCCAAAGTTGGTCAACGTCATTGCATCCTTGATGGAGGAAGAGAAGAAGATAAAGCAAAAACATGAAAAAAGCCATCTCTTCTTCCATAATGAGGTCATGCTATGCAAAGAATATATCCAAAGTGTCTACATCACATTAGGGGGCATTTGAGCATAAAAAGGACCTTGTATAGGATCCCTAATTTTAAGGAATTAAGACTAATTTTATTGAGGCTTAAGGAGACAAAGCTCATAATGATGCCTACTTTTGGGCCTAAAAGTAGGGGATCTCTCTAATTTTTGAACTAGGATTCTCTTTCTAGCTATTAAAGCCCCTATTAGGATCACTAATATCTACGCTTTCAATCTTATTTACTCCACTTTAATAGTCGTATTTGAAACTCCCCCGACATTCTGTTTCTTTCAATCATTACTATCATTCATCAAGTATTTCCAAGCTTAAGTAAAGTTATTCCCACTAATGTGCATTGAAATATAATTTCCTCTAACTAACATACATATTTCTTTTATAGATTTCGAACAAAGCCAAACAACCTATAATACCATTGATGCCTTCTTGTTTGGAATATCATTCCGTGTTTTGATTCTTGTGTTTGTTTATTTAAATTCAAAAGCTCCTCTTACACTTAGAGCTTCGAACATTATGGACATTATCTCAGTTTCACTATTGTAGACATTTGTTATGATCAGTCTAGGTTTCTTGCCTTTGTTTATTATGACTTAGAGCTTCGAACATTATGGATATTATCTCAGTTTCACTATTGTAGACATTTGTTATGATCAGTCTAGGTTTCTTGCCTTTGTTTATTATGACTAAGAAGCTCCTTTTACTATTTTACAGCTTTAGACATTATGGACATTATCTTAGTTTTGCTATTGTGGACATTTGCTATGATTTAGGTAGATTTACGATCTTAAACATTGCTTATTTGTGAAGGTATTGTCAATATTATTACATTTTATAACTTCATTTAATTTTATGTTATACCATACATTTTTCACATTGATGTGACCAAAAGTGGTACATGATTTGTGAATTAATTTGTTGACTTACTATTAACTTTGGAATGTTGCTTAATACTTCTATTGGCATTGCCTCTTCTAGGCACTTCATGAAAGAGTGTAATCAATCACAAAACTCAAATATGCTTGCTCAATTAGGTCAGATCTAGCAGCTCTAAATTTCAATCCTAGCACCTCAACTGGCATCCTCTGATCTTTTGTTGACCATATCTGACTCCAATTGATCCTCATATGACCTGCAGTTGCTCTCCTCTGATCTTTTGTTGACCATATCTGACAAAACTGACCCTCATGTAGTTGACTAGTAGAGGTGACTGTATTTGATTCAACTAACTCCAGGCTGACTTCTCTGAAATTTTAGTCCTTCAGGACTTTCAGATTTTCCTCCAAAGCTTACAATCCTCAGAACCTTTCTGGTCATGTCAGCACTCTTCTACTGACTACTTTTGTTGACTCCTATCTGACTCATTTAACTGTTGTGCTGTTGACTTAGTTGACTCAACTGATTTAGTCGACTCAGGCTTGACTACTTCTATGTCCTGTAGCACTCACAAAAATTCAAATAAATTAAACTTCACAATGATTCAACCTCATAATCCCTAATCTGATATCAACAAACCTCCAGCTGACTCTGATGTCCTCCAGCTCTCACGAAAACTGTCTTAGTCAGACTTAACTCTGATTGTCAGATTTGACTCAAACTAGTTCTCTCTCATCCTAGCAAGATTATATCTACGTTTATACACCTTGCCCAATAGATTATATCTACTTTTCTACACCTTCACAAATGACTTCCTCTGACACACAATTGACTTTGATGCCCCTGTGTGTCCGGTTGAGTCAAACTGACCTTTCTCTGTCAGATCTAATAGATTGATCCAAAATAGCTTCCTATGAACTCAGAAAGATTATATCTACTTTCTTTTTACAGCTTCAGTTGACTTCTTTCGATAGTCAGCTGGACCTATCTGACATAAGTAACACTATCTGACATCAATTGATTCAGGGCTAATTTTGCATAGTTTAGTTCTTCACACATAATTTATTTTCCTCAACAATTTCATTCAAAACAACATATCCATCAAAACTGAACATCAAATCACAAACTCTAACATCCACTCATAATATAATCAAACCAAAACACTCTATTTTCTTTAGATTTTCAATGCAAATCCAGTTCCCAACAACCCAATAAGAGGAAACCTTGATGAGCAAAAAGTAGTACATGGTTTGTGAATTAATTTGTTGAATTCACTATTAACTTTGGAATGTTGCTTAATACTTCTATTGGCATTTTCGCTTCTAGAGACTTTATGAAAGAGTGTAATCAATCACAAAACTCAAATTGCTTCGCTCACATACCCAAACCATTAAAAAAAGGAAATCTGCTCGCTCAATTGTGCTCGCTTTTTTGGCCATCCCCTCTCTTCTATATCCTCGAGCCCCATGGAGGCCCAATTTCTTCTCCTACTCTCAACCATTGACTAAAATTCAACTTTGAGACTCTCCATAGCTCATATAGGAAACCATTGCCATCAAGTAGAATTGATGCATCAGCTCGCGATTTTGCCGGCAACACATGTTTCAAATGGCACAGGTTTTTTGAGAAAAATGTAGATCTTCAACTCGTTCAGCAAAATCAGAGTAACTCCTCATAGCCTTGGGGGTATTTTGGGGTGCTTGACATGCCTACAACACCCATTCTTGAAGAAAACGACACCCTACACTAGATTTTAGCCTGTGCAGTCCATAGAAGCATATATTTTTGATAATTTAGTGAATAATACATGCTTAATTAAGTTAATGATATGCTTAATGGGTTTGAATGAGAGCTAATAAATTGCTATGTCTTGTCCTAATATCATTTGAGCTCACGCCAAGTCTAACACCCTCATTTGGATACTTTAATAGTGCTCTTTTTTCTACACTCTTAACAATGACTTAACCTCACTGATCAAGGTCTAATTGTGCCTAACCTTAGTTAGGGTACAATTGGTGTTATAATCTTGGCATTAGGCACGTTCTACAGCCCCATATCACTTCACATTGCAAAATCCATTTGATTTGGTGCCTCAAACACTCACTCCAAATCAGTCTATTTATGTTTTTGGGAGTGTGTTTAACATTCATTGCTTACTCTTTATGGTTAGCACTAATCAAATCCATTTGTAAAGGGATTAGACACTATCTTGAGGATAGTTACTCAAAGGTAAGACCTTCCCTCACATTTGCACATGGCTATCCCGACTAACTTGGCAAACTAAGGCCATGTTCACTCGAGGAAGAGTTTGTGGAACATAGCATGTGGAAAGGAAAAGAAGCCTACCATAAGGGACGCTAAAGCTATATGGGTATCCAAAGACAAGAAAGCATATGGGTATCCCAAGATGAGAAAGCTCTTGCCATATTAGCTTTGGGTCTCATTGATCAATTCATTCATCATATCGATGGAATGGATACATCCTTTGAAGCTTGGGAAGAGTTGGAAAAACTCTTTGGAGTGCAAGCTAAGAGGTCCATGATTGGCCTACTAATTCAACTATTTGAGCTCAACATGATGAAAGAATACTCTCTTGCTACACATCTTAGCCATATGAAGAGTCTCATGACTCAACTTGCAGGTATTAAAATGAACATTGATGAAGATATTTGAATTGCTTTGTTGTTTAAAATTCTAGGAAGATTATGGAAACATAGTCACTACACTCATCAATCTAGGAAGATTATGGAAACATAGTCACTACACTCATCAATCTACCATTTCCAAAGTTGGTCGACATCATTGCATCCTTGATGGAGGAAGAGAAGAAGATAAAGCAAAAACATGAAAAAAGCCATCTCTTCTTCCATAATGAGGTCATGCTACGCAAAGAATATATCCAAAGTGTCTACATCACATTAGGGGGGGCATTTGAGCATAAAAAGGACCTTGTATAGGATCCCTAATTTTAAGGAATTAAGACTAATTTTATTGAGGCTTAAGGAGACAAAGCTCATAATGATGCCTACTTTTGGGTCTAAAAGTAGGGGATCTCTCTAATTTTTGAACTAAGATTCTCTTTCTAGCTATTAAAACCCCTATTAGGATCACTAATATCTACGCTTTCAATCTTATTTACTCCACTTTAATAGTCGTATTTGAAACTCCCCCGACATCGTGTTTCTTTCAATCATTACTATCATTCATCACGTTTCCTACCAAACTCTGCAATAGGATTATATATATATATATATATATATATATATATATATATATATATATGTATATATGTATATATGTATATGGATATATATATATATATATATGTATGTATATATATATATATATGTATATATATTTATATATATCTCTCCCTTTTTACCAAGCTCTCTTCTCCCATTGCAAATACAATAGGTCTATCTCCCTCTCTCTCTCTCTCTCCCTTTTTACCAAGCTCTCTTCTCCCATTGCGAATACAATAGGTCTATCTCCCTCTCTCTTTCTCTCTCTCTCTCTCTCTCTCTCTCTCTCTCTCTCTCTCTCTCTCTCTCTCTTTCTCCGTCTCTCTCCCTCTTCCCCAAGCTCCCATTGTGATACAATAGGATAGCCCTATTGTGAATATAATAGGACAACCATGAGTCACTTCAGAAGAGTCTCTTCCATTTTTTGAATGGCAGAAATTTCAGATTCAACAAGAGTGGAAGGTGTACTTGCATATTCACATATTGAATGAATATACACCAATCAAGAAAGAATGTTTGAATGCATAGGAGAAGCATGCAAGAAGACAACATGGTCGGACTAATGTGGATCTTTGGGTTGATGGATATTTATATCCTAATGATCCTTCTTTGCATTTTCCTCGACCCTTCATTGATCTCCCTTCATTTATTTAGTTTGTTGGAGAGGGTGAGAATGGGCTGCTTGGGTACTGCAGAAGGTTAAGCATGAGTGATGCATGGAGAGTCCAATTCCTCCACTCACAAACACAAAGCTTACAAAGCACTTTGAGTAGTGTGCAACATGCACTACTTAATGCATAAAATAATATTGTAGAGCTAGAGAAAAGAGACAAAGAGAAAGAGGCTCGTGTTATGAAGCTACAAGACATAATCTCTCACATGAAGAGCACCCCTGTGTGGGAGCAAGAGAGCGAAAGAGGACAATCAATAACATTCAAAAACTCGTAGTTGGTGGTGGTGCTTACAAGCAAAGAATCCATGCAGCAAGGTTTGTTTTTTGTTCTTTGTCTATTATTGTTTTGCAAAGTAATTTTGACTAAGGTACTTTTAGTTATTGTGGTTGTTATAAGCAATAGATTAAGGTGTTTTTGGTAATCTTTATTGGTTTGTGACAATAATTTTTTGAAAGAAGCATGTGGTGATAATTGTCCTAAAGATTTTGGAGAAATATTACGTAGTTATGTGAGGAGGCATGACATTCTTTCCATCATTCAAGACCCACGCTCAACCCATGCCACAAGAAGATACGTCAGGTACTCGCAAATGAGATAATGGATGACATTACCAATCTTCTAAGCATTGAGGAGGTTTAGGATGCATGAGATGAGGTGGGCATTAGTACAAAAGGATATCAAGCCCTCCATTAATTGCTAAAAGATACACTTCGCAAAAACAAGGCATCACAAGGAATATTTTTCTTGTCCCCGAAAAGATAAGATTAGCAAAGAGGACATGCAATGATGATGTGCAATGCAAAATTGGAGAATACTATTGCATCAATGATACATTAACCGCCGTTGGAGCTTGGGGGAAAAAGCGAAGCACAAATGGTAAGATCATGTATCCCTACAATGAGTTCAATAATATATTTGTTGATCTACAGCGTCTTCAGAGAGCTATGATCTTATTCTAAGGACTACCTAAACAATGTAAGAATTTTTTTACATTCCTTTTGCGAGCTAATAGAAAAATCTTTTAAGTACTAAAACTTATCTACTTTTGTTTGTCATGCAAGGTGACAAGGTAAGTTTTGTGTTGAAAGTGGATGAGTGTTAGATTGTAAAAGGTAAGAGGTTAAAACAAATGAGTATCACACTTATGAATGAGGCAATGGAATATGCAAAGAGTGAGATCAACATGACTGAGGAGACTGAGTTACCTTTGGAAGGTTCTAAATGAAAACCCAGACAATCATACGAGCAATAGCGAGAGGTTTGCAAGTCAAGTTTCCCCTCTTTTAGTGTCCAATTGGCTTGGGGCATTTGAAGTAACAAAGGAGACACATGAAGTGCTAGCTTGGATGTTTGATAGGATACCATGGATTACCAATGTCATTAAAGCACAAATTTAGGAAAAAAAAATAGAAGTGGAGGGTAAGGGCACTGATACAGTAGACTGGCACTTAGCAGGTGACTTGAAGACAATAAAGTGCCTTCTTGGGTGTCCACAAGGTGCTAACACCCCAAATCCTTGTCCATGTGCATGAGAATGGTGAGAGAAAAGAAACAAAAGAAGGCAGGAAGGAAGAGGAAGCTAGAGAATCAAGATGATGATGCTGGCAGGTTGGTGGTGTCTTGTTTGCTAACATGCTAGTTGAGCCAAACAGGCATTTGCAAGACCCCGAATGGATTCCTGTTATTCCATTCAAACTCAAGAATGTCCACTTTTGTACTTTGCATGCATTCATGAGTGTGTTTAATCATCTGCTCAAGTGTCACGTTGATTATGCATTTATTAACAAAAAAAAAGATGGAAGTTATACACTCATATATTCTTGAGCAACAAGAAATGTACTACATACTTTATGTAAATAATCATGTGTGTCATCCTTTTCATCCAAATATTTTTGCATGATTTTTTTAAACAAAGTTATTAATGAAGTTTCATGCTTTGTGATGTATAATGTGTAATAGTATGTTACCACATAGGGATCTATTATATATTGGATACGAATGTTTGTTTGGCATAACAAACTCGTTTTCGTATTGAAGTTATTAGTATAAATATCTTTAACACCACGTTTAAGGAAAACTAATGGTTGTTGTCAATTAAGCTTCATAATGCTATTACATAATTTTCTTTTATTGTTTAACAATGAAGCTTTGCTAGGTTTTAAACTCTTTCATTAAAATGTATTGAAGTTGTCCTTGTGTCTTTCACATTGTGAATCGATAGCACTTCTAATGGATGTAATATCAGTGTGAATCACATTATCTAATTCTACCAACACTAATTAATACCCTCAAATTGTACTAAAATATGCTACACCTTTAAAGCACTTCCAAAATTTTTATGACACTAGAAACTAATCTAAAACATATCTGAAATCCAAAAAGAAAATATTTATAACAAAAATAGAAATACCAACACCTGTTGGATCATAAGATTGGTGAGATTGAAAAATAGTGGACTCACAAAATCCAACCTACTCTTCACAATATCCTCCAAAGGGAAGGACCAAAAAAGATAACGTTATTACCCCAACCCTACCCTTAAACCCTTTCATTGACCAATCAACCCTATGTTCCCCCTTGTTTTTATTAAATCCCTCTGCTTCAATAATTGAATTGGATGTTTGAGCATGCTCCATGTTCCCCCTTTTTTCAAAAATCCATCCCCTCAATAGTTGATTTTTTTTTTCGAAAGCCCCCTTCCGAGGGGATGTAGTCGAGCTAGAAGTTACACCATTCACACACACAACCCTATAGTGTTAGGGCTCAAACCCACACCCTCTTGAATAGGGTGGGCCATGATGAGTAGTCGAGCTAGAAGTTACACCATTCACACACACAACCCTATAGTGTTAGGGCTCAAACCCACGACCTCTTGAATAGGGTGGGCCATGATGAGCCGAGCCACTCGGGCAAGTGCGTGTTGGTTGTGACAATAATTTCAAGGAAATAGGTTTTCCTTGGTTATCTACAATATGCACTATACGATCCATAATTGTTAATGATGCATCATGTGCTTGGATCTTGGTAGTAATTCTTTTACATCCGTTGGGCTTTGGTCTCTCAATGATTCATAAGGTCAATAACAGCGATGTGCTACATGTAGTGTAAACAGATAGAAGAGTTATTATTATGAAATGTGAGATGATGAAAAAAAGAGTATAGCGGTTACATTAACAAAAGATTGGTTCCCTCAGCGGATCGACCAACACACACAGAGGAGGACGAAAATGCGAAGGTTGCCGATCAAAAGCCCCACAGAATCCAGTAAGTCCACGTGAATTATTGAGGTTGATTTGTACTGGCGAGATAGATTTGAGATAATTGTTTGCCGTTTTTTAACGTCAGATGTTAATGCGCAGACGTTAATGCAAGGCAGCAGTCCAAGGGCAGCAGTAGAACAACATCAGAGGTGCAAGCGAGGGGTGAAGAAGCAGAAGAAGCAGGAGGGCGAGGAGGAGGAGGAGGAGGAGGAGGAGGGTATCATATAGATTTGACCTTGATATCTGCACAAGGTTTGAAGGACGTGAGGATGTTCGGCAGCATGAGCCCTTACGCGGTTGTCTGGATCGACCCTAACTGCAAGCACCACACATGCATTGCTGCCAACGCCGGCTCCTCGCCCGTCTGGGACTACCCCTTGCGCCTGTCCATCCCCCCCCCTCATACCGTCATTACCCCTAACACGCTTCCTAATGATGATAATACCGATAACCATCTGCTCACCATCCAGATCTTTAACAGTGGCGCCGCCTCGGATACTCTCGTGGGCAGCGTGCATATCCCCCTGCTAGACATCACGCAGATTACCGCCGGAAAGCTTGAGTACATGGCTTGCCAGGTAGTGCGACCCTCCGGCCGAATCCAAGGCCTTGTCAACCTCTCTCTCCGATACACCGGCGGCTCTTCCTCTTCCTCTCCTTCCATTGATAATGATCGCAATGCAGAACAGCAGCAACATCAGGGAGCCAACAGAAACTCGTGGTTTTTCCTCTCTGAACAGAGCGCCGCTGACGGCCACCACCCTAATTCCGAGCAGTTGCCGCTCAGCGGCCGTGGCACGCCTCCCCTGGCCGCCCCAGACTTCTTGGATTTCGCCGATCAAGGTGCAGAAGGCGCAGCTTCGACTCGCTCTTCTTCGAATGCTTGGGCGGCAGCAGGTGCTGCAGCAGAAAACTCCACGAGCCCCCACTCTCGGGCGGCCCCGAATTCGGAGTTCTCAAGCAGTCCCAAGCCCATGTTTGACAACAGCTATGACGCCCTCGCCCTTGCAGACGCCACTTGTGACCTTACCCTGCAGGGAGGCTCCATCGACCTCCATCAAGACGCCAGCTCGGGCGTGGGTGCTGCCCTCATCGGTATGGCCATGTCCCAGCCCTTTGCCCAGTCCATTTCACCTGCTCAAGGAGATTCTCTATACGATACCTCAGGCTCGACCTAGAACACGCGTTTTAAAAAAAAGAAAAAACTGTTTGCGATCACAATTATCACAGGATCCCAGTGGTTGAGCCGGATCATGTGTCACACTCACACACATGCATATTTCTGTAACTCCAAGCATGTAATTGTTGAAATCAATCTTATTTTTGGAACATCAAACACCTCAAATTTATTACTAGATGGCAGAATTTTTTGGGGTGTTTAATTGTATATGCTCGAAATCCCATGATCATGGGGCATAAAAAGAAACATCTTTTTACTTTTATTTTTATAAAATTTGAAGGACACTTGCCAAGTAGATTTAGGAGGGCCATTTTGTCATTTGTATGCCTGCTTTACTTTTCATCTAATAAATTGACCCCCCCTCCCCCCTTTTTTTTCATCTAATAAATTGACTCCGCCTCCCCCCCCCTTTTTTTTCATCTAATAAATTGACTCCCCCCCTCCTTTTTTTTTTGTGAGGAGGTTCATTTCTGTATATCCTACACTTATAGAGTGGAAGTTTTGTTTTTTGTTTTCTTTGGGAAGGGAGACATTGAACTCGTAGGCTCCCCAACCCTATTGGCCCTCCCTTTAGGTTCATCAAAATTTTCACAACTTTTTCACACATGCAAGGGTTAAAAGGGCCCTCTAAAATATATCTCGGGGCCAACTTGTTCTTTGAAAGTTTTTTAAGATTTGAAAACTCCTCATGTATCCACCATAATTTGGAAAAATCCTCATGTATCCATATTTTGAAAACTGCTCAATATGTATCTGTATTTTGAAATACTCATTTTGTTGATGAATTCTCATGCTATCTTAAAGCAATTCATGTGAACCCCCCTCCTCTTGAGTAACTTTTAGAAAAGCAATAATGTCTTATATAATATCTATGCACTTCGTGTATCACCTAAGTTTTGTGCTAGAATTGTTTTCTTTACTATATGCTAAGTTGAATCCCCATCCCCTTGAGAAACTTTGGGAAAAAGCAGCAATGTGATCTTGTATAATAACTATTCACTTTCATGTATCACCTAGGTATTCTACGGAAAAAGTTATTTTTAGACTATATATTAGAGTAGCAAATAGTGAGTATTTGACACTCACTAACTCACTCCATAGTGTATTTTGATATACTAATGTACAATAGTCCGCTCGTAATCTTATCTCAGCTTCGTAGAAGGTTGGGATGCCCCGCCCTATTTGCTTTCACTACAACAAATAAAGAGCACATCCACATCCAGAGCCATGCAAATTTAAAAGAATCCATTTATGAAAAAAACTTTACGCAGCTATGAGCACACAACTACAGCCGCGCTCGGCTATAGCTGAGGACTGTTGCCAAAAAAACGGGGATAGAATGGGGGAGAGATGTGGAGACATGTGTCTCCATATCTCTCACCCATTCTGTCTCACTTTTTTTAAATCACATTATTTAAACACTACTTAATCACATTTCTTATAAAACACTTAATCACTTAATACATAAAAAATAATTGCAATACAATGTCATGAATTATACTGCAAATTACATGGTTTCAAATTACATAAGGTGTTCATGTCCAAAAATGAATAAAGATGAAGACATCAAAAACTAATTAAATTAATGCATCATCTTCATCAAGATTCTCCTCGCATATACATCTTCACCACATGCACCACCACCTTCATCATCACCGCCACTTTCAGCATTGTCTTCCTGTATTAAATAGTGATACAATGCAAAAAAATTTAGCCACAAGCAAAACAAGTTGGGTGATAATTAAAATTCAAGTTCAACTACTCACTAAGTTTTCCTACTGAGCTTGTTGGATATCTGCATCGGTGACCACTTCCTCGTGTTTGCGCTACTCCCAAGTCTCAACTTCATGGTGATGCTTGTGGTACCTATTCTCCCGAGCCATTGGGGAGCGACCTACCACCCTTTCCTAAAACGAATTACAACATGCATGAGATATGAAATTCACCGATGACAAATGAACTAAACTTAGTGAAAAATGGCAAAGAGAAAACTTACAAATCGTGTGAGCTAGCTTCCCTTTCCTCCGGATCTATACTTTGTCACACCGTACTTCAACAACTAACTCACATGCACCGCCTTTTGTTGAGGGTGTTGAGTACCCTCCTTGGCTTCTTTCTTCGCCTTCTTCCACTCCTTAATGGTACAATTGGCAGGCATTTGTGAACCATCTTTTGTGCACCTCCTTGCACGAGACCTCCTATTATTGAGAATCTTTATTATGCGATTCCTCACCTTCTCGTCGAAAAAATGTGTGTGTGGTGGGTTTGCGAACTTCTCGTGCATGCACTGCACCACATACATGAAATCTCTATCTTTCTTCTCTCCCCATGGTTTAAAGGCATCTATATTGTTTAGTTTACTAATTGATGGAAGGTATAATAAACCCTCCATCCCATGGCATCCATAAATGAAGGCCCACCCTCCTTATCTCAAGGGCATAGTAAAGAGAGAGTAAAGCATACCACTCTCCCCGGGCATGTCGTTTGTCACTCACCATGAGTGAAGGTAACCGTGCACCTCCCCCAAAGCATCTGTTGCAACCACCTCCCCCACTACTAGATCGCTAACAGCTCTAAGAAGCCCTCAAGCTATCACCACATGAATGGCGTTGTGAGGATGCCACGTGCTGGGGAGATGGCACCGCAAATGGGACATGAGTGTGGTGAGAACTAAGAGGAGCTAAAGGATGAGGCGTAGGGAAATTGAAAGAGTGAGGGGTAGGTAAAGTAGAAGTGAGAGGGGTAGGGAAGATGGTGGGACGCATGGAAATTGCGGGATAGATAAAGGGTCCGACATAGAGATAAAGGGTCCGACATAGAGATGCAGTAATGCATTAAGTATAAGATTAATGCATTATTCTTTATGCTTTAATGCATTATGTATTATACATAATGCATTAATGTGTTATGTATTAAGCATTAAGTACTAGAGGTTAAAAAAACTCAAGAAATAATTCGTGACACACCCGAAGGTGTAAAAATAACAAAGACTTTAGTCAAGGGCCTCCCTCTTATCCTTTTTAGAAGCTTGTACATGGTTGAGGGAGTTTGGAGAAGATTGCATTGACCTAGCCAAAGAATTTCTTGACCTAGCTACAAAATGAAAAATGAGTAAAGTTTAAGCCATAAATGACTTAAGCTTAATTCATTAATGCATAATGCATTAACCTTATGCATGAATGCATTAATGCATTATATGCATATTGCATTATATATAAGCTTAATGCATAACGCATTATTCATATTGCATTATACATAAGCTTGATGCATTAACGCATTAATGTATTAAGCATAAGCTATTATGCATTTAAAGCATTAAGCATAAGCCATTTTACATAATCTTAATGCATTAATACATTAAGCTTAATGCATAATGCAATAATATATTAAGTATAAGCATAAGATTAATGCATAATGTTTTTCCTTAATATATTACAGTATGCATTCATGCATTCTACATAAGCTTAATGCATAATGCAATAATACATTAAGTATAAGCTTAATGCATTAAGCTTAATTTATAATGCAATAATACATTAAGCATAAGCTTAATGCATGAATGCATAATAAAATAAGCTTAATGCATTATACATTAAGCAATATGCATAAGCTTATGAATGCATTATACATTAAGCTTATACTCAATGTATTATTGCATAAAGCTTAATGCACTAATGCATTAATGCACAATGCAATAATACATTAAGCAAGCTTGATGCATGAACACATAATCTAATAAGCTTAATGCATTATGCATAAGCTTAATGCTTTATGTATAATGCATGCATGACTACTAGAGGCAAAAAAACTCAAGAAATAATCCCCGACACCCAAAGGTACAAAAGTAACAAAGATTTCGATCAAGGGCTTACCTCTAATGATTTTTAGAAGCTTGTACATAGTGTATCTTCTTTGGAGAAGATTTCCTTAACCTAGCCAAAGAATGTCTTGACCTAGCCACAAAAATGTTAGAAAACATGGGAGCTCAAGGATGGATTGAGCACATGATTAGAGCAAGGATTAAGAATTAGGAATCAAGACTATGCTTAAGCATGGCAAGATTAGCTAAAGACAAATCATATGAGTATAATGACAATGTGAATAGGGCAAAAGCTAAGTATCTTCTTCATTAGATGAGGAGCCTTTAAATAGGCTGAAGTACAAAAGGATTAAGGAGGAGATTAGGATCTAATCCTAATCAAGATGCTTATCACTTGCCTAGAAGTGAGCACCCAAAGCCTAGAATAGAGTGCAAGATGTAGAGATTCTCCACTAAGGCATATAAAAAGCTGAAAATAGGACCATCCAAAAAGGAGCTACTAACCCTTAGAGAAATAATCTACTAAGGTCCACTACTAAAGCCATGCTACTAAACCTTAGAGAAATAATCTACTAAGGTCCACTACTAAAGCCAAATAGAGGGGCCATAAATTCCAATACCCTCCCTGGACCTCAACATGGCCAAGAAATGTGAAGGAATACCAAAAACTTCATGTTCCAAACACTAACTATGGGACTATCCAAGAAGATTTGCCCTCCCAGGAGGCAAATGTCTAAAACGTTACATGAGTTACATCATGTGGTGCTCAGAGGTAACCTACAAAAGTCCCACTACTACTACTACTAAAAAGTTACATGAGCTACATCATGTGGTGCTCAGACGTAACCATCCAAAAGTCCCACTGCTACTACTAAGAAAGTTACACGAGCTACATCATGTGGTGCTCAGAGGTAACATACATCAAGAAAGACTTTAAAAAGCCCAATCAGAATCAATAGAAGCAAAATTTTCTTCTTCTTCCTTTGCCAAAACTTCTTTTTCCTTAACCAAGTGTGCTTTATCCTTCTTTTTAAAGCAAAAATTCTCTCAATGACCTTTAAGACCACAAAAATTGCATATCATCTTCAACCTGCATGTGTCAACTTTGTGTCCTAACTTTCCACAATGGGAGCAGGATACTTTTGATTTGCTTACGGGTTGTTGCAAGATCAGGGTGTCTAGTTTTATCCAGTTTATGTTGGACTGGGACAATGCTTGGAGAGCAAGTTTTGGGGGACAAGGCACTTAAAATGAGATCAAGCAAATAATAGAAAATACGCTTGCCCTTAAATTAACCCAATATAACTTAAATTAATATAACTTAGTCTAATTAATCAAAATTAATCAAAAATATGATGAAATGATTAAAAAATGATCTTTCCATACTTAGAGTGATCCACTTTATTTTTACATAGATGCACCATTACAAGCACACTAGTCCCTATAGGTTTTATATGATTCACATCAAAAATGTAATTTTACTAATTAGATTATTAATATTTGCAGGCCTTCTGATAGTCTGGAAGAATTTTAAAAAAGAGATCATTAAAAATCCAACCATTGGATTTGCAATTTTTACTAACCACCACATTCTACTAATGTCTCAGTATCTACCCACTCTTTTGATCTACAAGATTGAGGATTTTAAGTGGTAGCTATTGTGGGTACAAAAAGTGGCATATATTATAACACTTCAAAGACTTTGAAATATTTAAAGAAAATAGACAAATATCTTAAAATTTTCTCGAAAAATCAAGTTAAGCTCCATATTATGTGAAGATCTAAGGTGCAAAGTGGGAATCTCATATGAGTTTATATGTAAACGATATTAGCATTTTATAGAATCAGTTCAAATTTGGGACAAGTTGTATACATTGACTTTGTACCTAAGAAAATGAGGACTTTTGACTATCTAATGCTTAATTAAATTATGCAACTATATTTTCAACTTTGAATATGATGTTCCAACAAAAGAATTTGAAACGAAATTCCTTCATTTACTAGGAGAGATTAGCCACTAAAGGTAAACAAATGCCTATTTTTTTTACTGTTTACAGGGTGCTTGAGTGGACAAAATTGGGCACCCTGATCTTGCAACCACCCTTACTACCATTGCATTATCAACTTGGAAGTGACCTTCTTTGCCCATCTTTCTTTCTTCTTCCAGGATAGAAGATTCTACCTTTTTCAAGGTTAGATCTGGTACATTCTTTAAAGTGGTGATCAAAGTGCTGTAAGTGGAAGGTAAACTTTTAAGCAAAACAGCAATGACTATTTCATCTTTCAGAACTTCTCCTTCACCGGCAAGCTGAGAGAGAAGGTTTTTAGCCTTATTGAGGTGAGTTGAGAAACTTTCATTAGCTTGCATCATTATCCCAAAAAATTCTATCATGAGGTTCATTAAGGTGCCTTTCCCTTTGGCTCCAAATAACTCCTCCAATGTATCCCATGCTATTTTTGAGGTGTTGCATGCACTAATATGATGAATGAAATTATCATCCATACTAAGCACTAGAAGGGCAAGTGCCTTTCATCTTCAGTTATCCATTCTGCTTTCTCATCTTCTTTGTCTCTACCATTTGCACATTTGTTCTTACCATTGACAATATTCCAAAGTCCCTTCTTTATGAGAAGGAATTTTGCCTTGACTGACCAAGTAAAGAAATTAGTGCCATCAAACTTAGTAAGCCCTTTATCCTTGTGTTCTGACATGCCGAAAAAACGACTCACTCAAACAAATTACATGCATGGGAAATCAAAGTTGCCTTCCCCATAAAAATGTAATACTTCAAGATAGGACGATGGAATCCGAGAAGTGGGTTTGTTTTTGGCATGAACTTTGTTGATGGATTTGACTTTGGCTTTCTTCACGGCTTTAATATATTTGACATACTTTGCATTGTTGGACTCACATGAAGAGGGCATGTTGAGCTTACAAAAAATAGTGATTAATATCCCACTAATCACTCATTAGTGATTGAGTTCACTATTTTGAAAAACCAAAAAACTGGGCCACCTTCTTGGAGTGAAAGAATGGATGCCTTTCACTAAACATTTTCCAAAAAGCTTCAACATGCTTCAATAGCAATGTGTCCACATGATAATCATCACCCTAAACACTTGATTAAGCAAAGAAATCATTACTTAATCTTTGTTTTGACCAAAGTACCTTTTGTAGTTGTCACAGTACTGGTGGAGGAGCTACAAGCAATCATTTTCAGCCAAATCTGATGCTACAGCCATGTTCGCCATGCCTGAAAATCTACTTGTTTCTTGTGAATGAAGAGGGCTTTCTTGTAAGAGGATCTACTTGTGAAGGGAGAAGGTCTTCCAAAAGGGTTTGCTTGCGAGAAGGTCTTGTGAAGGTGAGAAGGGGGTTTTCTTGTGAAGGTGATGGAAGGCTTGTGAAGGGAGAAGAGGAGAAGGGCTTGTGAAAGAAGTGAGAGAGGGCATATAAAGGGAGAAGAGAAGAAAGGCTTGTGAGGTGAGGGAGGTCTTGTGAAGGGAGAAGAGGAGAAGGACTTGTGAAAGGCAAGGGAGGGAAAGGGAGCCATAGCCTACATAGGGTTGACATGTAGATGCATGTAAGGAGAGGCTTTAAGAAATCAAAAGCATGCAGTGCAGCATGCAGGAGGGAGGTAGTTGATTATTTTTCCTAATATGTAGCTATGGGCATGGATATGGACAGAGATATAGCTATGCCCATAGTCACGCTCATCACAGCCGCTTACTGCTGGGACACAATTCTAGTGAGCTATTTTTATAGATTATAGAAATCTTTTGTTTGATGAAATGGAATGGAGTTTCCTTAATTTGTATTCTGGGTGCCCACCATGCATAGACGACCATCTCAATGCCTTCTTCTTCTGATGATGAAATGGCACTCATGCGAAGTCGACATATGAGTGGTTACATTAGAAGATTCCATGTCCATGTGAGAGATGCAAGGGAGCAATCATGCATTTACAATGAATCACGATAGTCGGGCAGTCTTTCAGCTGGAGACCAAAACCCTGGCATCCAAAACACCGGTTCTCACTTCTGAGCTCATCCCTCTAAATCCTTGAAAGAGGTGGAGCTCCTCAGAAAGTGTTCTATGGGAAGGGTCTTCCTTCACTTCTGAATCTTCCAGTATCCTGATTCTGATTTGGCCTTGCTGTCTCTTAGGGGGAGAGGAAAGTTTGAAGTACTTCCCGGGGTTTGGAATCTTTTAAAGTTAGAGGACCTTAACAACAAAGTCTTTTGCCATTCTTATTGCTTCAGCCATTGAGACAGGTTTGGCATTCTTTACTAAGGTGTGTGCAAGATTATGGTCGATTTGAAAATGTACGGAGTTTGGAGAGTTTGGTGAGTGTATATAATCACTATTGCATGTTCTTATGCACATGATTTAGGTATTCATAAGGTAGTCCATGTTTCTTAGGATGTGGACAAGGAGGAGATGCGTCGTAGAATGAGGGAGTCTATGTCTCATTACTCTGTGATGAGTGGACGACTACATAGAGCCTTTAGATACCTCCTTGATACAATTGGAGTGAGCCTCCATGCTTGACATGAGGAAGAAATGCCTCCATCAATGGCACATGAAGTCGATGAAGATTTGGGCATGGACGAGATGTCTTCTTTGAGAAAGAAGGAGAGGAGGATCCCAAAACCACACTTGATGAAGATCAATTTCGACAAGCCTCTTGCACTCCACTATACAAGGGATGTGCATAATCCACCCTTTATGCGACCTTGGAGTTAACTCACAAACCATGTATGGTTGGAGCAATGCTAGTGTTATAAGCCTCTTTTGGTGTCCTTAGCATTTGTGGTTAGCAATTTACAATTTTGACATACCATACCCTGTATAAATAATATTTGAAATTCTCTCAAAGCCTTTGTAGGCTTTCATGAGCCTTTGTAGGCTCATGAAAAAGATGCTTCCTTCCGTCAACAAGATGCCTCCTTTCGAGAACAAGATGCCAAACACAAAGGCGCATGCTAGGAGAGTATTGACGGAACTTGGCATGGATTACGGACATATACATGCTTTTGTCAATGATTGTGTGCTATTTAGGGGTGCTCATAAAGATGAAACTCAATGTCTGAAATGTTGAGAGTCTAGTTACCAAAGGTGTTGAGGAATTTTCCTATCATACCCCGTATTCAACACATTTTTCGATGCAAGTCTATTGCCAAACTCATGACATGGCATGCACATAGTCGTTCCACCCACTGATGGCACGATGAGAGTCCTTATGGATTCACTGGCATGGCAACACATAGAAGAGGAGTGGTTGAAATTCAAGGACAAGCCACGTCACTTATGAATTGGATTGGGTATGGATGGATTCAATCCACTCGGTCTCAAATCGGCATCATGGACCACATGGCCAATGATAGTAGTGAACTACAATCTTCCTCCTTGGAAGTCAATAAAGAAGGGTCATGTGATGCTATCTCTTCTTGTGCCTAGAAAACACAAGGTCAAGAACATGGATGCATACCTTGAACCTTTAATCGAGGAGCTTGAGACACTATGACATAGCATCCAAGTGCATGATGTGTCATGACTGCTTACACAACATAGCACAAAGGTGTAGACAATCTTGATCTGGACAATGCATGACTTTTCGAGATATGGAGAGTGCTCCGTTATGTTTTCTATGCTCAATCACCTTCCTATGATCTATAAGTTAGATCTAAATATAAACTATTTGTGCATTGTGCATAATTAGGACTCACAACATCCAATCACAATGCTTATCCAATTTGTGGACTATCACTTGTTACATCATGGCCTACGTATCGTAAGAAGGTCATGTATGAAGACCATCACCAGTTGTTTTCATTTTCAATGTGAGAAGTTCATTCCATATACAAAAGGAGTCCCTCCACATCCTCTAAGAGTAGGAGATTGGAAAGTATTGTGGAGAGGATCGTCCCATATGCCACTATCCAGGAATGACAAGGTACTCAATCTTCTTTCATCTCCCATATTGGACAAAGCTAAGAATCAATCATCTTCTAGATCTGATGCACATCATAAAAAATGCAGCATTGAATATTTGGGCACCACATAATTAGCAAGAGAGAGTATTTAGTAGCTTGGGAGGACTTGAGATTGATTGAACGCCTTCTCACCGCTAACAAAGAACGAGGAGAAGAGAGTGAAGGATCAAATTGCCTCCTTTTGTACCCCTACAGGTGTCATACGTTCTTTAAAGGGGGCATTCATAAAAACAAAGAAGAAAGGAGCAACTCAATTGTATAGTCAAAAAATGCATGATTGGCATAAAATGTTTTAGGTATGTTCAATTTACTTATATAAGCTTCATGATAGTCTTCTTTTGTAATTACATAACATTGATTGCAATGTTTTGTGCTACATACTTCATTCTTTCCATATTCATTAGTGGGTGTGGATATAAAAAAGTGCACGAGGCCATCTACAATGGGTCGGTGGTGAGGTATGAAAAAGTAAAATTCTAACATGGCTTTATTTTATTGTTGCACTAGTTTGTACGATATGTCATGCTAATTAAATGGAATCAACTCCATCTTAGGTACATAAGTTTCAAGGAAATCCATCCATTCACTATTGATACAGCTTGAGTAATGCTAGTGGAGGAAGTGTGCATGATACAGGAAAACCTCCCAAGAAATATCCTCACTAGTCAATTACATCTTGTGGTACACTTGATAGATGAAGTGCCAGTGTGGGATGTTAAGCATACCCGATGAATGCTCTTCCTTAAGCATTTCATGAAGACCTTGAAGGATTTTATCGAGGCAAAGAGCTAAGCTAAAAGGAAGCATGGCAAAGAGTTGGTTAGTGCAAGAAGCATGTGTCCATATTTCAAAGTATCTCTCTCAAGTGGATCCCACAATGCCATGATTGTGGAGTAATGAGGATGATGTGTGCATGGTGTCCCATCTCGGGGGAGTCACTCGTATAAATATGTAAGTATCACGTGGGTTCAACAGAAGGACATTTTAAATATTTAAAACTTATAGAAATATATTTACAGAGGGGATTTATTTATTGTATTTTAAAAAAAATTTACAGATTTGAATAGGAAAGGATACATTATATTCACTAAAAAATTCACAGATAAGGGACTTTTTAAATAGGCCTTGAACGCACGTGATATAGAGGATTTACATATAGTGACCCCCCCGAGTGTCCCATGTACAACAAGGCAAAGAAAGAGTAAATACAATGGACACATCAATGTTGAAGAATGTGAATCCATTTATATTCTCAATAGTGAAGTTATGAAGAGGTGGGTGGCAAGGTATGAAGAGGTAAGGAAAATGAGGAGAGAAGAGCATTTAGGATGTGTTCGAGAGGCTTGCCATTTCCTCCAGATCTTACATCACTTCCAAAAGATTATAGCATTGATTGGGTTTATGAAGAAATGAAAAAGGCTAAAGAACATGGAGAGATGGTAATAGAAGAAGAGTAGGAGTACGCAAGTGGATATACAAGCCTCATGTTACAAGTGTGTCACTACTTTCTCTTTTTTTATTCAAGTAGAATCGCATGATACGGTTATTCAATATCATAAATATATTTCATTTGGTGTCGGTGGTTATATAAGGTATACAATGCCATGTGATCCGAAGGAAGGCATTTCCATAGTCAACACATAGATTTAAAGAGAAATACCCAATATTGTGGGGTTATGGAAAACTTTGAGCAAGAGAGTGGGGCAATGCTTGATTATTGTGGCATGATTCAAAACATTTTAAAGGTTGGATTTAGGAAATTTCAAATTTTTATATTGGGGTTCAAGGATGTGGTGTGTGGAGGCACTCAAGCAATCATAAAAAGGCATCTAAATGGATTTATAGTGATCGATTCCACCAATTTTTGACAAACTAAGAGAGACAAATTTGTGCTACCTCACTATTGTGAACAAGTAGATTCTAACCACCATAAGCTTTTATTATATCATCCTTATGCAGGTTTAATTTACACTCGATGTGTTTCTTCTTACAAGGTTATATTTCATGTGGATATAAATGACAAGAAATGGTGATATGTCGTACAAGTCGCTCCTTGTTCAAAAAGTATTTTTCAAGATAGGGATATTCAAAATCTCATGGATGAAGTGGCAGTAAAAAATGAACATGCAGAGGGTCAAGTACAAGATGAAGAATGTGAGATACCACCAACTAATCAAGATGAAGGTGTCCCTAACTAAGATAATGAGGAAGGAATTGAATCCCAACATAATGATGATAATAATGAGTCCACTAGTAATGGGATAGATCTTTCAATGGGACATATGGATCTTGAGATAGACCAATTAGCATGTATATATTTAATGAAAGATACAACAAATCTTAGGCCAAAATCACCTATTTGATTAAACAATTTTCAATTTTCCAATCTTAATTTAGTCTATATTTGATTGTATTACAATATATTTGGTGCTTCTTCCTTTGTCATATTGGGATTATATTTTGTGCTTCTTCTTTTGTGATATTTGCATCACTCTAAGATAAGCAAGCATTAGCGGTATTTATTTGTGACGTTTTACATTATGCCACGATAAGTGTCATTATTAGCATCGATGCTAGATAAATGCCACTACTATAAGTGTCGATATTAGTGCCACTTAGCGGCGCTAGATAAACACTACTATAAGCGTCTCTATAAAAATGCCGCTATAAGCATCGGTATAAACACCGCTCTAGTGGTGTAAAAAAGATAAAATGTTTAACTAGAGTGGAAATAAAAACTTAAAAATAAATTAAAGTCCAAAAATCTTGATAAACATCTAAATCTTTTTGAAATAAAACAACAAAATCACCAAATCGTTACAAACCAATCAATGTGTACATATGCTACGATGATATATATTTAATTAGTACCATTATCAAATCCATCTTGTAATAAATCCATGCATGCCAATTGGTATATCTCTAAATCTATCATTTCGATGGCTCCTTTATCAATACAAAGTCCTGTTCCACTACTTGAAGAAGATGTAGAGGTATTATTATCATGGTCCTCATGGTGGTCATATTGATTGTTAGTTGCATCTTCCATTAATTGTCTACCATGCATTTCTTCTTCAACATCTTGATCTTGAAATATACATTTAGATTGAGGAGTGACTTGTATTACATATCACCAATTAGGATCTCTTTGGTCCAATGAAACACAACCTAAAAAGAAGAACCACAAAATATTTACAAGAAAACATATAGAATGCCTTCCTTTTATCTATAGATTCATCAAATTGAAATCAAGTGTAAACATGTTCATAATGTTGTGGTAGAACGCATGTGTCTTTTGAATCTTGCCATGATTTAGTTGAGTCAATTGCAAAAAATCTGCTTGGATGCTTCTTGGTGGTTGCTTGAGTACCTCTATATACCACTTTGAACCACTTAACATCAAAGATGAACACTTTGAAAGCTCTAAATCTAATCTCCAGTATGTCTTGAATTGGTCCATAATATTCAAGTTTCTCCGCTATAATATTATTATCTCTTCTACTAGATCAACTATCTTGGTCAAAACTTGCCATTACACTACAATAATCTCTTGGAGTCCACATGTTGAGTGCGAAAATGTTGACCTTCTAACTACATTGCAATACGCACTTTATGTTGCAACAACCCAATTAAAAATCTTAAATATAGGTTAAATATGTAAGAAATTTAGTATTTAACATTATATATCTTGGCAAAATACAATATATGTTAGTTAAATATTAAAACATCTTTACTTACATGGTAGTCGCATCCCCTTGTATAGTCTCATCTTCTCTTGTAATCTCCTCTCCCGTCCACATCTCTAAGCCATTCAATACTGCAATCCTTTGGAAGAGCCTTCAGGTTGGGTGTGTATGCCATGTGCCTTTGTACTGTTAATCTCTGAAATGCTTTTCTCTCCTCTGTCCTTAACTTTCTTGAATCTTTATATTTCTCAATCCACTTTTCGATCACAAAAGTGTTAAGAAGATAAAATGTAATGACCTTTTTGTGCATGGACTCATCCATCCTTTGAATGTGTCCTTTTTCATGTGGCACATGTGACACCATTCGTTCATCCTCATCATTATGCATGAATCTAGGCATAGATTGATCAATTTGTTTCAAATATTTTGAGATATATACCCCATGTATACAAGGGATTATTGCACCAACCATCCCTCTATCATGCTTCCTTCTCGTTGCCTTGCCCTTTTCCTCACAAATCCCTTCAAGGTTTTCATGAATCATTCAAGAAAGAACATCCATTGACTATGAATGCCACATATAGCCACCTCATCTACCAAATGTACTAGAAGGTGCAATTGAGTTGTGAGAATGCTTCTTGGAAAGCTTTCTTCAATCATACACACCGCCTCAATTGACTCAACTCGAGCCTTCTCAATTTCAAAGCTATTTGTTATACCAAAAGCACAAATATATAGTTTTGATTGGAACTCACTATGCCAATCCACCTAATTTATAGATGGCATTCTGAGCTTTCTCTTCTCCACACCCACCAATTGAAATTGGAAGTATGAACTAGTGAAATGAATTTTTGAAAACAATATAAAAGATCAATATAGATTCCACACAACATGAACTGAGGAGTGCCCAAAAACTAGATATAGTTATATACGTACCTGCATCATCTTGTGCCAATCATGTGATTTTAGACCATATAATTGATGCTCATCCTTCTTAATTATTATTGTAAGTGTACCCTTTAATGAGTGAATTACACCAGTTGGTGTACGAAAAGATGAAATTAAATTCTTGACATTCTTTTCCTCTTGCCTTGTCAACCTCCATGGTGACTTTGGTAAAACCACCTTGTCATTGACTACCTTTGGCCATGTATTTTCCATGCATCCGATATCCTTTAGGTTATCCCTTATTGCATGGGTGTCTTTTTTACCAATAAGATGGTTCCAAATCATTGATGCCACATTCTTAAAAATGTGCATTGGATCCAAAAGATTATTTATTCTTAACTCTATAGAATATGAGATGATAGAAGATTGAGTACCTTTTCATGCTTGCGGGTGCTGTGATGGGAGTCACCCTCCATCTCTCCTCCCACTCTCCATCTCTTCACCTTCCCTCCATTGTAGGAGGTGAATGCCACATGGATTCCCACTCTACACCTCTCATCTCACAATCGGAGAAACCTCTGATGGAGCATAATGAGGGTGGGTTTAAGGAAGAAATCTATGATATTCATCATACACCACTTTATTTAGTGCATGTGCTTGTTTGGATGATACAAGTGATCGACACATGCATTATATCCTGAAGTTGTGAGACCTACCAAAATGTCATGTAAGAATTGAAAGTTAATAGACATTACAATACATTAGAGTTATAAATGAATCATTTGTGCATGCTTAGATAAGAATCAATTTATGAGTATGACGTACCTGAGCACTCCGTATAGCCTAGAAAATCATGCATAGTCCACATCAAGATACCCTTGACCATTGCATTGCGACATGAAATTGGGCGAGAAACGTCATCCACCCTTCTACCTCTTGATAATTTTTTGAGCCCATCAATCAAGGGCTCAAGGTATACATCCATATTCTTTACCTTGTGCTTCCCAAGCACAAGAAGTGCAAGTATCACATGACCCTTCTTGATGGACATCCATGGAGTAATATTGTAATTCACAAAAACAATGGGCCATGTGGACCATGATGTAGACCTCAATCCAAATTGGTTCACCCCATCCATACCCAATCCAAGATGTAAATTACAAGGCTCTTCTTTAAACTCTAGCCATTCATCGTTAATGTGAGCCTAAAAGGCGGTGAGTCGATGGGAATTCTCATCATGCCATCGGTTAAACAATGGTTCACATGCCATGTTATTAACTCAGCAAATGGATTGACACCGGAACATATGTGTTGAATGCAAGGTATAATAGGAAATTGCCTCAATACCTTTTGAGAAATTTTTGGATCCTATAAATCCTTCCTATAACGATCCTCTCCACAAATCAAATATTACATACCATTGGCAGAGGCACTCCTAAATTTAGTACATAATCATTACGACATGCATGAATTCTAGTGTAATCCATACCAAGCTTAGAAAGTATTTTTTGAGCATCACTGCTTCTAATTGGGGGCATCTAATTGTTTGTTGGGAGCATCTTCTTTAATAATCGATTTGAATTTGAAGTTTGATTTTGAATTTGGATTTCAAATTTGGAGAGAAGTGAGTGGGAGACAAGTAGGCTATTCACACTATTATCACCCCATCCATATGCTATTTGCAAGTTGAGGATTTCCAAGCATGCCCGCAAAGTTGAGTACTTTCTCCCCTCATACAATGGCGTGTTAGCCTCCTTGTGTAACACATCCTCCCTTTCAGAAGTTTGAAAGTTAGGTGTCTCTTTCCCACCCTTGATTTGAAAAAAGTGAGACTTGATCATCTTCTCAATGACATCCTCTTCCTCTATCTCATGTGGAGAAATCATGGGTCTTCCAAATGTACTAAACATGCTTCACTTTTTAAGTGCTCCATGATGCTTGTACTCCTTCCCCAAATGATAGAATAATGAGGCATATTGTGTAGTATTTGTGCACGAATGTCCATGACCTATTCATCCTAATGAACCATATTTAAAAATGACACTCAACATTACATATGTTAAACCATGAGTATACATATCATCTCATGAGTTTATATACTAACTGAGGAATTGGATTGCATCATCATGTTGGCTAGCATTGGTTCAAACGATTTCCATTTCCTAATATGCTTCAATATCACTTGACGTTCACACACACAAACATTCTTTCATCTTGTACATGAATAAAGGATTCTTATCACAACCACTTTGAACCTCCAGTTAATGGTGACCCCCATCACTATTTCAACTAGTATAACACATCTGTATCGGTCAAAAAAAGTGTGCAATTAAAAAACTGAATATGAATACATGCACTAAATCTAGCAATGCCAATGGTATATGGAATGGTTTGCTCTCTAGAATTTCCCAGTGTCACTATAAGCACCATTGGGTGTCATTTTTAGCGACACTGCTGGGAAATTAACTTTTTGAACTTGTAGCCACCGACGCCGATATTTCTCCCTCAAAAAAATCCATCCATTCCTTTGTTTGAGGTACTACACCAGCTCCATCTACTCCATCAATCTAGCTCTATCACATGAATTTGTACTCTTTATATTCAGCTTCCCCTTCCCCTTCCCCTTATCTTACTCTTTCTCTTTCTCCTTATTCATCACTACATGGCTATGGTGTGAGCTAATGAAGGTATTTTTCTCTTAACCCTAATGCATTTGTTCTTCCTCTTCCTCTTTCTCTTTCTCTTTCTATTCATCACTCTACAAGTGATGGTGTGACCTAATGAAGGTTTTCTTCTCTTATGCTTAATCGCCGCAATGATTAATAGGAAACATAATGAGATTAGGGTTAAAGTTTAGAGTACTAACCTTCCTTTAGCTTCTTTTTATGAGCATGCTTAATGTGTATTGGCCTTTTGTATGTCTCTTTTTTTGGTAGGTAGAGTTCATTAAATGTGTTACTAATCACTCTTTTGCCATTTTATGTTGTGTAGGTTTTACACACTAATCCTCTCCTTTGGCTTGACAATAAAGAGGTAAGCTCTCTTTTTCTTGTATTCCTTAATGCAAGCTCTTTGTTTATTGCATCCTTGGGTGTCGGTTTTAGGTTTAGCTTAGTGTATTAGTTACTAATAATTACTTTTTTTCATATTATGTTTTGTAGGTCTTTCATTGTTGTCTCCTCCTTTGGCTTGGGCATTGTTGAGGTAAGCTCTGTTATTCATGGAACTGTTAATGCAAGCTCATGTTTATTACACCTTTGGGTGCTAGGTTTAGGGTTTAGCATAGCGCCAAAGGCTTATAGCTTATGCATAAGCCTTATGCAAGCTTTATGCATAAGGCTTATGCATAGAGCTTTAAGCAAGCTTTATGCATAAGGTTTACATGTCAGCCTTATGGCTTCTACATAGAGATTATGGCTTATGCATAGAGCTTATAGCTTATACATATAGTCTTATACATAAGGCTTAGATCTTATGCATAGAGCTTATAGCATAGAACTTATAGCTTATTCTCATATTTATTGCACCCTTAGGTGTTGGGTTTGGGGTGTAGCATAGTGCATAAGGCTTATAGCTTATGCATAGAGGTTATGCAAGCCTTATTCATAGAGCTTTAAGAAAGCTTTATGCATAAGGATTATACTTATGCATAAGCCTTACAGCTTATGCATATGGCTTATTCATAGAGCTTATAACTTATGCACATATAGTCTTATGCATATGGATTATGCATATAGCTTATGCATATATAGTTCTATGCATAAGCTTTATGTATAGAGCTTACTGCATGCTTCTTGTATAGAGCTTACAGCATGTGCACTTTTTTTAATCGTAAATGTGTTACTAGTAACATTTTTTCATGTTATGTTTTGTAGGTCTTGCGTTGTTGTCCCCTCCTTCGGCTTAACATTGTAGAGGTAAGCTCTTTTATTCATGTAATCATTAATGCAAGCTCATGTTTATTGCACCCCTAGGTGCTGGGTTTAGGGTTTAGCATATTGCATAAGGTTTATAGCTTATGCATAAGCCATATGCATAGAGATTATGCAAGCTTTATGCATAAGCCATATGTATAGAGATTATGCAAGCTTTATGCATAAGCGTTATGCATAGAGTTTATGCAATTGTTGTGCATAAGGCTTATGCAAGTCTTATGTATAGAGCTTATGTAAGCTTTATGCATGTCTTATGTATAGAGCTTATGCAAGCCTCATACATAGAGCTTATGCAAGCTTTATGCATAAGCCTTATGCATAGAGCTTATGCAAGCTTTATGCATAAGACTTATAGCTTATGCATAGAGCTTTATCGATAGAGCTTTAAACAAGCTTTATGCATAGAGCTTTATGCATAGAGCTTATGCATACAACTTTATGCATAGAACCTTACGCATAGAGCTTATGGCTTATACATAGAGCTTTAAACAAGATTTATGCATAAGGCTTATGCATAGAGCTTTAATAATTCTTGTGTTATTGAAGCTTAGACTGTTCTTATGTTATTTAAGCTTTAAGCATTCTTATGTTAGAGTGGTGAAAAAGGTCTATATCCTATCGACATATCCAGACTCGATTATCGTGTGCATCATTCCATCTCTTGAGGTAAAATCCAATGTTCTTATTCTTCTCAATTATTTGGTTTGCACCCTTGGGTGCTAGGGTTAAAATTTTTATATTCTCTTATGCTTTATTTGGATTGCAAGCTTATGGCTTATGCATAAAGCCTTATGCATAGAGATTTAGGCATAATCCTTATTCATGTCATAAGCTCTATGCATAAGCCATAAGGTATAAGCTCTATAAGGCTTATGCATAGAGCTTATAGCTTCTCCATAGAGCTCTATGCATGCATAAGGTATACATATAATAGATTTCCTTTTTAAGTCATCCTTATTCTATAAACATGATATCCTCGTTTTTATAATGTAGAGAGGATCGAGACTCGAGAAGCCTAGTGGCCCATCATTCAGTGTCCATCATTGATGATCTAGATATGAAGCAACTCACAACCACCCCACTAGAACAACAACCCCCACTAGAATGACGAGAATAGGCAGACCTCCTATCTGACGAGGATGTGGTATGAGAAGTTGTGGACTAGGTGCCACATAAGAAAGGGGAGTGGGCTGGTCGTCGCAGCCTCTACATGAAGGCCCAGCATCCTGAAATGGACTAGATCCTCCAATGGGAGAGGATTGTTGAGAAATGTGGTGCCAAAGAGCACAAGGAAGAGGTAGGGAGTGAGTTAAGTAGCCAAGAAAGTGTAAAGCATAGCATGCAACCACATGAGCAAAGGGATATATCCCACATTGATGTACAAGCCCAAGGGTGTATCTCCTTATATAAAAGGGGGCCATTTCAAGTAATGAAATATATCACTTGCACTTATCTCAAGTCTCTTTATGCATTCAAGCTAATTCATCTTGGTGTCTAATTATACTTGAGTGCATCTTAATTAGCACACACTCATTATGAGTTTTCTTCATTTTTATCCACCTTACATTAGTGTAAGATTAGTTTATGATTAGGTAAATGTCTTGTTATATTAGGAAGTAGTTTAGGAGAGCTCGATCCATAATTTAAGAGAGCTCGATCCATAATTTCAACATGGTATCAGAGCTTAGGTCTAGCTCTCCTAGTTTATAGTTCTTTAGTATTAGCAAGTGATTAATAGGTGTTTAGTGCTTGATCATTATCATTAGGGTTTAATTAGGTAGCTATTTTTCATTAGGATTCCTTATAGCTTTCCCTTCTTGTTGCCATTGAGATTAGAGAGAGGAAAGGTTGCCATCACACATTTAAGGGAGAATTAAAAAGGCATAAAACCTTTCCTCTAGCAATAGAGAGTAACATAACAGCCTGCTTGCTCTCTAAAATAAAGAGTGTCTTAGTAGACAACTATTTTAACAAAGATAGCAAAGAAAGCGTAGAGAAGAGAAGTAGCAGAGCAACTGCTGCACCATCATAAGGTGCTCGTAGGAGCATCTCCATGAAAACTACAGGCTAATGCATCATGTTGGGCCTAAATCGCCTGTAGAATAGTGCCCGCTTTCTCACAATAGGAGTGAGTGCCTCTAAAGCACTTGATTGCTGTCATGTAAAGGAGCTACAGCTTGTTTTTCAGGACATTTACAAGCCTCGCACAATCTGCCCACTGGGAGGGAAGAGCCGAGATTGGACATGGCGAAGGGTTTATCTAAAGCACTACCCACCACCAGGGTTGATGAATTATACTGCAGGCCGCCGCCACCCAGTGGGTTTAGAGAAATTCTATTTTCAAGCTATCAGGAGGTTGTGCTGACATGGCAAAAAGGAAGAAAGTTCAAGTGTGGAGGAGAGAAGGCGTCAGAGGTGAAGCTAGACCAAAAGGTAGCTGAGGCTCCCAAGGATATAGCTCTTGTGGAGCAAGAAGCTTCTACAGATTCAATAGAGTGAACAAATACATGTGGAGAAGTGCCGCATGTCACAGACACTGAAGGACAGAAAGATACACATAAAATGCAAGGAGCACCACCAAATGAAGGAAAGATAAACCTGAAATTCAAGGAGAACCATCAAATGAAGGCAAAGAGGAGCCATTCAAGGAGAAGGAGAAGAAGATGACCTCCCCCTCCTCTGTGCATCTACACAAGCAAAAGACTGTAAAAGAAAAAAGAAAAAAAAAAGCACGCCATTGCCAGCAGGCTGCGTTAAGAAGAAAAGGTTTTTTAAAAAACAAAACCTTGTGTTTGGAAATTTGAGTGTTAACATGCTTGTGTTTTTTTAAAAAAGGACTTAATAAGTTCATGTTCATAGCTCTATGTTATGGGTTTCGTCGACATGGGCCTTGTGACGGCATCAAATAATGTGATCAAGTGCCATTCCGATTTTCATCATAAATATCTTTTGTAAAAGCAGCCACATGAGCAATGCTAATGCATGTGCATGTGAAAAAGAAGCATACAACCCATGTAAAAACGCTACAACCACATGAGTATGCGAGCGTATGTATGCAAACGATAAATGGAAAAATGGCTCTAACTTCAAAATTGTTCTCTAAAAACATTGTATGTCCTACCCTCTGGCGTATCGATGATGTAGCCAAGGTAGAAGAAATAGCCAAAATTTGTAACCCTAGTCTTAGAAGAGACCTCTAGATCTCAAAGATAGGCCAAGTCTCTATCAAGGGGGTGACCTCACTCTTAGAGATGACCTCTAGGCCTCAAAGACAGGTCAAGTAGACATTAAGGGAGGGGCTGAAAATATATTGTAAAACCTCGCATCCAACCACCTTGAGTAGCCCAAAGATTTGGCACCAAGGGGGGGTGTTGAGAAACGTGGTGCCAAAGAGCACAAGGAAGAGGTAGGGAGTGAGTTAAGTAGCCAAGAAAGTGCAAAGCATAGCATGTAGCCACATGAGCAAAGGAATATATCCCACATTGATGTACAAGCCCAAGGGTGTACCTCCTCATATAAAAGGGGGCCATTTCAAGTAATGAAATATATCACTTGCACTTATCTCAAGTCTCTTTATGTATCCAAGCTAATTCATCTTGGTGTGTAATTGTGCTTGAGTGCATCTTAATTAGCACACACTCATTATGAGTTTTCTTCATTTTTATCCACCTTAGATTAGTGTTATCATTAGTGTAAGATTAGTTTATGATTAGGTAAATGTCTTGTTATTAGGAAGAATTTTAGGAGAGCTCGATCCATAATTTCAACATGGATAAGGGTAGTGCCTAACCTAGGAGTAGAACCACCTATCAGAGTACCCTCCCATAGGTGTAGGGTTAATTGTGTAAGGAATCGAGAGGTGGAGCAAAAGTGTTTCACACATTCTCTCTCCCATACGGATGCAACAGACTTATGATCAATTGGTTATTCTGGAGGCAGTAATAGATCTGCTTCCAATTCCCTTCAAAGGATGTGTAGGCACATCAAGTGGTTGATCCAAATGCCTACAACACTACGACACTTCCTTATCGTGTGATCCAAATGCCTATGACCTTAGTACACTTCCTCACCAACCCTACAACACTTCCTTACTGAGTGTGAGGAGGAAAGATGGAAGCATCATTGAGGATAGAAAGGGGAAGCATGTTATAGCACGCATGCATCATCTTGTAAATCTTGAGTTCATAAATATTGGGGGCGTTGATTGGAGAAATCAAGATAATGCAAAGAAGCAATACAATCTAAGTGTATTGAAGACAGAGTTTCATGTGCCACACCTTGACTTACAACTTACTGACCTTAAGATGTTGGATCGTATGCGAGGACATGTGAGCCATAGGAAATCATTGATTACTAAGGCCATCAAGCATGGTGGCATCAAGACACCTGGAGAATCAAATAAAGATTGGAAGCAAGCCAAAAAGACATACCGAGGAAATCCTAATCTATTCAAGCAAACAAAGAGAAGTAGCCTGAGACGACAACATAAAAGAGGGGCTTCTCATCTTGGATTGGGTGGAAAGCCATATTTCCTTGCTCAATTTTTAAGTCTTTAAACCCTTAACATTTTGTATTAAAAAATTTGGTTTCCAAAGAATTAAAACTTATATAAAATTTTCTTTCTTAATGTGTGTTCAATGTAGGAAAATTTGGTGGGGGTCATTCTCCTTCTTGACTATGCTTATTTGCAATGGGATCTTGACCATGTTTGAATGGTTGTGTCAACAACAGGATGTTGCTTTGAACTATGAAGCTATACCCGTTGTTGTAAATTACTTGTTTTGAATAAACTTTAAAGTCAAAAGGAAAACTCATAAGCCCATCCTCACGATTACACTGTGAATTTGGCATGAAAGGTATGCGGGGCCGAAGAAGCTCAAAACTCCTGGCTAGAATGTTAAGTGGTCTTGGCATCAAAGAACCATCGTGTATGCCAAGACTAGAATATGTCATAGATGCACCTGAATGTTGAGCCACATATCCAAAAACTATGCTCCTCAAATGGCAAAGAATGCATCCAAATAAAAATGTCCTGACTCCAAAGGACACAAGATCGTGTCGACATCCGAAGGAGCCAAATGAACATAGCTCAAGGTCGGCATGTCGAGTCAAATGTGAACTCATGTCTCCATCATATGTAGCACCACTCAAAAAGTCGAAAGCATGATCCACCATATCTATGTATGTATGAGTATGATCCAACCTATGCACAATAGCTCCATGTTTATGACACTCTATATGTGTGTGTCCCTCTAGAATAGAAACTGGATCATCATAAAGATCGTCATCACTAAGCACTAAGCACTGACCAAGTGTCTACACAAGAGGTATAAGTGGTATCAGTTAACTCACTATCAATGGAATCTCCAAGGCCACTAAGGTCATCCCCAAAGGTATAAACCAACTCTATCACTAGTGTCCCTATATAACCTAAATCCCATGATAGATCAATCTCTCATAGTACTAGATCTAAGGAAATACCTAGATCAAATGTAAAACTCTCAAAGTCAACGTCATAGAATATGCTAAAAATATGATCGATATGCATACTCCTACGATGTATCACCTCTATGAACTCATCACTACTCTCATGCACTATCCTTGAACTGCTCAATCACAACAACTCGATCCACTTGAATGTTGCCAGGAATGCTATGAAAACTAGGAGTAGTGGTCGTATCCAAAATCTCTCCACATGTAATAAATCTAGAGGAGTAGCCCAACACATCTAACACTAGAACCTGGGGTCTATGCTCCTCATAGTCTATGATGTGCTCAATGACATGTAAAGTGTCAATCCCATGTGTAACTAAGGATGTATGACTAGCCGAATGATCATGACTAGTCAAATGCCCATCAAGATCATGGAATGCATCACTATGGTCATCTAATGTATCCCTATGATCACTAGGAATAGAGATAGGTAACCCTATGATGCTCAAATGCCCATCAAGATCATGGAATTCATCACTATGGTCATCTAATGTATCCCTATGATCACTAGGAATAGAGATAGGTAACCCTATGATGCTCAAATGCCCATCAAGATCATGGAATTCATCACTATGGTCATCTAATGTATCCCTATGATCACTAGGAATAGAGATAGGTAACCCTATGATGCTCAAATGCCCATCAAGATCATGGAATTCATCACTATGGTCATCTAATGTATCCCTATGATCACTATGGAATAGAGATAGGTAACTCTATGATGCTCGTAATGCTCGATGTGCTCACTGCCATCCCTCCTATCAAGATCATGCCCACATGATCTAACTCACACACATCACTCTCACTATCACTATCACATACATCATCATCATGTACATATGTGTCAGTGCCATCATGTGCACATGTATCACTATCATCATGTGTATATATGTGTGATACATCAATATCATCATGTGTGTGTGTGCACGATACATTATCATAGGTATGTGGGTGTGATACATCAATGTCATGTTGGACGAGGTATCTTTAAAGTTGTGCCCCCACTGGTATATCGGGAATGGTCATTGTCCAGGTTTCTTGCTACTTTTGACGCGATATCTTGGGATAATCTATAAGTCCTAGCCCTTGGCCACTTTCACATCCCCTTCATCCCTTGGCCTTGGGCCCAAATTGACTTAAGTCCCTTTTTACTTTGTTACATAGAGGTCCTGCACACTGGGATAGGCCTCTCCTTGCCGCGTGGCTACCTCCTTGTTCTACTAATGACTCCTAAGGTCACTTATATAACAAGGGACCTGCTAATATCGTAACGTGCTATTATGGCTCTTACTTTATTAGTAAACTATACCTAGCCCATTAGTAAGAATAAGGCTATGCCTTTAGCTTCAGGAAATGTAATATTATGAAAACCATGAGGGTAGCAAATTTGAACTTGAACACCATGCCAGAAATGAAAACCATAAATTGGAACACCATCAAGTACATCAACATCTTTTACATCAGTAACATAAGCTTGATCATCTCTACTTCATGAGAAGACATGTAGACAAGGGCTTGTTAAGAGCCAGACTGAATGCATATATCATCAGTATAATAAATATGATAATCACATGATCAATGTGATCATAGATTTTGAAGTCTAACCATTGGAGCAACATCATTACCAAAGGGAGAAACAACATAAGAATCATCTATAGGAAGAACAAGATGAGAGCGTGGAGCCCTTAGGACACTAGGAATAATTAAAGGTTGAAAAGAGCCAAATTGTAGGTGGCCTTGCCTTCGAAAGTGTGTGTAGCCCTATGAATGAGCCGAGAGATGCTTGATCGAGAGAATCTTTGATTTGATGCGTTTGTGGGGGCTCTTTTGCTTGTCTGCCTGCTGCTGTAGGTAATTTTGCACAATGCACCATCTTCTTCAAGAAAATCCATAAAACAGTGGGAGTTTACCTTCAAATAGATTAAATCTAGCACATAAGGAGAGTACCAACAAGTAGTTATAGGGTCGTTTCCCATAGATTAAGAAGATTAATTGTATTACACAGAGATCACACACAGGAATAATAGATCGTATTAATGTATTAAGATTGTTCACTTTGATTACATGAAAAACATATAGTATAGTTACAATGACTTGTAGCTATTATAATGTAGGACCACTATGTTTACTAAAAAAGTTAGTTAATTCTATAATATTTCACAAATTTTCATTGACTACGAATGTTTTTTCCACCTTTTTTTTTTCTATGTATGTCACGGCTTGTATGTCCGTCTTTTTGTGGTTAATTGGAGATGCTTAATTATCACTATGTTTATAGCATGGCACTTGGGTGATTTTATAACAAAGTGTTCTTAGAATGCACATGCACATGGGATGGGCCTAGGTATATGGGCTTAGGGTCATTTACATGTGGGATTAGGGCACATGGGCGTTGGGACTATAAAAGGCATGTGCTCTAAGAGTATTGTACCTTTTTATAATGATCAATACACAAGTCACTTACTCTCTCTTCTCTCTCTAAACCTAGGCTAATCATCTTAATCTAGGCTAATCCAAGGTTAATTAGGCTTAATCAAGGCTAACCTAGATGCTACTTTATTTCATAGGCTAATCTAGATGCTACTCTTTGAAGCGTAGTACAAGGTCAGCACCACACAAGCGGCAGTTCTTACTACGACGACGACAAAGTCCACGTCAACACCCACGGCAATGTCCATGGCAACAAGTAAATTGTAGCACACAACAAGCAAATTGCAGCGCACAGCATTAGCTTCAAGTAAATGCCTACACGGCTATAGCGTCCAAGGCAGCGTTCTCGGTAGCAGCATCAAGCAAGCCTTGCAACATCGAAGAAGAGGGAGCGCCTCTCTGTGCAAAGCTTAGCCAATTGGGAGACCTAACAACACACTGTTTTCACATCGTCAGCATATTCAACATATCCAACAAGTGTAAGTGCAGCAAATGCTCAACCGAGCACATTTCTTGCAACAACGTTGACTTCATAGCAATGTGCTACAAAGAGCGTGGTTTGTGAGAGCAAATGCAAGTAGCATGCTATAATAATATTGTGGATCTAGCACTGTCTATTCAGCGCATCACTCATAGAGTAATATTCAGCGCATCACTCATAGAGTGATATTCAACGCATCACCATAGCAGCATTGTTTGTTGTTGCAGCACATCAGTGTATCATCTAGCATAATTTCGTTTAATAAAAAAACCAAAAAAAAGAACAAAATTAAATAATGTAACACTAGAGCATGAGAAAGAAGGGACAAAATTCCAACACCCCAGTGTGAGAAAGAAGGGTTTAGGTTGTCGCCAGTAGTGTTTTAAAAAGGGAGAAGGAAAGAACTTTTCAACGTTTACGTTTTTTTTTCCTTCTTTTGACACTTGAAGAGTCTCCCCTTTTTAAATGTCCACTCTATTTGTTTGGGCTCTTCACACCCTTTTGGTCCAAGATACATTACTCTCTTGTCCACAATCCATTTACTTGGCCTTAGGGGTGTTTCGCATGCTGCTTGTTCCATTGGGATTTTTGTGGGTTTGAACATACTTGAGTACATTTTGGTCAATTTTTGTGAGTTTGTACACACGCCCTAGACTTCATTGATGATCTTTCACACGTGTGAGGTGTGATTCATACACTTAGCATTCATGGAGTGTGTTCACACATTTTTGGGTTTGTTGGTGTTTGTTCATATGCTTTTACACATTGTGAGACTTGTTCACATGAGCACATTTGTGTGAGGTGTTCACATGCTTTGGGCCTTTATGGGATGTGTTCACATGCATTAGCATATTGTGGGCGTTATTCACACATCTGGGTGCATAGTATTCTTTTCACACACATTGGTGCTTAGTTTGGCAACATTCACACACGGTGTGAGTTCATTGTGCATTGTAGCCCCTGTTCACATGTTTTGAGCACCGAGTAGTGTTCACATGTAGACATGGTTTATTACCATTACCCTTGTGCTACTCACCATGGTCCTTGCTTTCTTTGGTGACGACATCATCTTGTGGCGCTTGATGATTGGGGATGCATGTGTGATGCTAGATTCTTAGTTGGGATTCTTCACATGCAGTACCATGGGTTACCCGACATGTGTGATGCTAGATTCTTAGTTGGGATTCTTCACATGCAGTACCATGGGTTACCCGACATGATCATATTATACATCACTTTTGCCAACTTTGTGCATACATTTGGGACATCCAGACTTTGACCATTGGATCCTTCATCATCTATTTCACATGATGAGGAGACAGCTCATTCTGGCCATAGATGGAGGATGGAGTTGTGGAGTTTATTGTCTATACATGTTCCTCATCTATGGGATGAGAGATTGGCATATTCAACGATCCTGACTGTTGGTCATTGAGATATTTCTTAGAGGCAGATGGAACAATTTTTCTCAGTTGTTGGGATGATTCCTATGGTCGCATATTTGAGTGTCCTATATTCTTGAGTAGCCGTGATTATGTCCGTGAGGATGTATATTGCATCGACATTGGCACAGATGATGATGATGATGTATCACACCCACATACCTATGATGATTTATCGCACACATACACATGATGATATTGATGTATCGCACACACATACACATGATGATAGTGATACACATGCACATGATGCCACTGACACATATGCACATGATGATGATGTATGTAATAGTGATAGTGAGAGTGATGTGTGTGAGTTAGATCATGTGGGCATGATCTTGATGGGAGGGATGGCAGCGAGCATTTCAAGCATTGTGACTGATGATACGACTATGTCTACCTACCTTCTAGCGGATCATAGTGATGCATTAGGAGATAGTGATACATTAGACTATCATGGGGATTCTAGTGATGCATCCATTGCAGTGTGTGAGATTCAGGATGATGATACTTCACTTGTTGATGAGCATACGATCGTGCATGAGGATCATAAACCTGAGTTTCTAGTGCTATGATTTAGGTTATGATTCTATCTCTCCTCCTAGCTCTCATAGCATACCTGATAGCATTTGCTTGGGTTTAGTGCATTTACTTGGGCAGTCAGGCATTGAACATGAGCATAGTGATGTTTTTATTGAGCTTAGGCTTCATAGGAGAGAGAGGATTATGCATATGGATCTAGAGAGCTTTACATTTGATATAGACATCTCCTTAGATCCTAAATTGTTGGAGATAGATTAATCATGGGATATAGGTCACATAGGGGCATCATTGATGGAGATAGACCATGTTTATGAGAGCGACCTTGGAGGCCTTAGAGATGTCATAGATGATGATTTAGGAGATGATACCATTTATCTTTCATATGAGGATACCTCTTCATTTTTCAATGATGATTATGATGATGCTGATGAGTATATTTTATTTTTCCATTTGATTCCCGAGGGGGTTATGAGATTCATGTATGGGTATTGGTGCGCTGCGATGGTAACACTTGGTTATGTATCTAGTTCATTGTATATAGCCTTTGTATTTGTTTTGTGCACGAACACCCTTTGATTTCGAGGACGAAATCATGTTAGCAGGGGAAGGTTTGTAACAAAGTGTTATTAGGATGCACATGCACATGCACATGGGATGGGCATAGGCACATGGGCTTAGGGTCATTTATATGTGGGATTAGGGCACATGGACCTTGGGACTATAAAAAGCATGTGCTCTAGGAGTATTATACCTTTTTATTATAATGATCAATACAAAAGTCGCTTACTATGTCTTCTCTCTCTAAACCTAGGCTAATCATCTTAATCTAGGCTAATCCAAGGCTAGGTAGTCTTAATCAAGGCTAACCTAGATGCTACTTTCTTTCATAGGCTGATCTATATGCTACTTTCTTTCAGATTTCGAATATTCCATGTGTAGGACATATGAAATTAGGGATGGCTGGAAATAAGTGTTGGTTTATGTGTTGTGTACTTTTAGCATGTGTTGCTAATTTGTAATGTGTTGGAATGGACAACCTGTGTAGGTTGGTGAGATTTACAAGCTCTGTGCTCATAAGCTAGAATGACTGAGACGACGTGATGGCGGTGATATGGCATGAGCAATTACTGGGACAGTTCTCACCTTGGTATTTTTGTCATAGTTATATCTACTACGAGATTACGCGGGCATGGACCTATTGATCTGCCCACTTTTTTTATACTTGGGAGTGGACTTAATTACTTTTGCACATGAATTAGCCCTTGGGGTTCTTTATGTAATTCTCATTGAGTACATAGATAAGAATACTTTATCTAAGCTTGTGTTAAAACCAACCCCCATTTTTGTAAGGGCAAGCCCATGCATAAGCATGCATCAATTTTTGTAAGGGCAAGCCCATGCATAAGCATGCATCAATTTTTGGCATATGGGCTATTTTTATTAATAAAGCATAAATACTCAAGAAGTGGGAGCAAGCTAAAGCTTCTTGAGGGGGATAGATTGCACCCAATACTTTCTCATGTCTTTATTTTTATTTATGTTTTTATGTTATCTTGCTCACGGTGGTAATAATTGAAGTTTATATTTTAATCCATTTGAATAGAAGGTGAAGTGTCTCCCCATGATCATATTTCTTGTCATTGCTATGACAGCTTTGGAGGGAGAGAAGGTGAAAAATATTTAGTACAAGAAGAAGGATTTTTTTTTAAAAAAAAAATAAGGCTTTAAAGGGGCTTCAAAATTCTTCACGTTGACATCAAAACAAGGCTGGAAATACAAGTGAAGGGAAGGTAAAAGAAAGGCAAAAAGAAGGGCAAAAGAAAGACAAAAAGAAGGGAAAAAAGAAAGGAAAAAAAAAGACTTCAAAAAGCCTTAACTAAGTCTAATTACAAGGACTAGTACAGGGGCTAATTTCTAGCCTCTACAAGGTCTACACATGCCACACAAAAAAGAAGAAGAAAAAGCTAGCATGTGAAAACGTAAAAGTGAATGCTCTGATTGCTTGGGAGCTCCAAAAATCTACAGAACACGATGAAATTCAAATCCACTCCGTTGGATGCGTCCGGAGTGCTCTCTTGCATAAAGGTTGTACCATGTCTGCACTCTTCTTTCGTCAAGGATCCAACGATTTAAATTTGCAACGATGGTTGTAAGTCTGCAAAAATCTATGGTCTTTATAATTCCCATCTTCTTTTACTCATAAAAAGATTAAAGGATAAGAGGAAATACATGTGTAGAGCTCTTTTAAGTCAAAAACCCTTCAAAAAGTGCCCAAATTCATCCGAATTTGGCTCGGCTTCAAATTGAAGAAATTTTCAACGTTTCATGCTGGTTCTAAATGCAAAATTACAACAAATCAAAGTTTTCAGAATTTTCAAAATTTGTCACTATCGTTCATTCTTTTGAAGCTCAAATTCTCTTCCCAGTACTCAATATTTTTTCCCACCAATCAACCTTCTGACGCCTCATCGCTACTTTTAGATATTTGGAGATTGTGTTGGATAGCCGCATGACTCTTCTATTGTTCTAGAGGTTATACAAACTTCACAATTATTATCAAGAGCGTGAACTAATATAAGTATTAATGAACTTTTGCTATTTTTCTTTATTCTTCATCAAGTATGGCTAGTTTTCCCCCATCCCCCTCTATTCAAGAGAAACTCACTACTTTGCAAGCACAATTGATCAATGAACACACTAGAATTACATTAGAAGACCAATTGAAATCTCGTAAATGGCACAAGCATGATATTGAAAATGATAGTGACAAGGATTTTATTCGTCGAGCTATGAAGACAGCTTTATATGCTCAAACGGCTCGAAAAGAATCTCGCATTAGTCGCAAGGCTTTCTCTTTTCAGAATTTTGATGGAAAGAAGGACACATGCAGTATTTTAGCTTGGCTTAGCCAATTTGATGACTATTTTTTGGGAGAGAAATTTTCCGAGAAAGACAAGGTGAAGTACGCTACAAATCATTTGATTCAAAATGCCTCTTTTTTATGGTGGAATGCTACTGAGAATGAGTGTCGTAAACCTTATACTTGGGAGGATTTTCAGCATGAAATTAAGAGACGCTTTCTACCTCCTCAATACAAAGCCAAAGCTCGACAACATTGAAAGCAGAGGATGTCCAAACATACATTGAAAATTTTTGGAATGCTCTCATTCAAATGCAGTCCATTAAAAAGTTGCACAAAAAGAAGCTTAAAAGGAAGTTTATTTCAGGGCTGGATCCAAAGATTAGAGTGTAGGTTAACATATTTTGTCCTCATAATCTTGCCTATGTTAAATCTCTTGCTTTGAATTGTGAAAAGAAAAATGGTGTGCCTAGGTTCCAATAGGAGAATTGTACTTCTAAATTCTTCAAAGCTTCGACATATTCTAGTGGTTTTGGCAGGCGTTCTTCACTCAAACGACCTTTTCACAAGGGTCAAGATCAAAGAAGTTAGCAATTCAACAACAAAGCAAAGACTGGCAACAATAATATTGGAGCAAATGGAAAACCAAAGAAGACAAATGTTCTAGATTTAACGACTCGAGATAAAAAAAGTGAAGAATATCCGATGTTACTATTGTCATCAAAAGGAAAACTATGTTGATAGATGTCCAAGCAACTACATCAACAACAACAAGAAGCCAATTTCTCGACTTAACATGGTGAATGGAGATGAAGACACTAGCACTAGAGATGATGATGATGCTTACGATGACTACGAGTCAGAGTTTGATGGTAACGAGTTCAACAGTAAATCTGATCAAGAAGGTACTTCTAACCTTGACCCTCATTCTTTTCTTAAAATGAAATAAAAAATTCAAGATAAAGAAATCACAATCTTGCATGATGATGGTAGCACACATGACTTTATTTCTGAACATTTTGCACATGCTCTTCATCTTGACATGATTCCTTATTGTTTTAAAGTAAAGGCTAATTTTCAAAATCAAAAGTATAATTGCACTAGAAAAGTGAAGAATCTTGCTCTATCTATTGCACAATTTTTTGATGAACGTACTTTCTTAGTAACACCTTTGCATGGTATTGACATGATTTTAGGAATGCCTTTCCGGCATTAAATATAACCACATAGTGATTATGCAAAGCAAAAAATATCTTTTATGCATCGTGGTAAGAATGTTGGTTTACAAGAAATTTATGAAGACAAGGATCAATCACTTTTGAGCCATACTCAGGCCAAAGAGAGCTTTGAGGAAGAGCGAGAAAACTTTCTTAATTTTGGTTAACCAACTTAGTGCTAAAGAACCATCTCCTAGGGATACATCATATGACTCTTTTATTTCTAAAATTTTTGATTGTTTCCTTAATGAGTTACCTCCTAGACTACCTAGTGCACATCTTGAGGATCATCAAATAGACATTATTCTTGGAAGTACACCGCTTTGTAGAGCACCTTATAGAGTTAACTCTCTTGAGTAAAGAGAAATTCAGACTCACATCGAGGATTTGCTTTATCGAGGACTTATTAGACCTAGTAGTTTACCATATGGAGCACTGGTCCTTCTTGTAAAGAAGAAAAATGATACTTATCGTATGTGTGTAGACTACATGGATATCAACAAGAACACTATCAAGAATAGATTTTCGATTCCTAGAGTTAATGATCTACTCGATAAATTAAGGAGAGCCAGCATCTTCAGCAAAACTAATCTAAAATCTGCATATCATCAAGTAAGAATGACCGATTAAGATATCTATAAAACTGCTGTTAGAACTTAGACTGGTCACTTTGAGTTTTTAGTGATGCCATCCGATCTTACTAATGCTCCTAGGACTTTTAGTCGTATGATGAATATGATCTTTCTTAGCCATCAAAACTTTGTGGTTTTCTTTTTCGATGATATCTTAGGTTTTAGTAATTTCAAAGAAGAGTATGAAAAGCACTTGAAATTTGTATTTAATTTTTTGAAGGAAAATAAACTTTACCTTAATCGTAAAAATAGTAGTTTCTTCCAAAGTGAGCTGATTGAGTATTTGGGACATATAGTTTCTGCTAAGGGAATCCATGTTGATCCCAAGAAAATAAAAAATATTGCATCATGGCTACGACCTAAGAATCTTCATGAGTTACGATCTTTTCTAGGGTTGGGTAACTATTATCGCAAGTTTCTCTGTAATTTTACATATAAAGCACATTATCTCACAAAACTTCTCAAGAAAACCAAACCTTATGAATGTACCGAACTTCAAGAGAAATCTTTTCTTGCATTAAAATATGCACTTACTCATGCATGTATGTTACAATTACCTGATTTTTTACGTCCTTTCTTTTGTGGTTGTAACCGATTCTAGTGGTAAGGGCATTAGCGATGTGTTAATGCAATATGGTCATCCTATTTCTTTTGAGAGTAGGAAATTTCATCTTGCTAAAATTGCATTTTGATACAACCATGGCTGCACCATGATCTACCTTTAGCTCTTTGAGAAAAACAAGCAGCTGCTTGGCAACCGTGCTGAGCATGCTGGGATGTGCAGGGCAATGCTGCATGTGCCATAGCGACAAGTTTCCTCTAGTTAGAAATGTGGGGTGTGTACCCTTATTGGGAAAAACAAGCAGTGGCTTGCATATGTTGCTTGCAAGCTCGTTCGCTGCTCTGTTGCAGTGACTCAAGGAGCGTAGGTGGAAGAAGGTGAGGCTTAGGAGCTCAACGCTCAGCCAACGCACTGCTTGGTGAGCGTCGTAACCAGCTCAGCAACTTCATTGCCTCTGTGAGGCTGATCAAACATCAATTGCACAACCAGATCAACCAACATTTCTTGCTTCTAACGTGAACATTAAGTGCAACAGCTCAGCCAACGTTTCTTGCTTCTAACGCGTCAGGCTTCATTGCCTCTGTGAGGCTCAGCACGTAGCTGGAAGAAGGCGCACATCAAGCACAAGCAACGTTTTGCTGGCATCTACACAAACAACTAGCCAAGCACACGTTTTTTTCTTTTACAGCAACCAACAATAAAAAATATATATACAAATTTTCTTGCCATCATTGCTCAAAGAGCTAGGTTGTGCTTTACTCAAGCTCAACAGAGAAGAGGAGCTCAGCAAAAGACAGGAGCTCAACAGAGAAGAGAGGAGGCTCCAATGTGAGAGGGAGAAGTAGAAGAGAAAAAAAAATGTGTGAAAGTCTAACATTTAGGTTTTCTTTTCTTTCTTTCTCTCTTAGCCTTTTCACACCCCTATATTTTGTTTTACCTTGGATCTTTTGGCCATTTCCTATTCCCATTCATTTTGTCCAACCCACATCCTAGGCTTTTGATCACTTAGCCCATTTTTCCCATTTTGCAGCTTGTTCTCACTTAGATCTCCCATTTATCGCTTGGCCATTTCCACACCCAAACCTTACTTGTGCTAGTGGTGGTTCCCACGCATGATAAGTATGCATTGAGTTAGGGGTGTTCACATGCAGTGATGGAGTTTGTCCTCATGCCTTGAGTTTGTGGTGGAGATAGTTCGTGTGTAGTGTGGACATATTGGGTGATTGTTCACACATGTAAGGTGTGTCACACGCGTTGATGTTTTATTTAAGGTTGTTCACATGTTTTGAGCCTCGTAAATGGTGGTTAGTGTGCCATGTGGTCGATTTGGTGCATTTTGGGTGTTTATGTGCACACTTTTACCATTTAGTGTATTTTGGGCATTCACACGTGCATCTTAGCCCTTATTCATGCACGGGTAGTCATTCTGAGCATTTCAGTCATTGTTTTCGCTTTTTTTTCACGTTCGAGTGACCATTTGAGCATATTGGTGCCTTTCCACATGCAGTGTGGAATTCTTGAGCACATTTAGAGGTGTTTGCACACTTTCGGGTGGGACGACATGAGTTTCCATTACTACTTCTACCCCGCCTATGATCGTCGTGCTACCCACCATCATTGTCCTCCTCGACATCACTATGTTTCCATCCCATACGCTGATCATGTGGCATTTGCTCATATCCTATTACTCTGGCTTTATGGCCATCATCTTGATTTGCCATTTCAGGTGAGGAGTTACATATCATTGGCCGAGTTCATACATACATTTGGCACATCGTGGCTTTGATCTCTAGATCCTTCTTCACTGACATTATGCTATGATGACACATTATATTCATGTCACATATGGATTTTTGAACTTCAGATGTTATTACCTAGCCAATTTAGACACTTATTTGATAAGAGGAGGATGTTTGTGCTAGATGGTCTAGACATTCTACACATGGTGATTTTGTTGAGGCTTTATGTGGTTATCTTTACATGGATGGTTCGGCATTGATTGCATGGATGTATGTGGGGATTTGATTGAGTGCCCCACATTTGTGAGCAGAGATAACTATGTACCTGAGGATGGGTATCATTATGACATGCATTGGATGATGAGAGACCTATTATACACTCAATGTTGCTTGATTTGGGCTTTGCCAAAAGCAATGGAGGATCTCCATTCACTTTTTCATTTGACCAATGCATGTAGTGTGACTATGTGGGCCTTTATACACACATTATAGGTGTTGAATTGGAGGACATGCTTGCTATAATTTCTGGATAGCAAGAAGATGAAGATACCTTGTTGTCGAATCTTTCTCAACAAGTCACCAATGTATCCATGGTCAAAGAGGATACACAAGCTGAAAATGGGTATGATTGGATAGTTTTCATAAGTGCTTTGATTGAGGAATTTTCAGCTCATGACATGATGCCACCACCACGAGATTGTGAGGACATGGTCATTGATGATATTTTGGATGAGTACTCGTCGTTTGTTGTGATGACAAATGGGATGATGACTCATTTTTTGGTGATACACGTGATGACCATGCTTTGGATGATTATGCAATGGGTGACACATTGAGTGGCTCATGGAAGGTTCATGAGAATGCATTGTATGATCCATTTTCGAGTTCGGTTTGGAAGACATATGATTGTTAGTTATTTGACTATGAAGGCTTAGAGGATGTGGATCATAATGCAAATAAAGGATAATTTTCTCATGAAGATAAGATTGTTTACACGTGTTGGTGATATGTTGGTGGTTGATGATCATGGTACTACTGTTCATCATGAGGATGAGGATAAGGATGTCTATGAAGATGCGGATGATGGTAGCCTTGACAATGAAGATATTCATTATGAGGATGCTTGTTCTGTGCTTTGTAGTGAAGATCTTCAAGGGAATTTTAAGGATGACACTAAGGATCATACGAACATGGAGTTTGAGGTGTGAACTTTTAGATTTCTGATAGGTTATCCTTTGGATATCTTTGAGGAATCAATTCCTGCATAAAAACAGTGATTATGGGTTGCTAGAATTTCTGAAAATCATTGTTTAAACAGCCCTATACCTTTTGGTTTTTGATGCAAAATGTGTGGAAGCTTCATGAAGTGCATATGCCATTATGGAGTACATGATATGGCTTGATTTGAGGGAATTTAGGGCAGTTTACATCCATACATAGGTCTTTGTAGCTCTAACGTACATGGCTTATGCATGAGCATGCTACTTGACATGAGTCCTTGATGGGGCATACTTCATCCATGCAAGTTTGTACATGTGTACCTAAGGTTTTGAGGACGAAACCTCTTGGGTGGGGATGGTTTGTAACAAAGTAAAAAGGGACTCAATTCAATTTGGGCCCAAGGCCAAGGGATGAGGGGATGTGAAAGGGGCCAAGGACTAGGACTAGGGTTGGGCATGCCCATGGACATTAATAAGTGTAGTGTGAAAGGGTGGCCTAGTATATAAGTGAATATGGGCCAATGTTATGAAAACATTTTGATAATCATCATAATACAAGTCAATTACTCTCTCTTCTCATTAACCTAGGCTAATTATCCTAATCTAGGCTAATCCAAGGCTAATTAGGCTAACTTAGATGCTCCTTTCTTTCATCCTCTAGGCTAGAGTATGCTACAGAAAGGCAGGAAGTCTAGTTGTATGGGACACTGGGACATGGATATCTTGATGGCTTGGATGAGTCATAGCAATTTGGACCTTAGGCTCAGTGGGTTGCTCCTGAATGGAGCCTATGGCTAGGTGGTGAGCTGCTAGCCATAATCCTTCGTGGTGGTCATGGATCTATTGATCTGACGTGCACTTTGAGTTACTCTTATGGGGTTGTTTGGGGACCTATTTTCTTATTTGTCTCCTTCATTGGTATTATAGCTTAATTGCAGGTCATGCAACCTTGGGGGGGGGCTGTACATTAGTATCAAAGACACACCTACTTAGATATGCATGCGGTGCTTTTACATGAGGGTCTACTTCATGCTTTTGCTCGTATGTCTTTACTAGGTGTATTCCTATCTTACTCTCTTGTGAGATGAACTGTTAGGGTTTTCAGCAGAAAGGGATAATCACCTTGTTTCTGCCATCTACACCACTATTATAGCTCTTTGGAGCTCTCTATAAGTACCTTTTACTAAATTGAATCATGGCTGAGCATGTAGACTCCATGACTATGTCTACACAGATGCTCGAAACCTTGTGAGTTAACCCTAAATATACTCTACCATATTATTACAGAGTGCAAGCAACTATCAAACCTCTCTTCATCTTGTGCACCTTGCAGTAGGCATTGAATTCACTTTATGTGAATTCTTCTCCCCGATCTATTCGAAACTTCTTCAGGCTCCTCCACGTCTCATTCTCTAGGTCAAGCTATGTCATATTTTGAATTTCCCAAAAGCGTTAGCCTTATCCCAAATAAAATACACTTACATCTTCCTACTAAATATATTGATTAGTAATAGAAAGTAGGATGGGTTGTACCATTGACCACGCTTTCGCCCACCATGCCCCCCCCATCCAGAGATGTACCTGAAAGTTTTCGATGGTGAGGCTTCGGTGCAAATGTTCTCCACTGCATGAGTATGGATACGTACTCATGGAGCAGCTGCTACATTAATTCAGCCAAAACAATAGTAAGCAATAAGCTTAACAAATATATAATGGCTATTGCGTGATATGGCTTAATCCAGGATGAGGCTTAAATCGTGAAAGTGTAGGTCCTTATTCCGTGAGATGGAACTCCGTGAATTGAAATTCCATGAGATGGAATTCCATGAATTTGTAGATTTTGACCTCATGAAGTTGCAGGTTTTGACCTTGATAGTTTTTTATTTAAATTAGTCAGCCAGGTCATGACTTGCGAGCACCTGCTTCTTATGCACTTATTTCTCACATCCAGAGGGGTGACAAGAGCATTGTTATTTTGTCCTTGATGCACTCATAAGTTTCCATTACAAATGTGGGTATTGATTCTTGAATTTGTTGCTCAAATGTTGTCGAGGCAGTAGGGAAGACTGTTGATTGTTTGCTTGAACAGACAAGCTCTTGTGTTGGTACTACTGAATGCACGAGAGTGGTTGAGTGATTTGCTTTCTGTTGCTTGGGCCTCCATTCTTGTCCAACTTTAGGTGAAGTTGTTGGGGTTGAAGTCGGTGGTGAGATTTTCTTCACAGTGCTCAATTTTGGCAACCATATCATGGAATTACCATCATAGGATCCTTGTTGTTGAAGCGTAGGCACAGGCACCCATCTTAGATGAACATTGTAAACTAGTGGTGGCCGATGTGCTTGGTGTTGAGGCTTTCTTATTTGTGCAAGCTTAGGAGACTTTGTGATGCGCTTGGGGACCCAAGCTTTGGTATTTCTTTTGTAGTACCCTTGTGCCTGCAGTAGTGTTTTTGGTACCCACACTTGTTGCATTGGTGGAGTTCTTTGAGGAACTCTCATAGGCTTTTGTGGACGGTGTTGTGGAGTACTCTTCTTCTTCCTTGGCCTCTGAGTGCTGCGTTGAGAAAGAGGTTTTGACTGTCGAGGCACCCAAATTTATTTGGCACCTTCATAGTAACCTTGAGCTACAAGTAGTTGCTTTTCTACCCACATTTTGATACTATTAAGGTACCTTGATTGTGGTCGTCATTGTCGTGGTGGAGTTTTCTTTAGGATTGATGTTGAAGGTGTTGGGCCCTCCTTGACTTTGGTTGGCCCTAAGGTTGCAGGTTTGAGACTCATGCGCATTGTTGATGATGATGAGGCTAGAGTCTCTTGTGGAGTGGTTGTCGATGAGACGAGGTCTTTGAGCATGTGGTTGTCTCCTTTGGTGAGGTTTGTCTGATAAAGATGCATGGGCTCCGGGGTTTTTCCTTTGAGTTCCTTGTTAGAGAAAGATGGTTTGGCTATGGAAACTTCTTCAAGAATAATTGCGAGGTTTTGGCATTGAACTTCCTAGGCGAGGATGGGGTTGAAGGAGTAGGTGCTTTATCGGAGTCGGTCATTTTGACGCAGATGGTAAGTCATTGTGTAGAGGGGATTTTGTGGAAGAGGGTTGTATGCTTTTGCATTCAACATCATAGATATCCATTAAAGTTGGATCCTCTTCCTTTCAGTATGGTATTATCAACTTTTTATCATTGACCATCATGATGACTCTATCGCTAGCAAAGCACAGTGGTGCTTGGGCAGCAATAGTCCATTAAATATGCTCCAAGATGAACCACCCAATGCAGTGTTTGGCATTTTGCTACAAAGATCGATAGGAGCAAGCTGTGGAGGAGCCTTTACATGATTCTTGTTTTCATATGTAAATACTACTTGCCCGTTATACGAGCTTCACATATATCTATCACCTTTAAAATTCCAAGTAGATATGCCACAATCCTAGTCCTTTGCATCCCTTTTAGGTGCCCAGTTCTTTCATGTCATAGCTTCCTTATCCCGACATCGGCTAAGCTGTAAAGATAGCTACTCATACAAGTTGTTATGCCAGATTCCTCTCCCTACTACGACACTACCGTTGGCATCTGTGAATGATTGCACTAGGCTTCTTAAAGAGAGAATCTTCAAGTTTACAGTTAGACATGGTAGCAACAACTATTAACAAATTTCTCTTGATGTTTGGAACATATAAAGGATATTGAACAACTTCTTAGAATCACCAATGCTAGAAATAAAAGAAATGGTACATGATCCCATGGGTGGCCATTTGGTATTATTCCTAACTCCTACTAGGATTGACTCCCCCACAAGCTTGAGGGAGCCTTTTAGACTGGTACTCATATGTCAGGATGCTTCATTGTTGATGATCCATGAACTATTAAATGCTAAGGAATGTTTTACCTTTGTGCATATTTCTTCTATTTGCCACAAACATCTTTGATTTCCAGTTTAGTACTGCGCCCAAACTCTTTGCTTCCTTTAGTCTAACATGATTTGACCACATGACCCAGCTTGTTACAAGTAGAAACACTTTGCCTTTCAGATGCATTGGGGGTATCGGAGCCCTTCCCCTTGCGTTTCTTTGTATTTTGGGAGTTTGTAGCTTCTTCAATACTCTCTAGCTTTAAAACCATTAGGTAAGATTTGGACTCACAAAGGACCCTCTAAGAAGAGCCTTTTCTAGAAAAAGGGGGGCATGGTAAACCTTATAAATCTTATGTCGAAACCCCCACATACGACATATCATTATGGAAATCCTACACATGGATGTCATAATCATTAGAATCTACGTTTTAGTAGAAAAGGCCTAACTTGATCATATCAACTCCAAATTTGTCTGAGTTCCAATGATATGTTTCATGTGGGGATTTAACCTAAGATACATACGGTTCATCCCATGGATTCCTTTTTTCTAGCAAAGTGATGATATGGCTATTTTTAGAGGGTCCCTTTTTAGTCCAAATTCTACCTAATGACATCTCCTCCTCCACTAGCATTATGCCAAACTTCTCAAAAGTAAGAGACGAGTTCAATGAGGTCACCAAAAGTTCACTAAAAGTTATACTTTAGTGGGCAAAACTCTAATGCACCTACATGTAAGTTCGACGTCCCTGGTCTCAACATGGCACCCTTGGGTTCTTTCCATCGTTTGCACTAGCTTCTTCTTGGGTGTGCTACCTCATTGAGATCCGGCTATCATGTAATGATTCAAGGATAGGGAGCTTGTGGATATGATATCAGGTGGTTGCATCGAGGGAGAAGGTCTAGGCTTTGGGGTTGAATGATGGTAGATGATGCAGGGGTTCCCACGGAGGATGGTGCAAATAGAATGACAGGAGAAGGACACAAGCGTAATGGGTGGGAGTTAGAGTTGGACTGGTTGGAGCGGTGGGTGGATTTAGTTCTTGGGCATTTGCTTTGTTGCACAAAATTTCCAAAGAGAGGTCTTGATTGGCTTGCAGGGATTCTTTTGTGAAAGACTAGTGCCCTACTTTTTCTTTTGAGAATTCATCAAGGTCTTCATCCTTAGCCTTATGGCTTTGGAAAAAGGAGAAGGCGTTTTGTGGATAGAGATGTCTTGTAGGCAAGCCGCATGGATGGTATGAATGGTGGCCTCACTAGTGGTGGCAAGGACTTGTTTAAGGTAAGTGTAGACTATGTGATACAGTTGGAGGATGGGTTGTACTATTATCTAGAGGTACCCCTGCCTCTAAATTCATTGCCTACCACCTCGTGAAGGCTATGCTACCATTGTGATTATTATTATTGTGATTGGTCTTTCCATTATTGGCCTCGACGAGTCGGCTGCTACTTGTACCATGAGAGAAACATTTCATGTTGTACGTGAAGATTGTGCTATTGTTGGGGTTGATATTGTTATGATTGGCCTCGACAACCCACTACTTGTACATGCATCTCGTCCATCATGAGAGGAGCCTCACCCCTTGCTTCCTCTACCTCTATCTTTGTAGAAAACATGTTCACCTCCACCTATAGGGACAAGTAGTCTAACCTCCTCACTCACACAAAAAGAGGTACCAACTCTAAAAAACCTAGATAGTTCTCACCTAAACCACTAATGAAATTATCAAGTCTTTTTAAGACCATTTAATGGGTGAAATGGTGCCCAATGCATCTGCAAACGTCTTTCATCTTTTGCACATTGTCTACGATATAGACATGGTATCCTTCTTCGTGTTATTTACCTCTTTCTTGAGTTGCATCTTCATGGCTTTTGAGTTTTCTCATAGAGAAATCCATAAGAATATCTTGTGTTTCTTTTGGAATCTATACATCCTATATATACACTCATGTGGTCTCATTGATACAAAAACCTAATGTGTTTCTTTTGGAGTCTATACATCCTATATATACACTCATGTGGTCTCATTGATACTCACAAAAACCTAATGTAGTCTCTTGTGTGCTCTTCCTTTGCATGCCTTGTGCTCATCCATAGGATCCTTCTCTCCTGGATCTTTCTCATCACTTGATAAAGCCCCACATTCCTTTGTCCATTAGAAAGTTTGGCATATAGAATTTTCATACATGGAAATTATTCTTGCCAAGTTTCTCACATGTCATCTGAGATAGACTTGACTCTACCATGGTTACTCTCAACAACACTATGTAAAACACTTGCAATGAGTAAAACACCCTCCTGCCATGGTTTCCCAACAACACTATTTAAAACATTTGCAATGAGCAGTTGACACAAAACCATTTCTCTTAAGCTCACCTTCCCATAAACAAACGACCTTTGCAAATGAGCCCCAAGAATACTCTTCCAAGAGCTAAACAATTCCAAAACCTTCCAATGGAATTCACAACATCAATGCCAACACATATGAGCAAACATACGCTAAATTTGGGCAAAGCTATCCACCCACTATGTAGTTGTGTTCTTGCTTCAAAACATCATTACATATGCATTCCAAATGCTTAATCTAAAGCTTTCCAAGCTCTACAACACTCCTACAATACTCTTACAGTGCCAATTAAACACCAAGCTCACATATATTCACCATACATCATACATCATCACTATTTGCATCATACATATGTGATGCCCTTGAGCTACTTATAACTTGTAGTTTTACTCAGATTTAGGCAAGAATTAGTCAAAATTTCTTATACTTTTACTAAGATATCACCACATTCACTTAGCCTATCCAAAGGCTAAAGCTCACACAAGATGGCTCTTTTCAAGACCTTAAGCAAGGTCCTCAAATCGTCATCTCATAATGACATCAAAAATTGTAAATGCAATGTTTTAGTGTAAACAACAACTCAATGTCTGCTTGATTCTTCACCACCAATGCACTAGATCACTTTCTATCAACTCTAGAGTTAGCTCAATACATTGTTCACATTATTCCCAAGCTCTCATGTTTTAATAGATTTAAATAGATACCCTAATTATTTGATTAAAAACACCCCATTTTGTTGTATTTTTCCATCTATGGCTATATCAATTTGGAGCCTTTGCCTAGCTCACCTAGCCTCATACAAAGTACATATGAATGCTCACCTAGCCTCATACAAAGTACATATGAATGCTCAAAAGTGTGGATTAGGTAGCCAGAATTACCTCACGTCTTGTGTGTTAGAGCCCTAGAACCTCCACACTCATACCAACTTGAGAGATAAAATTTTAGCTCCCATGATAGCTTGACAGTAATATCCATGATAGCTTGACAGTAATATCCATGCAAGAAAGAGGTGAGGAGAGAGAAGATAAGGATGCATTCATCATATGGAGTACCACATGTGCACTCTAGGGGAGTACCACCTTGCACTCATGAGCGAGTACCACCATGGAAGCTTGGGCATGAGAGCTCCAAGAACTGGTAAAAGTGATATGTCAAAAAGGTACCATATCTATGTGCCCTCTACCTTTTATCTCCCAAGGCCCTATTAACCCATATATGTAAATGACCCTAACCTCAAAGTGCCTAAGCACATTCCCCATGTGAATGTGCACCTAAATCTCTACATTTTAAACCATCCCTTCCCACAATGATTTTGTCCTCAAAATCGAAGGGTGGCTGTGCACACAAAGTATACAAAGGTTATATATACAAAGCCAACATCCGTCGTATGGATTGTATTGTCTATGGACGACACATGACTAGCTTCATCTCAGCAAAGATGAGGATTCTTTACATTTTACATTTGATTCATGTGGATGATGGATCATGGCACAGACCTTGTTTAGCTTCATCTCAGCAAAGATGAGGATTCTTTACATTTTACATTTGATTCATGTGGTCATGTGGATGATGGATCATGGCACGGACCTTGTTTCGAGACATGTGGTCAAGAAAATGTACATATTTATCACGAGCTCTTGGGATTCCCATTTGATCTAAGAGATTGGGTGATGATTGAGATGCATGACTACACCACATTTTTAATCCAAGTTATGGTTTTCATCTTGGGAGTCCATCTATGAAGTTTCCCATTTGATCCAGGAGGTGACATACATTATTATATGGGATCATGGATTGGTAGCAACCAATTATTATGCACGAATCATGTGGGCTATGGGAATCTATGAGGTCAAGTGGCATATGACACATCCAAAAGATGCCCCAACTGCATAAGCCACCACATCATATCAACATCCATAAGACCCAAAGATACACACCTCATAGTTGACATCCGTATGGGCATAGGTGTGATCATCCAAATACCCATGCTCACTGTAAAAGAAAATCCCCAACTCATTTGTAACATGTGTATCGAGCATACAGAAATCTCCACAATCAAGCATAGAGCATGCATCATCATAGTGGGTATCTCCATTGTCAAGAATACCATCACATGCTCCACCATCAAATATGGATCACGCATCATCATAGGCATCTCCATCCTCATGATAAGTGGTAGTACAATGGTAATCCAAAAAATCCTCCATAGATATGACTCTCTCTCTATCATCCTCTATGCAACGATCATAGCACCTTTCAATGTACAATGTACAAGAAGGCGAGTCGCCATACACTCGCCATACACATCACGAAAGCAAGAATCATCCCCAATAGGTGAGTGTAAGGCCTCACTATCATGCACAACACTCTGATCAATAAAAGGCAAATTCTCATTTGCATAACCATCACCACATATGTAATCTACCCACCATGTATCCAAAGTATGATCCTTAAGATTATCATAAGCATGATCCTCATCAACATTAGACTCTAACAAGGCATCCACACATGAAGTAGTCTCATAGAGCTCACAATCATACACTTTCAACTCCAAGCTCAAAAAAACATCATAAACCAAATTCACATACATAGTCCATAGAGCATCCCTCAATGTGTCTATAGGTGAATCCCTAGTATGGCTTTCCACACTAATCGATGCATGTGTAACACCCTCCATAGGCAGATCTAAAACAAGGCTTTCCACACTATGAGTATAGTCCATATACCATATCTCAATGTGTCCATAACTGGATCTAAAACAAGGCTTTCCACACTATGAGTATAGTCCATATACCATATCTCAATGCGTCCATAAGTGAATCCCTAGTATGGCTTTCCACACTAGTCAATGCATGTGTAACACCCTCTAAAGGCGGATCTAAAAAAGGTTGTCCATGCTATGAGTATCACATGTGTCCACACCATGAACAAACACACAACTATCCAATCCCTCATGATCATAGGGATCCAACTCCTCCTCAAAGTCATCATACTCATGGATACATGCATCACCATTGCTCCACATAGAAAAGAGAATCATAAGCACCTGCAGTAGATACATCCATGTGAAACAAAGTGCGTGTAACCCCTAGAACCACATCCAAGTTAGATACATCCTTATCCACCTCAACTAAGATATCATCACAAGTAGTCTCTATCAAAGATGTAGTGCCCAAAGTAAAACCATCCAACTCCATAGCATATATGGATTCCACCATCTCATTCAATTAATGATCATATAGTGTTACTTCATCAACATGGTCTCAACACATGTATCATCATCGTCCACATTAATGCATGAGTTCCTACTTCTAATACTATCATTGTGAAATCCAAAACATTCTCCATAAAATTAGCACAAGAATGATCCACTAGTAAAGAGGTGTAATCGGAACTCAAGATGATATCCAAATCTTTACATTTATGCATGTATGTCTTCTTCTCATCTTGTTGTCTAGAAATTATAGCAAGTGTCTTGTCAACTTCAACTCCCATAATGTGCTCATAAATTCCTGCATAATCATAGTCCATGCATTGACCAAATATGAGAGTGAATGGATATCCCCTTTTTCTCTTTGTAAATCCATCATCATCCAAAATTTAATGTATAATAGCCCTTACATCCCCGCTTAAACCAAGAGGTAAACCAAGAGATGGCACAAGCAATTCATTTACATTGATTCTCCCTGTCTTGATTCCACTTAGGGTGGCTCCCAATAGAAGGTATGGATAGAAGTGAAGTCCTTGTAGATTGCCTAATAAAAGATAAAGTTGTCTTGTGGAAAAGTCCCACCATTAGGAACTCAATGGAGTCTTCTTGGGCCCTTTTATTTGGCAATTTAAGGGAGTCAAAACTTTTCTCTTAAGAAGAAACGTTTTCTAATTTGAAGCTTCAAAACGGCTACTTTATTCGAATTTGAATTTTGGGGAGAAAATGGAATTTAAAATCTAGCAGATAAAACCATATCATGTAGCATATCTACGGAAAGCTCTTGATGCGTAGATCACGGATTTGTAATCTCCGCTCAAATCGGAGCTTGTATGTAGAAGTTATGGAGGTCCGAAAATTGTAAAATTGCCCCTCCCCTTTTTGGGGGAAAAAGTGCACCCTTTGACCACTCTTACACCTCTCTTACAAACCCATGGTTTTTGCTTACATGGTGGGCTCCTATTTGTCAAAAAGTTAAACGTTTCCATAACCTCATGGCAAATTAAAGGGCCCAAAAAGACTCCATTGAGTTCCTAATGCAACACCAAGGTCTCATCTAGGACAATGTCATCATCACTCTCCATAATGCATTGAACCACTTGCATGAAACCTTTGCCTAGTTTTTCACAAATTTATATATGTCTTCCTTCTCCTTGATATTTGGCACAAAGAAAGAAAGATACCAATACTCCTTGACATACCTCAACAAAGACTCCTCATATAGAAGCGTCTCGGGGGGTACACTACTAAGAAGCCCTATGTATCACGTGTATTCAAGGGCTATTTAAAAACCCACTTACCTGTGAATTTTTCATGAATAAAATGACCCCTTTTTTGTTATGGTATTATAGGTTTTTTTTTCAAAATTGATTAAAAAAACTCCTTCTAGAAATGTATTTTGGTAAATTTTACCTTAAAATTTTAAATTAATAAACCCCTTCATTTGAAGAAATTCTCCCAACACCACACATGCTTGTGCATTGCTTGTTGTTTTGCAACCACCAAGATCTAGATTTACCTAAAAAATGTGAAGCCACTATCTCTACCTTGCCTTTTTCTTCACAAGGAAATGCATAGAAGCAGGCCCCCAATTGCAAAGCCATTTCTTAAGTTGTACACAATTGACTCCTTCACCAATAAATGAAAACAATCATGCTAGAACCATAGATTTTCTATGAGTAGATACCACATACTCAGTGAATTTATTCCTCTTCATAGGCTTTGGCAATTTAGAGAACACAACTTTATACATCTTGTCATAGGCTTCCCTTTCATTGTCCTTGTACTTATTGTTATTACAATCTCTTACATTTACCCCAAAATACAATGCTTCCATACTCTTCATCGGAAGTGCTTTCTCTTTTGAACTTGATCCTTTACCCCTTTGAATTCATCCTCAGGGTGTGCACTACTACCCTTTGTTGCTAATAGCAGTTTGTGACTTTGTCATTGCCCCACCTTTGGCAATGTGTGCAATAGAGGGTGGAACACAGTCGCAAATGTGGACACTCCATGCTGGTATATGAGTCGCTCGACAAATCAGGCACCATAGTAGCTCCCACCACAATCAAGCAAGCATGCATCAACCAATACAAGACTACCACCATAGCCACAAAAGAGAGAGAGAGAGAGAGAGAGAGAGAGAGAGAGAGAGAGAGAGAAGGCAAGAGTCAATTGTGATAATGGGATTGTCCCTTTTCATATTTCATAAATCACTTATATACATGAGATCTCTTTTTACAATGGTCGGTCACCCATTTAAAATTGGGGGCCTAAAACTAACTTCCTAGCTCTATGTACATCTAGGCTCATTCCTATGAGACCGACATTACATAAGTCGTAAGCTCAGTCATCCCGTATATCTTTTTCATAACAATGGATTACAAGAAGCGTAACCACGTTTGAAAAATGATGTTAACCAATGTGGTTAACAAAGTGCCGTTGGAAACTACATAGCCCAATCACATAGGATAAGAAATCCCCTACATTGAAACATAAGGTTTCATGTAACCACCTCCTTATGATCCATCACCATGTGAATATGCGGGCAAGGGGTTATAGCCAACATAGCACGTAGAGGCTCAGAGTTGGGCAAAACCAAGCCAATCCACATCTCAAGGATGATGACCAAGTTTGATGGAATTAGAGATATAATCCAATACCTAAAAAAATTTGATCAAATTTATGAGGCCATGGGATGGATTGATGAACCCACCAAGATCTACTCATTTGGACTATGTCAAAGCAATGTAGGCCAATGGTTTAGATATCTAAACCCACTTGAGAAGGCTAACTATTATGAGAGCTTAAGACCATGAGGCCATGGGATGGATTGATGATCCCACCACGATTTACTCATTTGGACTATGTCAAAGCAATGTAGGCTAATGGTTTAGATCTCTATAGCTACGTGCATAGTTGTGCACTCGAACTGTGTATACCCTCTGTACCTGCTCGGGTATCCTCTCTCTACTTATTCTCCTTTTATGGTGCATCAAAATCTAGGCCCACAAGTTCATCCCTTCTCATCTCTCCCTTTGGTTTTCCATACCACTTTACAACAATGTAAGTCCTCTTTCAATGTTCTCCCGCTCGTTGCCTTTTTACTATAAAAATTAGTTTATTGCTTCTTAAATTCTTCTTTTTTGATCGTATAGAAATAAATCAATTTTTGATGTACTTTTAATGTCTTCTGATTTCCTTTTCTTGTCTTATAGAAGCTTCTTTTTCTTTATTTCCTGCATGTTTTTGTTTTGATCTACTTATGATAGCCTTGTTGTGGCTCACTTTGATGGTTTGCTCCACCTTACTGATTTTTGTTGGATTTGATTGATTGAACTAACTAATAATTATTTTGCTAAATCTATTTCTTTATATCTATAAAGTAGGGGTGACGAGATGAAGAAGTCCTCTAAGAGGCCCACCATTGAGGCTCCATGAATTGATTCACCTCCTCAAATACAAGCTACAAAGAAGGCAAGAAAGGAATGTTCAAAAAAATCTACAACGAAGCCAAGTTGCTACTTTACCTGGGAAAAGATCCCTCTTCCAACAAGTGGAGGCTTCACAACAACATGAGAAGAGAGATGGTGTTGCAGGTGTCAAGCCTACCAACTTAATGTTGGTAGGCTGCTATTGTAGAGAAAGAAGTACAAACTTAAACTCGACTAGGTTTTAGGACCATTGCCACTTTTCCTCTCTGGGGTACTGTGTGACTGAAGCCTTCACCCAAAAGATATTTAGAGCTTCATCACCATCCTCTGTTGATGAAGATGAAGAAGAGAACTAGAAGGAGGATGAACCTATGTCTATTCTAGGGAGAGCTAGGACAAAGACAACAACTTATTATGTACCCCCAGGGAGAACTCATGGTTTTATAAATGCACCATTAGATAGACCTCAACTCTCACAGGTACATCAATTAAAACTCTTTCTTATCTTTAACACGAGTGGAGTCTTTCTGGGGTCGAAAAGGTGGTCTTTTTTTAATCATTGCTAGGCACTCTGGGTGGCAAGGGTAAGCTTCTCAGAGGTCAAAAGTCTTCTTATGGCAAAGTGTTAAAGGTGGATTATACAAGGGAAGAGAGAGATGATGTTGTTTCTTTCATTGTTGATGATACGAACAACATTAGAGAGTTTCTAGTCAGCCAAAATAATCTTCAAGTAGGTCTTTGTGGTCTTGTGTAATTGACTTGTGAATTGGAAAAATATGACAATATGTTAGTGAGCTTAGGACCTTTCTTGACTCCAACTAGTGCAACCTCTAATGTTGCTAGCGTAGAGGTCACCCCCCAAGAGGCTCCAAGGTCTTCTGCACTTGGCTCTCATAGGAAAGGAGGGCAACAAAGATCATTACGGATCAACTGATCTGACTGCACCTTTAACGGTACTTGGTCAAATCAAGGAAGAAACTTGCACTTGGATCATTGGGATCAATGCTTTTTTCCCCATCAAGAGGCACAGCCGTTGATTCCTATCCATAGAACAATTTCTATCCGGGATTTACTTCATCTATCGTAATAATAGAAAGGTCAAATCAAGGAAGAAACTTGCACTTGGATCATTGGGATCAATGCTTTTTTCCCCATCAAGAGGCACAGCCGTTGATTCCTATCCATAGAACAATTTCTATCCGGGATTTACTTCATCTATCGTAATAATAGAAATTAAATCTCGATTTACGGATCCATCAGTCCAGCCTAATCCCATCCAGTCCCATGGGTTAGCCAACCGCCCAACCACTGTAGTGATGGGATCCAATTAAGAATTTGGTTAGGTTTTGTCCCGGGTACCAAGGAAAAGAGTTCCAAGGCCCCCTAGCCGGAAGTTCATGAAAACATAAAACTAGTCACACCACTTACACACCCAATATGAAATTGCCTTTTTCTTAGCATCAACTAGCTTTAAAGCAATCCTTTAATAAAACCATTATGTCACTGATGACAATCCTCAAAGTCTCTGGTTGAATCCTTATTTCCAATCATTCATTCATTGGTATACTTATGGCATCATTGGCAACCAGAACGCTCACCACCTGTTCGCTCAGGGGCCTTTTCCATAGTTCCTAGCTCATAGTAACCGGCAATATATTCATATAATAGAATGGAATCTCCGTGGAAGATCAGCTAGATCAACCCACAGATCCATATAAAAGAGCCATGGACTCATCCGTTGAGGACCAGCAAGGTCAATCAACTAGATCCATGCCCGGTTTCAGAAAACAACTCTTACTCCTTGTTCCAATATCTTCCATGACGCACGTGTGGGTATCTTCGGCGACCCAGAGCCCGAGCACCGTATGGTCAGCACCCTCTAGGATCCTTCGCAGGTAACCTAGCGCTTCACTCATAGGCCGCTTCCTTGGTCCCTCATCCACCGTACTGGAAGCTCACCATTTAAATCGAACCGAGGCTGGTCAAGACCTCGATCGACCTTGCTACGCGAGACGTCCTCCATTGACTCTCCGTCAGCAGTTGCAACTTTATCAGTTCGGTCTTCATGACCTTAATCCTCAAGACGGTCAAAATGCTTCTCCAACATTCTTGACATAAAACAGTCATTTACAAACAGTCACAAAATACAGTTTCTATAACGAACTCTTGTCTTTCCATATTATCCACTCTCGGACCACATTACTTATTCCACATTCCATTCAATGTGTACTCGTTCTCATCCATTCACTCATATAGACTACACATTATCTCACATACACCTTCATATTCATTATTCTACATATATATCCATGTTCGTACATCCACATCATACATCCAATTTCACATTCATACATACGCATCTACATGCATACATCCACATCCACATTCATACATCCATACCTCCATTTCCACATCCACACATCCACATTCATATTCATACATCCACATTCACATGTATACATCCATTTTCACATCCTCATTCATACATCCACATTCACATATATACATCCACATCCGTATCTACATCCATACATCCACATCCACCTCTTCATTCACATTCACATCCATACATCCACATCTACATACATACATCCATACATCCACATCTACATACATACATCCATACATCCACATCTACATACATACATCCATTTTCACATCCTCATTCATACATACACATCCACATATATACATACACATCCGTATCTACATCCATACATCCACATCCACATCCACATCCTAACATCTCATACACATCTTATCACATCTTTTTACATCTCATACACCTCTTATCACATCCTATCACTTTCCATATGCATCTTATCAAATCTTATCACATCTCATACACCTCTTATCACATCTTATCACATTTCATATCTTTTTTAAGAGAATTCTTATATTTGATATAAGATTTCTCTACACATTTATTTATGCATAAATTCCATTTAAGGAGACTAACACTTTCGAAATTAAAATCAATCTTTTATGCATAAATTCCATTTAAGGAGACTAACACTTTCGAAATTAAAATCAATCTTTTATGCATCTTCTTATGCATAAATTCAATTTGGTAGGAATTACACTTTTAGAATAAAAGAATTTCTCCTATGCATCTAAGTTATGCATAAAATCCATTTATGATGAAAATCACACTTTTAGAATAAAAGAATCTCTCCTTAAATGCATAAATTCCATTTAAGGAGACTAACACTTTCGAAATTAAAATCAATCTTTTATGCATCTTCTTATGCATAAATTCAATTTGGTAGGAATTACACTTTTAGAATAAAAGAATTTCTCCTATGCATCTAAGTTATGCATAAAATCCATTTATGATGAAAATCACACTTTTAGTATAAAAAGAATATCTTTTATGCATACCTCTATGCATGAAATCCAATATGATAAAAGTAACACTCTTACAATAAAATAATCAACTTTTATGCATACCTCTATGCATGAAATTCAATTATGATAAAAGTCACACTTTTATAATAAAATAATCAACCTTTATGCATACCTCTATGCATGAAATTCAATATAATAAAAGACACACTTTTATAATAAAATAATCAACTTTTATGCATACCTTTATGCATGAAATTCAAATATGATAAAAGTAACACTTTTGATATAAAAATTTATCCATTATGCATACTTCTATACATGAAATAAAAATGATAAAAGTAATATAAAAATTTATCCTTTATGCATACTTCTATGCATGAAAATAAAAATGATAAAAATAACACTTTTGATATAAAAATTTATCCTTTATGCATACTTCTATGCATGAAAATAAAAATGATAAAAATAACACTTTTGATATAAAAATTTATCCTTTATGCATACTTCTATGCATGAAAATAAAAATTGATAAAAATAACACTTTTGATATAAAAATTTATCCATTATGCATACTTCTATGCATGAAAATAAAAATAATAAAAGTAACACTTTTGATATAAAAATTTATCCATTATGCATACTTCTATGCATGAAAATAAAAATGGTAAAAGTAACACTTTTGATATAAAAACTTATCCTTTATGCATAATATAAAAATTCAATTTCTCCATGATTATAATGAATTTCTTTCAATTAATCTAGGATGATAATTCCTAGAATATGGTAGGAAGTCCTCTTTTTATGCTTTGAATGAAATTATTTTATGCGTAATTTTTATAAAAAATTTGCCATAGCTCCACTGCTATGATTGACTGAAAAATCTCAAATTTTTTTAAGGGATAAAGCTTATCATTAAAGAAATAATTAGAATGGTCTCTAATTGGATCATTAATCCATAATGGATTGAATCATCAATATACATAAACTAAAAGCATAGAAAAAAGCCATTAATTTGGCCTCAAGCATAGCTTAATCTTGGATTAAGAAAAAGCTTTATGAAAAGCTTCATTTGGATTGAGAATGGGTCATGAGTATGACCATTTCTTGAGTGAGAGAGAGAAATTACATAAAAACCATTAGAATTAAGCATAAATGGAAATTTATGTAATTCTTAACTATCATTAATCACTTAACTTCAATAGCATTCATCAAATTATGTAACTCTTCACTAACATTCATCAATTCACTTCAATAGCATTCAAAAACCATTCCAATTAAGCTTCTCAAGCTTGAGAGGGGTTGAGAAGAGAGAAACATTGAGAAATTATAGAAAAGATCAAAATTCACCATTTACCTTACAAATTGCTTGTTTCTTTGTTCACGGTAGAGGCCCCCAACCAATCAATTGGTTAAGTATGTTGATGGAGCCACCAATGGGGATTAAAGAAAGAGGGAAGCTCCAAAAACTAGTGAATTATTAATGAATTCACAGTTCTTGGCTTAGGTGGAGTAGAGTAACGATGCATAAACACTATATATTTTTCAACAAGGGGAAGGCTTCTATTTATAGGAAAAATTGAGCTCCTAACCAAACAAACTGATTCTAGAATTTTCTAAATCAGTTTGGTCAATATTTGACCATTTTTAGATCAGTTAAGCTAACTTTTTGGAACTAGACTTGAATGAGGAGAGAGGAGAGATGAAATATCTCAATTTTTATGAGTTTAAAACTCATTCAAGCATGTGAAATATGCACCTCCTCTAATGAACTCCCCTTCCTTACATATGTGTCATAATGGAATCATTATACCCAAAATATCTCATATTTTTAATATTGCTCATAGTTTTTTACTAATAAACCTTGTACATTTTCAACTCTTCATCTTATGTGAAATATGCACCTCCTTTAAAGAACTCCCCTTCCTTACATATGTGTCAATGGAATCATTATACCCAAAATATCTAATATTTTTAATATTGCTCATAGTTTTTTACTAATAAACCTTGTACATTTTCAACTCTTCATCTTATGTGAGCATTTACTCATTTTTGGATACCCAAAATATCTCATATTTTTAATATTGCTCATAGTTTTTTACTAATAAACCTTGTACATTTTCAGCTCTTCATCTTATGTGAGCATTTACTCATTTTTGGGTATCTTCTTTTACAAATTGGATTTATCTCCTCCCTACACATGGATTGATGCTATTGGCCCATAGGAACCTTAATTGAACCATAATCCAAAATTTTTTGAAAATCTAGACCCTTAGGCTAAGGTCCTTTATACCCATTTCTAATTAATTCCAATTGCACATTGGAAAGTTCTTTTTGAATTTCTGTTTCAGGGGAACTTATTTTAATAAAATGAGATAAATTTTTATCCAAAAATATTAAAAATTTGAATATTCTCTCTCTAGAATATTTTCTCTCTCTAGGTTAAAACAGTTAAAAACAAGTCTTTTATATTTCTGAAGAGGGATTGATTATAGGGGAAGATGCTGGACATTTTGAGAGGCTGGGGAGGAATCTTACATTGTCTGCCACTTGAAAAACGCGAGATGCCCTCATCTTGCAAACTGGGGGTAATTTCGCAAGATGCACAAGTATGAGACTGAGAGAAATTTTTTAATTAAGATTAATCACCAATTAAAAAAGTCTCAAAGAGAGTAAGGCTCAAGACAAGAACAAGATTTAAACTTTATTCATTCTTGGAACATATACAGTAAAGATAGAAGAACTCTTTACACTTCCATAAGCCCGTCCATCACAAAAGCAGCACTCACAAGCTGCGCACGTATAAGGTAACTCATCTATGGGAATGATTCTGTTGGTTATTGCCGCGCCTATCGCAGTGGTATGAGGTGTTCTAACAAAAGGACCTCTGAGAGGCAAACCAAAAACGGGGTAAAGACATATCTTCTGATGAGGAAGAAAACACGCCAGTAAGAAGACCCGCTCTCAGAAAACCCAAGATGTCTTGATCTTATGACGCAGTAGTATCGGGGACCCAAACCCAAGGCTTCGATAACCATGGCCAAGCGGACATTGTTACGAAAGTGCTGCTGACCCCAGGGTGTTACCCTAGTTATGTCTTGATAGGTCCGCCATTTGGTCTGTAGGTAAGGAAAAAGTGAGCGCTCATACTGTTCTATAAAATCCTTCTTCACAGACTCGCTTGCGTCTTGAAGGTGAGAAATCATCATGGATAAAACTAATTCCTATTGCCAAGCCATGAAGGAGTTTAAGAAGAAGGGAGATCGATGGAAGTAAGATTACTGTGAGCGATAAGTAAAGTTACGACTTATATAAAGGAAGGAGTTAGCATAACCTAGAAGCCAACGGTATCTTGCCACTGAAGTTTTACCGTCTTTCCATGATTTGGGTTTGGCACATATTTCTATAGAAGGCATTAAGAACTTTGAGATGAGGAGATAAAAGAAGTTCGTAGGCTAAGTCACTTACTTTCTTTGGTCTACAATATCTGGGGGATAACTACTTATACTCCCCTAGAGATAAAGAATTTCTTTTGGTCCGTATTCAAATGAAGACTATAACTGCTTCTTTGAATTCTCTGACTGTCCTCTTCTTATCTGTATATTATCTCTGTCAATCCTGGTGGGCAGCGTTTATATCTTTATGAATTGCCTACATCTGTTGCTCTAAGTCGCCAAGCATTTGACTGGTCATCTCGACCCTAATCAATGGGTCGGACCTAGTTAATGGAGTTAAGCAATCTTGTCCGAGACGGATCCTGATTAGATTGGTATGAAGGAATTGGTCTCTGAATTTGGGTTATAGACTTCCCTGTGCCCTTTTCATGGTAGGAGTCGAGCAGTCTTTTAACTGATGGTCAAAACCTTGGCATCCAAAACACTGGTTCTCACTTCTGAACTCATCGTTTTGAATCTTTAAAACAGGTGGGCTCCTGAGAAGGTATTTTGGGTAAAGTGTCTTCCCTTTTTAAACAGAATCTTTCTTTTATTTAGAGAGGGAATAACTATAAGATCAGAAAAGGAGATTCTTACTCCTGTATACCTTGAAGGTTGGGAGAGGAATCTTACAAACTTCTATCCCACTTAAAAAGGTGCGAGATGTCCTCATCTCGCAAAGTAGAGGACAACTCTTTTTCTTAAGATCCAATTTATTCTGGGTTCCTTATATTCTGGTCAACCCAACAGAATACTGGGATAAATATTCCTTATATAGAACTCATCATTAAATAATAATTCATTTAGATCATATCATTTCTACGATAATGGTCCATTAGACCGAAAAATTTCCTTCTGAACATTCCTCCACGGGAATTTCAGTTAAGTTATCAATTTGTCATCCCTTAACTTGATCTACCGTGTCAAGTATTAACAGTAGCAATTTGACAGCACAATCCACTAATCTCATAGTGATTTGCTGAAATCATTATCATCATTTATTATTCAGGGACTCGTCCCATTCATCCTCATTGTGGTTTTGCTCAGGTTATTATATTTCAACTAAATTTCAAAAATCGTCGTTTTTCAATCAGAATCCAAATCAATTCATTAGTTCTCAAACAAAATTAAAATCATATCAACCACATTCGAAATCATCATCTGGATAACATTAACGCTTATAATTTCAAGTCTTAGATTTACTCGTATATACTGCCGGTAAAGAGCTGCAGTTATATCCTCGATATATACGGGTCGTCATAATACTTGGAACTATAAGGTAAATACCATCATGTCTAGGCCTCAAGCAAGTCAGGGTTCCATACAATTGCGGTACTTCCAATTGAAGACCCAGTTACTAATTTACGAATTTCAATTTGAATTAACAATTTGTATAAATTATATCACACAATTACAACCTTTTTGTGCGTCTTGATAACTTTTGACATAATTAGCTCCTCAGTTGATCTTATTGGAGATCTATGACATAAATCTAATAAACAGATTTTTCTTTATTCGATCGTCCATAAACAATTACTTAAAAAAAACATTTGTATATTTATATACAAGTTGCAATAAGTACATAGAGTGGCTCGGCTCCAAAATTCAAAATCTCCTCGAGAGACGCATAAGACGACGGTACTGGGCCATAGTCATGCCTTGTTACATAATTTCTCTAATTGCGAAGGGAGCTATTATTTTCTCCTTAGGGATAAATCGACTAAGGAGTCTATAAACTCGGCAAGCAAGTCTGAAATTTTGAGGCGTTGAAAGATATAGAATGACACCACGCGTCATTTTCAGCTTTATCAAAATCATGGCCAATGAAAGGTTCTGTCTCAGCATTGCATGCCAGTTGCAAGAGGCGTGGATATATAGCCCTGCAAACCACTTATGCTGTTGTCTCTCCACTAGGTTAGGAAAATATAATTCCTCGAAATGGCGTGCGAGTCTTGCTCGGCTTGTTCGAGTTGAAGCGGAAGAGATGAAGCGGAAGAGATGAGATGCTCGAAGGCAAATGCAATCATATCTTGAGAGTGGGTGAGGTCGGGAATACCAGATAAATGGGAAACTTCCATCTATAAAAATAATTTCTTTGATTAAAATTTCTTCATTAAAGAAGCTTACGGAATGAAAATACATTATGAAAATGTTGTTTCTCAATTCTTATTACTAATTTCAGATAAGAATTTAATTATCTTTATTAGCTTTCAATTTCGCTCTGATACCAACTGTGAGATCCCGGTCTCCACCGCGTAACGGATTCGGGGTACTAGCAGCGGAAGTAGCACATCATGCGCGGGTAGGGGTCTCACACTCGGGGCCTCGCCCATGGATATCCGGACAAGAGACTAATCCGTCGGTTTGTCCAAAACCGAAATCGAAAAAACTTCCTTTACCCAGAAAGCATGGGCGATTCCACCAGGATAACTCTTTACTCTAACGTAGTCAAGATCATTACGGATCAACTGATCTGACTGCACCTTTAATGGTACTTGGTCAAATCAAGGAAGAAACTTGCACTTGGATCATTGGGATCAACGCTTTTTTCCCCATCAAGAGGTACAGTCGTTGATTCCTATCCATAGAACAATTTCTATCCGGGATTTACTTCATCTATCGTAATAATAGAAATTAAATCTCGATTTACGGATCCATCAGTCCAGCCTAACCCCATCCAGTCCCATGGGTTAGCCAACCGTCCAACCACTGTAGTGATGGGATCCAATTAAGAATTTGGTTAGGTTTTGTCCCGGGTACCAAGGAAAAGAGTTCTAAGGCCCCCTAGCCGGAAGTTCATGAAAACATAAAACTAGTCACACCACTTACACACCCAATATGAAATTGCCTTTTTCTTAGCATCAACTAGCTTTAAAATAATCCTTTAATAAAACCATTATGTCACTGATGACAATCCTCAAAGTCTCTGGTTGAATCCTTATTTCCAGTCATTCATTCATTGGTATACTTATGGCATCATTGGCAACCAGAACGCTCACCACCTGTTCGCTCAACCTGTTCGCTCAGGGGCCTTTTCCATAGTTCCTAGCTCATAGTAACCGGCAATATATTCATATAATAGAATGGAATCTCCGTGGAAGATCAGCTAGATCAACCCACAGATCCATATAAAAGAGCCATGGAAGCTCACCATTTAAATCGAAGCGAGGCTGGTCAAGACCTCGATCGACCTTGCTACGCGAGACGTCCTCCATTGACTCTCCGTCAGCAGTTGCAACTTTATCATTTCGGTCTTCATGACCTTAATCCTCAAGACAGTCAAAATGCTTCTCCAGCATTCTTGACATAAAACAGTCATTTACAAACAGTCACAAAATATAGTTTCTATAACGAACTCTTGTCTTTCCATATTATCTACTCTCGGACCACATTACTTATTCCACATTCCATTCAATGTGTACTCATTCTCATCCATTCAATGTGTACTCGTTCTCATCCATTCACTCATATAGACTACACATTATCTCACATACACCTTCATATTCATTATTCTACATACATATCCATGTTCGTACGTCCACATCATACATCCAATTTCACATTCATACATACGCATCTACATGCATACATCCACATCCACATTCATACATCCATACCTCCATTTCCACATCCACACATCCACATTCATATTCATACATCCACATTCACATGTATACATCCATTTTCACATCCTCATTCATACATTCACATTCACATACATATATCCACATCCGTATCTACATCCATACATCCACATCCACCTCTTCATTCACATTCACATCCATACATCCACATCTACATACATACATCCATACATCCACATCTACATACATACATCCATTTTCACATCCTCATTCATACATACACATCCACATACATACATACACATCCGTATCTACATCCATACATCCACATCCACATTCACATTCATACATATACATCTACATGTATACATCCACATCACATTCATACAACCATATTACATCCATTCTCGTCCTAACACATCCCATATACATCTTAACACATCCTAACTCATCTTAACACATTCTATCACATCTTATCACATCTTATCACATTCTATCACATCTTATCACATCTTTTTACATCTCATACACCTCTTATCACATCCTATCACTTTCCATACGCATCTTATCAAATCTTATCACATCTCATACACCTCTTATCACATCTTATCACATTTCATATCTTTTTTAAGAGAATTCTTATATTTGATATAAGATTTCTCTACACATTTATTTATGCATAAATTCCATTTAAGCAGACTAACACTTTCGAAATTAAAATCAATCTTTTATGCACATCTTCTTATGCATAAATTCAATTTGGTAGGAATTACACTTTTAGAATAAAAGAATTTCTCTTATGCATCTAAGTTATGCATAAAATCCATTTATGATGAAAATCACACTTTTAGTATAAAAAGAATATCTTTTATGCATACCTCTATGCATGAAATCCAATATGATAAAAGTAACACTCTTACAATAAAATAATCAACTTTTATGCATACCTCTATGCATGAAATTCAATTATGATAAAAGTCACACTTTTATAATAAAATAATCAACCTCTATGCATACCTCTATGCATGAAATTCAATATAATAAAAGACACACTTTTATAATAAAATAATCAACTTTTATGCATACCTTTATGCATGAAATTCAAATATGATAAAAGTAACACTTTTGATATAAAAATTTATCCATTATGCATACTTCTATGCATGAAATAAAAATGATAAAAGTAATATAAAAATTTATCCTTTATGCATACTTCTATGCATGAAAATAAAAATGATAAAAATAACACTTTTGATATAAAAATTTATCCTTTATGCATACTTCTATGCATGAAAATAAAAATGATAAAAATAACATTTTTGATATAAAAATTTATCCTTTATGCATACTTCTATGCATGAAAATAAAAATGATAAAAATAACACTTTTGATATAAAAATTTATCCATTATGCATACTTCTATGCATGAAAATAAAAATGGTAAAAGTAACACTTTTGATATAAAAATTTATCCATTATGCATACTTCTATGCATGAAAATAAAAATGGTAAAAGTAACACTTTTGATATAAAAATTTATCCTTTATGCATACTTCTATGCATGAAAATAAAAATGATAAAAATAACACTTTTGATATAAAAATTTATCCATTATGCATACTTCTATGCATGAAAATAAAAATGATAAAAATAACACTTTTGATATAAAAATTTATCCTTTATGCATACTTCTATGCATGAAAATAAAAATTGATAAAAATAACACTTTTGATATAAAAATTTATCCATTATGCATACTTCTATGCATGAAAATAAAAATGGTAAAAGTAACACTTTTGATATAAAAATTTATCCATTATGCATACTTCTATGCATGAAAATAAAAATAATAAAAGTAACACTTTTGATATAAAAATTTATCCATTATGCATACTTCTATGCATGAAAATAAAAATGGTAAAAGTAACACTTTTGATATAAAAACTTATCCTTTATGCATAATATAAAAATTCAATTTCTCCATGATTATAATGAATTTCTTTCAATTAATCTAGGATGATAATTCCTAGAATATGGTAGGAAGTCCTCTTTTTATGCTTTGAATGAAATTATTTTATGCGTAATTTTTATAAAAATTTTACCATAGCTCTGCTGCTATGACTGAAAAATCTCAAATTTTTTTAAGGGATAAAGCTTATCATTAAAGAAATAATTAGAATGGTCTCTAATTGGATCATTAATCCATAATGGATTGAATCATCAATATACATAAACTAAAAGCATAGAAAAAAGCCATTAATTTGGCCTCAAGCATAGCTTAATCTTGGATTAAGAAAAAGCTTTATGAAAAGCTTCATTTGGATTGAGAATGGGTCATGAGTATGACCATTTCTTGAGTGAGAGAGAGAAATTACATAAAAACCATTAGAATTAAGCATAAATAGAAATCTTAACTATCATTAATCACTTAACTTCAATAGCATTCATCAAATTATGTAACTCTTCACTAACATTCATCAATTCACTTCAATAGCATTCAAAAACCATTCCAATTAAGCTTCTCAAGCTTGAGAGGGATTGAGAAGAGAGAAACATTGAGAAATTATAGAAAAGATCAAAATTCACCATTTACCTTACAAATTGCTTGTTTCTTTGTTCACGGTAGAGGCCCCCAACCAATCAATTGGTTAAGTATGTTGATGGAGCCACCAATGGGGATTGAAGAAAGAGGGAAGCTCCAAAAACTAGTGAATTATTAATGAATTCACAGTTCTTGGCTTAGGTGGAGTAGAGTAACGATGCATAAACACTATATATTTTTCAACAAGGGGGAGGCTTCTATTTATAGGAAAAATTGAGCTCCTAACCAAACAAACTGATTCTAGAATTTTCTAAATGAGTTTGGTCAATATTTGACCATTTTTAGGTCAGTTAAGCTAACTTTTTGGAACTAGACTTGAATGAGGAGAGAGGAGAGATGAAATATCTCAATTTTTATGAGTTTAAAACTCATTCAAGCATGTGAAATATGCACCTCCTTTAAAGAACTCCCCTTCCTTACATATGTGTCATAATGGAATCATTATACCCAAAATATCTCATATTTTTAATATTGCTCATAGTTTTTTACTAATAAACCTTGTACATTTTCAACTCTTCATCTTATGTGAAATATGCACCTCCTTTAAAGAACTCCCCTTCCTTACATATGTGTCATCATGGAATCATTATACCCAAAATATCTCATATTTTTAATATTGCTCATAGTTTTTTACTAATAAACCTTGTACATTTTCAACTCTTCATCTTATGTGAGCATTTACTCATTTTTGGATACCCAAAATATCTCATATTTTTAATATTGCTCATAGTTTTTTACTAATAAACCTTGTACATTTTCAACTCTTCATCTTATGTGAGCATTTACTCATTTTTGGATATCTTCTTTTACAAATTGGATTTATCTCCTCCCTATACATGGATTGATGCTATTGGCCCCCCATAGGAACCTTAATTGGATCATAATCCAAAATTTTCTGAAAATCTAGACCCTTAGGCTAAGGTCCTTTATACCCATTTCCAATTAATTCTAATTGCACATTGGAAAGTTCTTTTTGAATTTCTGTTTCAGGGGAACTTATTTTAATAAGATGAGATAATTTTTTATCCAAAAATATTAAAAATTTAAATATTCTCTCTCTAAGTTAAAACAGTTAGAAACAAGTCTTTTATATTTTTGAAGAGGGGTTGATTATAGGAGAAGATGCTGGACATTTTGAGAGGCTGGGGAGGAATCTTACAGATTTGGGATCTTCATAATAGAATATTTTTAATGTGGGAGAATAAAGGGTAGAAGACCTCTAAAAGGTTAAATGAATCTAGTGGCTTGGCTAAAAGTCATGGTAAGGAGGTGGATACATCAATTGAAGACCTTGTAGAAAACATGAAGCTTAATTCATGGCGAGCACTTCAATGACTAAAGGATCAAACACTGCTAGTTTCTATCTTATCGCGTGTCATTTCGGAGTGGTTGCAAGATCAGGGTGCCCAGTTTTGTCCACTCAGGCACCCTGTAAGCAGTAAAAAAATAGGCATTTGTTTACGTTTAGTGGCTAATCTCTCCTAGTAATTGAAGGAATTTCATTTCAAGTTCTTTTGTTGGAACATCATATTCAAAGTTGGAAATATAGTTGCATAATTCGATTAAGCATTAGATAGTCAAAAGTTCTCATTTTCTTAGGTACAAAGTCAATGTATACACCCTGTCCCAAATTTGAACTGATTCCATAAAATGCTAATATCTTTTATATATAAACTCATATGAGATTCCCACTTTGTATCTTAGATCTTCACATAATATGGAGCTTAACTTGATTTTTTGAGAAAATTTTAAGATATTTGTCTATTTTCTTTAAATATTTCAAGGTCTTCAAAGTGTTATAATACATGCCACTTTTTGTACCCACAATAGCTACCACTTAAAATCCTCAATCTTGTAGATCAAAAGAGTGGGTAGATACTGAGACATTAGCAGAATGTGGTGGTTAGTAAAAATTGCAAATCCAATGGTTGGATTTTTAATGATCTCTTTTTCAAAATTCTTCCAGACTATCAGAAGGCCTGCAAATATTAATAATCTAATTAGTAAAATTACATTTTTGATGTGAATCATCTAAAACCTATAGGGACTAGTGTACTTGTAATGGTGCATCTATGGAAAAATAAATTGGATCACTCTAAGTATGAAAAGATCATTTGTTTATCATTTCATCATATTTTTGATTAATTTTAATTAATTAGACTAATTTATATTAATTTAAGTTATATTGTGTTAATTTAAGGGCAAGCGTATTTTCTATTATTTGCTTGGTCTCATTTTAAGTACCTTGCCCCCCAAAATGTGCTCTCCAAGCATTGTCCCAATCCAGCATAAACTGGATAAAACTGGACACCCTGATCTTGCAACAACCCTTCGAAGGATCTATCACTTAATGAAATGTCTTTGGAGCTATAAAAGTAAGTAAAGTTTTTAGTTATTAATTTTTTATCTTCTTGATGTAAATGAAGTATTTATATTGTCTTTACATGTGTCTTATAGCCATAATGTTTGTACGAATATGCTAGAGGTCATGATTAAAAAAAATTAAATTGCACCACTTGGGACGACGTACATGCACAGTATCCCCAGTCTAGCTCTCAGGTAGTTTTGAAAGATTTTTTCTTGTCCTTTAGAGATTGGGTAATATTATTTTGTTTTTGTATTTAAGATTAAAATGTGATGGTATGTTAGTATTGTTGTTATGTCTTAAGAAACCAGGCACTAAATATTACATTCTTGTATATTAACTTTCTACAAACAACAGAAGCCTCCAACTAAAAAAGGTAAAAAGTTACTCTTTCAAGAGGAATCAGAGTGTCCACAAAACTTTCTTGTGCACCTTGAAAGAGCTTGTCAAGAGAAAGTAGGATGCCTTCTACAAAATGCTGCTCCAACTGAAGGAGATGAACTAGAAGAGTTTTTTTTCTTCCTAGACAGGAAAGTAAAGCAACATCCTATAAAGTGATTTATGGTGATGTAAATAATCTTCAGAATATCATTCCAAAGAAAGATTATAGCCTTGTTATTGTTGGCATCCCATATGGTTTTAATATGAGTGGTTCTAGAAATGATGAGGGAGTATATACCTATCAAGAAATTCAAAAAGATGTTACATAATTTTAAAGTGGTAACTACAGCAAATATGTGGAGATTTGTGATCTTTCATAGTAACTACAACTCTAAGAAAATAAGCACATGGTCTGGAGTCTCTTTTTTGGTATGATTTCAAGAACTTATGTTTTTAGTTTCTTTTCATTATTATTCAAACACTTTAGATTTATGTTTCACTAAATTTGATTGTAGGGTCAAAACAAATATAGTTCATGTTTCTGGTTTTCATTTCAAAATTTCATTTGAAATGCTCACGATTGGCTATTAGTATGACATTGAGCAAAGACGTATCAAAGCACATGTCAATGAGTCTCAATGCTCCAATGTGCTTTCTTTTCCTGTAGTAACTAGGAAATTAAGGCATGTCACTGAGTCTAAAGCCTTGGTGAATCCCTACCAGAATTTATGTGCCAGATGATTGGATACTCGACTTGTTTTCTAGAACTGGTACACACTTATTCTTGCTTTAAAAAATCATGTTAGTTCTTATATTCATTTTTTTAAAACTGTAGGTACAACTGTGACATGTGCAGTTAAGAGAAAGAGAAATTGCATGTGCAGTTAAGAGAAAGAGAAACTGCATTGCAGTTGAAAAGGATGAGATCCAAGCAGCCTTTATTCCTATGTGTGTAAAGGGTGCTATGGAACTGCGAGATGAAGATTAAGAGGTGGGAGCGGTCTCCATTGACGCTAATGAGAAGTTCCAAGATCAGCATCAAAAGAACCTCTGCCTCCCCTCTCTGATGAGCATGGGGAATTAGCATCTTTAATAGAAAATGAAAATCTTACTTTGATGTTCCCTAGTCCCCAAGGAGAAGAAAATGATGACCAATCCAATAAAGAAACATAGAAATATCTAGATCAAGTGCTAGATGTCTAGATTTTTGAGTCTACTACTTTACATAATTTAGTTTATCATGACTCTCCTACTTTACATACTTTAGTTTATCATGACTCTCCTACTTTACATACTTTAGTTTATTGCTCTAGAAACCTTCAACAAGTTTCATTTCATCTTTGTATGAAGAACTTTTATTTCATATTATTTGTATTGGCTTTGCTATTTGGGTTTAGAAACAGATTCAATAATGATTGTAGGGTTATTTATAAATTATAGGGCTTATGATGTTATCTATTCTAATCGTTTTTTATCACTTGTCAAATAATGTGTATGTTCGTGTATAGTGTAAACATTGTTCCAAGAAAGTTCATTAAAAAAAGTCTCTTTCATTCATGAATTTATAAAATAATTTTAATTCAAATAAAAATTAGTATTTATTTAAGTTGTGGGGACTTCTTCTATCCCATTGAGAAGTCAAGTTGTTTTTATGTCAAGCATTATTAGTTTATAAATCTATGGAGGTCACCATGTGTTCTCTCTTGAAAAAAGTGTCAAAATTCATGTAGTCTTTTAATCTACACATGGAATTATAGATGTGCTTTCAAACAAAAGTGTGTTTTTAAGCAATTTTTAAGCTTTCATGCATTTTGGGAGGTAATCTTTTTATGTAACCCTCATCAGTTACCTACTTTGCATGCAATGTTACTTGTCAACAACCAATTGTAACCAAGGGTGATTGTCCCTTTGACGTTACCTTTAGGCAAGACTAGGAAGTCACCAATCAGGTGTTGATTATCACAGTAGGTGTCAATTTTTAACAAACCAAGCACTTTTGTATTTTGCTTCCTGCTACCCCTCAATCTAGCTTCACTTGGTTCAAGCTCCGATTTTCCTAGTTGTTGGCACCAAGCAGCAAAAGAGATTAGTTTGTGCATGTTTCCCCATCAATCAAAGCACTAAATAGCACTTTCCCATAGGGACTAACCAGTTCAATGCATTTTCTTTTTGGTTCCAAATATGCTATAGCTAAAACCATAGGTGCTTCAACACATGAAGTAGAAGCTTTTGGAATAATCCCACCCATGTGATAAGAGTGCCAAGATGTGGCAACATTGCATTAATTTTCCAAAGATGTGGTCATGCTGTGGTTTCACTAGCTAGAGGAACATATGGGTCACTAGCAAGGATTTCATCTGGAGCTCTATTCATGCTTGTGTCATATGGTTCTTGGACCTTTTCTTGCTTTTGTGGAAAAGGTGATGGCTTTGTCAAAAATCCTAGGGATGTCATGCTAGATGCAATTCATGAATTGGCTAATGGATTGTCCCCTTGCTTAGAGACTTGAGCAACTATAGGTGCATCTATCTTTGAGAGCTCTTGAGATTTCTTGGCATGAGTAGCAATGTTTTGCTCTTTTCTCATTTCTTCCACTAAGTGATCCAGTCCCGTCATCATTAAATGAAGACTCGGTTCGATTTCCAAGGTCCTTGATGGCTATTTGCATAATTGCTTGCCAAACCAAAGGATAGCATTTCTCGATGACAAGATCCATAAGAATGTTTGTTGCTATGTTATACTCCCAATCTTGTCCCTTTAGAATTCCTTCCATTCATGTGCTCAAGGGTCTTTGAGATGTCTTCTCAAGGTTCATTTCTATGGTACCAATGGTCTTTTTTTGAATAACCTTAGAGTTTAAAGTAGGTGATTGAGGAGATTTTGGGCTGTCTTTAAGGGAAGTTGTTGTTATGTCCACTAAAGAGTCCAAAGAGCCAATAGAACTAGAATTTGAGCATGTGGCACTAGCAATCGATCCTCCTTGTGAGTCCATGGTGGAGTTCTCAGCTGAGCTAGGCATATTATTCATTTTCATAGCTTGTGAGCTTGAGCTAGGAAACTCACTCTCCTTGGCTGCCATAGCCACATTGGTAGTGAGCATCTCGTTCCCCCTCATGTGGAGGCATATTTGGAGCTTGTTTTTTTGGAAAGCCTGGTGGTGGCATGATAGAAGTAGCACATGATGAGCTTTGAGGTGATGTTCCCACTAGTTCCGGCACCCCAATTTCTACTTTATTTTCTTGGGCTTGTAGTCGGGGCACATTTGTGCAGTTGCAAGCGCGTCGCTCATTCTGAACTACCTTAGCAATGCTATTGGTAGCCTCTTGAAGATGCTCACCTCGTTTCATGGTATCAGATATAGCTTGCACAATTTCTTGCTGCCCGAAGGACTTCATAGATCTGGTGCGTGGACATCCTTGAGTAGTTGGGTCTCAACGTTATATTTGCAATCTACACTTTTGAGTACCCCATTCGTCCATGTGCTCAGATATCCTCTAGAAGATGGAGCAACATTTGTCGAGTTCTTTGGAGCCTCTGGAGGCAGGTTGTATTGGAACTACTTGAGTAATGGGTACTAACGGCTCTATTTGATCATTGTGTGCCTCTTGAGGTTTTAGATTCATTATAGAGTTTGGCACTATGACATGCTTTTGTTTTGCAAGTGCTAGCTTTGAGGGTTGTGTAGACTGTAACTCTTGATTTGTAAAGTCTACTGATTTGGCTTGGTTCAGCTATAGTTGGGGTGCCGGATCCACTAGGGATAGGGTAGAGTTGGTTGGTGTAGTTTCTTGAGCAGGCACATAAGGCATGTCAATCGTTTTTCGCTCACTTTATACTATGCTCATGAGGTAATTGGCAACCTTTGGTAAGTTCTCAACACCTTTTTCAAAAACACCAATAAACAATAAGATTTCTGGGTTGCTAACTAATACTATATAGCTGTTGGGTAGCTAAATTCCATAAGAACTTGTTTCTGAATGTTGTATTGCCAATCTTGGGCCTTGAGCAATACATTTGTCTAGTTGCTTAAGGGTCCTCTAGAAATTGGGCTAGCATTGGAGGACATGGTTGAAGGGCTAGCCTCTGGTTGATGAGTTTGTGTTGGTGATGTGGGAGCTATGGGGTTGGCTTAGGGGAGGTTGAATTGTTAATTTATGACCTATGCTTAAGAGACATTGGTGCTCTTTGACTGTGGTTATGTGCAGGCATAACACCATAGCTCATATTCATAACTAGGAAAGCTAATTTCCTTGTTTGTTTCCCCAAAAGGGTCCTTATTATTGTGGAGTGGGAGTGGACAAGGTTTGGGAATGGTCTGTCTCATTGATGCCCATCACAAGGCTTGCATCTATATAGGCATCCAAGTGTTTGGCATCAATGGGGAGAGGTGAATTCTGGGGGCCACGTACATACATACCCAAAACATATATACATGAGTTACCGATATAAGTGATGTGCATACGTACAAAAATACATGATTCACACATATAAGTGGTGTGTACGAACAAACATAAATGATTTTCACATATAAGCGGTGTGCATATATACACATACAGGATTACACATAATGTAGTGATACACATGCCATGCGCATGTGTATGGCAATGATGATTTGCACAAATAAATTAATAATGCCAGGGGCCTTGGAATGGCAGGCGTCGCTTTGCAGGCACTCACGGTGGTGGAGACTTTGCGTGGAGCAGAAGCTGGCGTGCTGTAAACGTGGGCCGGAGTTGGCGTAAAGCAAGAGTTGGTTGGCCTGGGCCACCCACAACATCATAACCTTCCCCACCAGAGGAAGACCTATGCCTACCACCTCGAGCAAAGCCAACCCATTCTGGAGATAGCACAAGATGCCCCATAGCTTCTTGAAGCAACAAATAAATCCAATGCCTATTCGATGCCTGCTACCACGCCTAGAATTTGAAAGGCACCCCTATTTTTTTTTCTTTTCAAGGGCTTTTTCTTTATGAAGAGATTGGAAGGGCATATAACAGAATTTCTCAAAACCGTTCCCTTCCTTTGAAAGGTAAATTGTGTTTTTGAAGGTTTTGACCCCCCTTGGAAGGGTATTGCAACCTTCAAATTCTAGTTTTTTGCCTACTACAATGACCAGAGCTTCTACTAGTTAGTGTTAGACATCAGAGTGCACCCTCCCACTACCAAGGAAATGCAGGTTCTTCACTTCATGTGAGTAGTTTAGTTAACCAGAACGCATCCTGAATCATAGACTGCAAAATCACACCCTCTTTCCTTTCTAGTCCATACGATAAAGCTGTGCAATTGGCTCATTTTGATGATGTGCAAGACCTCAAGCCCTGCAATCCTTCCCGCATCTTTTGTTGCTTATTGTTTGCGCATCATTGAAGTACACTGGCATGGTAATAACAGATTTGGTAACTGTTCGACCTAGATAACCTTTGAGGGTTTACTAAACTTCGGTGGATAATAATATGTAGTGATGGAGGGATTCAAAACATATATATATATTCAAAGGCCAATGCCAAGATCCCCTAAGCGTATTTAACATTAATCACTCTACTAAGCCAAAAAAAACCAAAAATTTTTAATGCAAAACCCTCTTCGATTTGGGCATCCAAACTAAGCACAAGTGTTATTGTTTCACACACGCAAATGTAACTTGACTAATTTGCATGCTCCTGATGCAATGGTGGTGTTTAATTTCCCTAATTCCACCATTTAGGGGCTCAATCAAGCAATTTGTTTTTTCTTTTTTGGAAAAGAATATGCAAAAAAATTAAACAAAATTAACAAAACAAATGCAAAATTGATGAGTTTGAGGGTAACAAGAGATGATTAAAAAAATGAAAAAAAAAAGAAATGAATGCTAAAATCAACAAAACACATGATTTTTGGGGGTTTTTTATTAGTTTTTCCACTCATTCTTTTCTTGTTACCCAAATCAAGCATGCAAGCAATGTAAGGATGCTTGGCAACAAGAGAGTGATGTCTCGACAATGGAACCATTTATGTCGGGCCTTTGGGCCACTCAATGGGACTCTTCTCTCATGCCTTGGGGAGCCTAGACTCCAACCTAAACCCAATATGCCATGGGAAACATGTAATGCATTAGTGATGCAACTCTCACTTATGTCTATCTTGTTTGCTTGAATCGGAGACTCCTCATGGTAGCTACGTCAATGGAAGCATGCCAAAGTAGCTCAACAAAGCCACCATCACCACGCCTCAAGTGTAGCCACTACTCTCTCTCACTCCCTCCCTCACACACACACTCACATAACCATTGAACGCAAGAGATAGCCAAGGTTTGAGAGAATAATAGAGAACTATCTTCACTTGAGAGCATACAAGAATGAGGATTTAGAGTTACAATTTGACCTTTATACTTGGCTCATAGTGTTCACACTTGGCCGGCCAATGTTAAAAATGAAGTCCTAGTTTATCCAACTGCCTACACTAGTGCAAACACCTTGTCCTAGCTAGTAACTCTAACCTTATTATCCCATGGTGCACCTTTCATATATAAGCAAAGTAATTGCACATGTAAAATAATGCATTATAAGAAAAATATGAATTCTCTAGTGCCTAGGCCAATGAATGTCAAAATATGTGGTGTCATAGAAGTCTTCAATAGCACTTAACAGAGGTTACATGCAAGGTGTGCCCGTGTGTTCCGAAGACCGGGGTGTCATAGAAGTCCTCGACAACACTTAACAGAGGTGACATGATGCAAGGTGTGCTTGTGTGTGGGTGCCCTACTCCAACACAAAGATTTCTCCAACTTAACTACTTTTTTAACTCTCTTTATTACTTTCACATCCCTTTTTTAGGGGAGTCAAGGTTATGGCAATGCATTACAAGAAAAATATGAATTCTCTAGTGCCTAGGCCAATGAATGTCAAAATATGTGGTGTCATGGAAGTCTTCAATAGCGCTTAACAGAGGTTACATGCAAGGTGTGCCCAAGTGTTCCGACCGGGGTGTCATAGAAGTCCTCGACAACACTTAACAGAGATGACATGATGCAAGGTGTGCTTGTGTGTGGGTGCCCTACTCTAACACAAAGATTTCTCCAACTTAACTACTTTTTTTAACTCTCTTTATTACTTTCTTCGACATTTACTTGACATCCCTTTTTTAGGGGAGTCAAGGTTATGGCATTGTTTGGGGCGTGGTGTAGAGTTTGCTCATGGTTGCAGCCACAGCTATAATGCAATTGGGTAGCCCTAGGGCTCAAGGCATTTAGCACTATCAAGCACTTAGGATAGAGGCGGTGTGGATCACTTGGTGGTGTGGTCAAAGACAAGGCCACAGAAGGTTCTTGTGGGTGATTGTAGCAAGGTGCAAGCGATGGGTTGTACCATGTGTTGTACCATGGGCAAAGCTTGCACCTCGCCATGGTCCCCCATCTAGAAATGTACCTAGAGGGTTGTCAGATGATGAGGCTCAATACAGGTTTGAGAAATAAAAGTGCCTATGTGTCTATTAGTGAAGCCCATGGATATATTATAGGTAGCATGTATGGGCATTGGGTAAAAGGTGGGCCCATGTAGAATCTTCTTTCGATGAAACTCCAATACTATGCTTTCTTTGACACTTATTTCTCTACTTTCTTTGACTCTTAATATAGTATCGGTTACTATGAGCTAGGAACTATCAAAAAGGCCCCCTGAGTAGAGGTGGTGAGCGTTCTGGTTGCCAATGATGCCATAGGTACACCGATGAAGGAATGATTGGAATTAAGGATTCAATCTGAGATTTTGAGGATTATGATCAGTGACTCTATGATTTCATTAAATGATTGTTTTAAAGACAGCTGATTTTGTGAAAAAGGTAATTTCATATTGGTTGTATAAATGGTGTGACTAATTTTAAGTTTGCATGAATACCCTACTAGGGGGCCTGGGAACTCTTTTCCCTGGTACCCAGGACAAAACCTAACCAAATTCTTAATTGGATCCTATCACTATAGTGGTTGGGCAGTTGGCTAGGGCAGTTGGCTAACCTACGTGACTAGATGGGGTTAGGCTGGACTGATGGATCCCTAAATTGAGACTCAATTCTGTTATGGTGGTACGATAGACGAAGTAAATCCCAGACAACAATTGTTCTATGGCAAAGAATCAACGACTGTGCCTCTCAATGAGGAAAAAAGCGTTGGTCTCTATGATCCAAGTGCAATCTTTTCCCTGATCTGACTATGGGACTTACGGGTTTGGTCAGATCAGTTCAGTTAGTTAAGGCCTTTGACTACGTTAGAGAAAAATTATCCTGGAGGAATCGCCCGTGCTTTCCGGGCAAGGGAAGTTTTTCCGGGTTCGATTTTGGAAGAACCAATGGATTAGTCTCTTGTCCGGATATCTGTGGTGGGTGAGGCCCCGAGTGAGGGACCCTACCCCGTGCAAGAAGTGCTACTTTCACTGCTACCCCTGAATTCGTTTTGCGCAGTGGGGACATGGATCTTACACCTTAGGGGTGTTTAAGAAAGTGAAAGTGATTTTTCTATTTGTGGGTCACACTCATGACCATATTGATCAAATATTTAGCATGTTTTCAAAAAATTTATCTTGCCACAATGCCTTTACTTTGCCGACCATGATGACACTTATAGAGAAAGCTTACACACACCAAAGCTAGTGGTAGAGCATTTGAAGGAGACAATGGATTTCAATTTTTTTGTTAATGGGCCAAGGATAGAAAAAAGGAGCTTGGAGCAGTTGAATGATCTAAGTTATCAACATGCCTTTATTAAACCTGTAGAAGAAAGTGGACAAACTTTATTGTATGGAAATATTTTCTCTACTGACACAGAGTGGATTCCTTCAGGTGGCCTTAAAGTTCTCAAATTTATTTCAGACATAGTTATGCAGGCTTCAAAAATGGAACCCTTGGAAAGCTTAAAGGAAGCAAAGGAGGTAAGCAAGGTAGGTCGTGCTATGAACTTTCAAAGGTGCATTGCAGAGAGAGAAGATCGCTAATCGAGAAGGCAAAACAATATGCAGGAGAGAAAGATGTAAGATGGTGGGACACATTCTTTGAAACAACAAGAAAAATGGTAAATACAACAATAGGAAAGGGCAAGTGCAAGAGGGCAAAGAACACTACTAGCACTAGTGTACTACCACTTGATGAGGTAGATATTTTGGTGTATGACTTCACTCTCAAAAAAGCAGGTTACTTAAGAAAGTCAACAATTTCTATTTTACAAGAGAAGATCCCTTGCTTCAATAAATATGAGCTTGCTAGCACATACTTGAGTGTGCTAACATGACAATAACCCAAGAAGTCTTAGCTTCAGGTGTACACATAGAAGAAAAAAATGTGTTTGTGGATAGCGATGAAGAGGATACCTCGTCTACCTCCTCAGGGAAGGCACACCAACTAGTGATGGTGATAGTATAGGTAGCACTGATGAGGAGCTTTAATTATGCCATGAGTTGTATGTCTAGAAAATAGCTCCTTTTTTACAATCATATTAATTACTTTTTTGGATTGAAGATTTCAATGACAAATGGTCTCTATTTTGGTATATTTTTTAAAACTTATTGTTAGATTTTTAGTTGTAGTAATCTCAAAAAGTAAGAAAAACCAAGTCTTTTTTTTTTCATTCCATTTTTAATAAAAATGTGCAAAGTGTCCTAAATATTGTCATTTTTGGATGACATTATATGCATGCATAGACCACTTTTCAAAAAAAGGTTAAAAAAAATGGTCTTTTTATGGAATCTTTGAAAGATGCTAAATGTTTCTCCTTTTCAGGAAATATTACCTCGTTTGCTCACAAAAACAACAATGTTAAGTACAAAAGGTAAAAGTGACTCTGCAATAAAGATTGAACATCCTAACTGTAAAACTCTGATCTTTATGCAACCTTCAGTGAAGTTGCTAGCTCTCAAGGATGATCACAAGGAGGGATCTTTGCCAATCAAATGGATTTGAAGCTAGCTGCTGAAACCCCTCTACACCATTGTCAATGGAAGATTCTTTGACCTCAACTTCTCGATAAACTACTCCAAAAAAGAAGAATCAAAGAGCTCAAAAATGAAAACCAAAACGTGATGTAGAGTCCACATATGAATCTACTAGTAGGGAGCAGACCTCTCAAGAAGTTCCAATAGTTTGTCCAACCATTGACTCCTCTTCACCAAAATCAAAAGTTACAAGAAGTAGGAGAAACAACAACAACAAATGGAGGAGAACAAGGCTATAAAATTCTCCTTGGTGGATCAAAAAGGAGCTTTTACAAGCACAAGGTTTTTATAAAGGAAATTCTTGGAGTTGGATCCCTAAGCAAAAGCAAACTCCCATCTTACCCCAGCCCAAGTATATCAAGATTTCTTCATCAATGCCCATAACAAATGTGCCCCAACACCCAAATCTCACTTGGAAGAGAAGACCTATCCTAAAAGAGATTGTGACAACTCCACCCCTAGTAGCAGTTGCTTCACTTGATAGTAGACAAGGGCAAGGCACTTACAAAAGTGTCTACAACACTCCCACCTCTCCAAACTTGGTACTTAAAAAGATTTTGAGGGTACAACGTAGCTCTAGAAGGGGGGAGTCAACCATTCAACATCAAAAATCCATAGACCTCCTTTTGCCAAGAGGTTTCTTCACCCATCAAGGCATCAACTCATGCTACTAAACTTCAACTCCTCAATGTAGCACCCTCTCTCAAGAGGAAATAGACATGCCAATACATCATGAAGAGTACCTAAGAAAACTTCACTCTTATGAAAGCACATTGCCACATCTTCAGTTGGATGTAAAGCACTCACATGTGTACCATCACCTAGGCCTTCTCAACATAGCATTTGGAAAGGATGGTTTCTCAAGAAGTTACATGTGTACCATCACCTAGGCCTTCTCAACATAGAATTTGGAAAGGATGGTTTCATCAAGCTTACACCAAAGTGAGTAAAGTAAAAACTTGAGGTGGTGACCTAAGGAGATAGTCTCATCTTGCTTCAAACCCTCCGAGACATTTCACCATGTTCACATCGAGAGGAAGCTTGTTGGAAAATTTAATACCATTAAAACTGGTATTGGCCCAACATGTATAGCATTAATACTTTGTACACAACTTAAGCATTATTTATTTATTTCATAATCACAAAAATATTAAAAAAAAAGTAAGAGAAGAGATCACTAATCAATGACAAGCACGCATGTACTTCATAGTCTTGGCTAATTAGAGCATTTCTATTGGTGGGCCATTCAGCCCCATCGGTCTCACCACCCAGCCTTGCTGCCAACCTCGCCACCTAGTATATCTATTGGTGGTGGGTAACAATTTCTTGGGCATGAATCTTCTTTCTTGTAACAACGTTTAACTGATCTTTCCAACGGGTAGTATAGGGGCACAGGAAAAAGAGGAAAGGGGAACTATCCAAGGGATATAGGATAGACAAGAGAGTAGAGAGGACAACTTAAAAAGCTACAGCATTATACTTTGGGCTAAGCCTTTTCTCTAGTGATACAAGTGATTTGTCTGTGCGATTCTCCATTTTCTATACTATATAAGTCTGTTTGATTCCTAGTCTATGTCAAGTACTTCTTGTCTAGATATGTCTTCTAATTGGGCTCTGTATTCATAGTCATTCCTATCTGGATGTAACTCCTATCTGTTGGTGGCCATCTAGTCGTCGATTGGTCGCCCAACCTTGATGCCAGCCTCACCGCCTAGTATATCCATTACAGTATATCCATTGGGCAACAAACTCTTGGGAATGAATCTTATTTCTTATGACAACCTTTTAATTGATCTTGCCAAACGGGTAGTACCCGGGTGCACAGGAAAAAGAGGAAAGGGGAACTATCCAAGGGATACAGATAGACAAGAGAGTAGAGAGGACAACTAAAAAAGCTATAGCATTGTACTTTGGGCTAAGCCTTTTTTCTAGTGATACAAGTGATTTGTCTATGTAATTCTCCATTTTTTGTATTGTATAAGTCTGTTTGATTCCTAGTCTGTGTTAAGCACTTCTTATCTGGATATGTCTTCTAAATGGGCTCTATATTCAAAGTCATTCCTATCTGGGCATGACTCCCATCTGGAAACAAGATAAGGAGTAACATCTGTGTTAAGTACTTCTTGTCTGGATATGTCTTCTAATTGGGATTTATATTCAAAGTCATTCCTATCTGGACATGACTCCGATCTAGAGACAAGATAAGGAGCCACGTCATGAATCTTGAAAATGCAAGAACTCACCTCTATGTTGGCATGATTGACTCCCTTAGCCTAGGCAAATCGATGGCGCAATGCATTAGCATTAACTTATCACATTGGGTGTAATAGCATTATTTTGGAACCACGCAAGTGCCAGGTCTTGATCAAACACCAACACTTTTGGCAATCATGCTGGGGAAATGGTATGCCAGGTAGGGGAGCAGAAAGACAGAGGCCAGTTCTTGCGTAAGCCTTGCACAGACAGTAGAGTAAGCTAGTCAAAAGAATTCCAAAAAGAGAACACACACTAACTAGTGTCAAGAATGCTAACTAGAGAGTCATAAGAGCATCATAAAACAGGCATGGAGAATGAAGGGAGCTTAAATAGGGCAATGTGTTACCATCATAGATAGGCTGAAGCTATAGAACAAGAAGCTTCATTGCACCATCCAAGAAGACTAGCAAACGAGATTCCACTATAGCTCGAAAGATAGATTCTGAAACCACTAAGGAATCATAAAGAAGATCACGAGAGGAACCACCAAATAGGAGGCAGGAAGCTCAGGAAGGAGAAGAACTGGTAGCTGTGGTGGGAAGGATGTCCCTCAAGTACCCTAAATTCAAGGGCAAGAGTGAGGAGGATCCAGACGCCCACATCTTCTCCTTTGAAACCATGTTCTTGACCAGAGCTCCATTGCCATGCAAAAGATAGAATACTTTGCGACAACGTTGGGCGATAAATCCACCAGCCAGCTGGTACACCCAATACAGTCTAGAGAACTTCCAGACATTTGAAGAATTGAAGAAGGCTTTCCTGAAAAGATTCACGATAGACAAGACCATAATGAAGGTGCTAGAAAAGCTATAGAGGATGACGTAGAAAAAGAGGCCAATAGAAGTTGATGCATCTAAATTCCGAGCAATGTTGATGCGCGAGGACCAGCACAACTGTCCTGCTCTAGCCATGCTGAGCCAGTGGTTCATGAGAGGATTGAGGAAAAAGCTCCAGATGGCGGTAGCCTCTCATACAACCTAGAAGCCCTAATGTTTGAACAAGTGGTGGTAGGAGCTGTCAGAGATGAAGGAGTCCTGAAGAAAACAAACAAAGACACCAAGAAGAAGAAGAAGGAAAATAGGAAGAAACCTAAAAATTGGATTCCACAGAAGATACCTCAGAGTCAAAATCTAGTCAAGAGTCAGATGCCAAATAGCGGAAGCCCTGGAAAAAGAAAGACACAAAGCAAGTAGAGAAGGTTCAAGAATCCAAGGGTAGTGGAAAGGTAGTAACAGGCAGCGAGCAAGCCCTAGCCGCCAAGTCACCACAAGACTACAAATCAACAGACCATATGGAAGAGGAGGTGGAAGATTTGAGGAAGGTGGAAGATTTGGTCCGAGGGGAGCCTACTTCTACTACAATGGTCTAGGACACACACAAAATGATTGCCCTATCTTTCAGTACCATTCGGCAGGAACTATAAGAGGAAAGGCCACAAAGGGAGGCAAACCTAGCAAGAAATGATGTAGCTGTCAATATGGTAAAAGTGGACCATGAGGCACGGAAAGAAAAACATGAACCATAAGGACTTGTCGAGATGCAAACAGGTAGGAATGCCAAGTAGGAACTGGAAAAGAAACCAGACTAGTTGAGCAGAAGGGCAGTAATTTGAGAACGAATCACCAATTTAGTGTAGAGCGTACAAGGAATGGTGAGGATGATGCAGGAAAGCTCGCCCCTGGGAGAGTATTTTGAGGAAAATCTGGACAAGAAAAACTTGATCAAGAAAAGAGAGGAGATTGGTGCAGGAAAGAAGCCGATGTTGAATCGCCAAAACTAGGACCAATTATAGCCCATAGCAGCACAAGTGTCCTGAGAGAAGAAAAGGAAGGAAATCTGAAAGGAATCCAGACAGGAATACTAGCAAGAGGAAGTCACGAACATAAAAGAGAAGAAAAAGAGAAAGAAATAAGGATGTACAGAAGTCAAGGCATGCGAGAGATGATGAGGAGAAAAGTAGCCAAGGAATATGACTTGTGGGAGGATCTCAACAGAATGAAATTGAACATCACATTGGATCAAATGCTGAATATGGTCCCCAATTATAGGCAAAAGCTGCTTCAGGCTATAGTGCCAAATGAGAATTTTGTGTAGACACCAGTATTGGAACTGGAATATTTCTGCCTGAATGCAAAAATGTGGAGACAACCCAAGACTATGATGCGTCCGTTCTAGAAGTAACCAATCAAGATCAGACGTGAGACAATGACATTCTAAATGGAGGGTCAAGGGTAAATATAATATGAGATAGCCTGGCTAAAAATCTAGGGATTACTAACATGCAGCTCGCACCATTCTAGATTCGCATTGGCTGACCAGAGAAGGGTCCAACCTATCAGAATAATAAGAGGAGAATGGTAGGATGTGCCTTCACTACTATGTTCATTTTTCTCAAGATGAATGAAATAGCAGGTGCATATCCCATGCTCCTAGGAAGACCATGGCTCAGGAGCAAAAGGATAAAGCACAACTGGGAGATGGAAAAGATCACGATCAACAGAGGAAAAAAGAAAGTCTATATTTTAGTTTGCATGAAAAGATAGGCTAAACCCAGCAAGATGACCAATGCACGCAGAGGGCCTAAACTACCTAGAAGAGTTAGAAGATGATGAAGAAAACCAGAACTTGAAGGAGAACCCAAATCTGTTGTCGTCACTATTCAAAGTGGACATAGAGAGGATTGTGCAAAGGTATGTCCCAGAGGTTCCTGAAGTGATATTGAATGAAGAGAGCACTCATAAAGAGAAAGATGACACTCAAGACAATGTGAAAGAATTGTAGGCTAAAGAATTGTAGGCTAAATAGGAAAAATCCATGGTGGCCCTAAAGCAGGAGGAAGCTGCACTTGGGAAGAAAAGGAACATGAGAGTTCAAGAAGACAAGCTCAAAGAGGTGAACCTAGGGGACGATCAACAACCCAAAACAACCAAAATTAGTGCTAAGATGAATCAAGAATTCAGGGGGAGGCTCCTAGAACTGTTGAATTCCTACAAAGATGTATTTGCCTGGAACTACTCCAATATGAAAGGGATCGATCCAAGTTCCTACAAAGATGTATTTGCCTGGAACTACTCCAATATGAACGGGATTGATCCAAGTTTCTACCAACATAAGATTAACCTGAAAGAGGATGCAACCCCAATGAAGTAGAGTAGATACAGAATGAACCCAAATTCTGCCAAACAGGTGAAGGAATAGATCAACAAACTGATGAAGGTCAAGTTCCATTATCTCGTGGATAGGGCGGAATGGCTATCATTGATAGTCATTGTTTTGAAAAAGAATGGGAAACTGAGGATATGTATTGACTACCACAAGTTGAATGTTTCCACTATATCAGATCCATTCCCATTGTCATTCATTGATTCCTTGCTAGATGCAATAGAGCTGGGGCATGAAACATACTCTTTTATGGATGGGTTTAGTGGGTACAACCAGGTGCAAATGGCACAGGAGGACAAAGAGAAGATAGCTTTTACGATGGAATGGGAGGCATTTGCCTCCAATGTGATGAAATTTGAGTAGAAAAATGCTCCTACCACATTCCAAAGGATAGTTCAAGAAATATTCTATGAATATCTAACCATCTTTATGAGGGTGTTTGTTGTGGATGACTTTAGTGTGTGGGAAGAAACAAGAACACATAACACACCTCAAAATGTGCTTAGAAAAGTGCATGGAGGCCAAACTAATCCTGAATCCAGCCAAGTGTGCCTTTGCTATGTAACCACTAGATCCCTCTTGGGGCATATAGTGTCTACAAAAGGTCTTGCTATGGATCCGGCCAAGGTTGCAGTCATTGTGAAGCTATAGCCACCCAAGAATGCCAAAGAGCTTGCAAGATTCTTGGGACTAATAAAATGGCATAGTAAATTCATGAGGATCCTGGCAAACGTGGTGGTGCCTCTATACAGTCTTATGATGAAGGATACATAATATGTCTAGTTCGAATCCTATCAAGAGGCATTTCAGAATCTCAAAAGGATACTATCCGTAGCTCCCATCCTCTAGCAACCCATGTTGTATGTGTTTGTCGATGCCTCGGATGTAGCCATTGGCAGTGCTCTCATGTAGGAAGCACAAGATGGATGGTACAGACCAGTCTACTATGCAAGTAGGAGGCTGTCTTGGCCGGAAAAGAACTACTCTAGCACAGAGAAGGAGTCACTGTGGGAATGATCCACTCCATCAAGAAGTTCAAACACTACTTGTTGTTGGTGGGTAGGATGTTTGAATTTCATGTAGATCACAAAGCTCTCCTGTACCTAAATAACAAACTAGAACTGGCAAGAAAGTTGGCCAAATGGATGCTCTTGTTATAGAAATTTGAGTTCAACACATCCCCGAGAGAAGAATCATGCAGTGGGCAAACTTCCTGTCAAGGCTGGAAACATGAGAAGAACCAGAGGGAGTGGAATAAAATTTCCGAGATGCATAGTTTTTCCTCACACAAGGAGAGAGAACCATCTGGTATGAAAAAATGCTACAATTCCTATCTCACTTGCAAGACATTCATGGTGGTTTTTAGGCAGCTCTACAAGATGTGTATCAACCAGTTTCTGAAGTGATGTGTCCCCAAGCACGAGCAACAAGCTGTGCTAGCACAAGCACACCAAGGTATAAGTGGTGGGCATTTTTTCAGAGAGGTCATAGGGCGGAAGGTGTTCCAGGCAAGTCTGTGGTGGCCAATTGTATTAAAAGATACACACAAGTTCGCAAAAGGTGCAACATGTGCCAAAAGCTAGGGCAATAAAGTGATGGAGATAGAAGGCCCCATAACCCAATCCTGCCACTTGATCCATTCCAGAAGTGGGGTCTAGACTTCGTAAGCCCCTTCAAACCGATTGCTCAAAGGACAAGAAACAAATACATCTTGGTCTTACACAAAATGGGTAGAGTCTAAGGTCCTTAAAGACTACAAGGTATCATTTATGGCAAAATTTATTTATGAAACCATAATGACAAGATTCGGATGCAGCCCTATAGAGATAGTCAGTGAGACCAAGGGGGGCACTTCATCAATGAAGTGATCAGAAGACTGACATAGTAGCACATGATAATACATAAGAAGTCAACAATCTATTACCCACAAGCTAGCAGAGTCCACTAATAATATCCTCAAGGGAATCTTGATTAACAGGAATGACAGGGACACAAAGCTGCACTCAGCATTATGGACATTCTGAACGGCTTATATGAATGCACTAGGACTTACACCCTTTAGCATGGTGTATGGGCTAGAAGCAATAGTGCCCATGGAGTTCCTAACACAGAGTCTCAAGATAGCAGTGGTGTGGCTGAAAGGTCTCTCCGAAAGAATAAGAGGTGCATAGGATTAAATAACTCCTGAAGTTGGATGAAAAGAGATTGCACAACACCTAGATAACAGAAATTGTGCAAAGGAGAAGAAATCTACAAGTGGATTGGAAGTTCAAGATCTTTGAAGAAGGAGATGTTGTCCTACTATTCACATGAAGAATGGGACCCCACTCGGGAAAATTGAAAATGAGATGGACGGTCCCATACAGGATTGTCAAGAAACTGGAGATGTGAACTCTTAAGCTAGTGAGTCTAGATGGTGAAAAACTTAGGAAGTTGGTAAATGTGTACAAGCCGAAGCCCTATTATGGAAAGACACTAGATGAAGGAAAAGGGTGTCCAGAAGGGAATCAAAATCATGATCCTCCAGAGATGATTCAAGAACTAGAATCTAAGTCTAGTGAGGAGCAAGAAGTAGGACAGGTTTTCAGAGATATTAAAATTGGTAAAGAAAATAGACCAAAAATAGAATTCCCATATGTAAATATGATAATGGTATGTAAAGATACCAAGGAGCCAGGTGGCAAAAGCATGGTGCAGGTGGGAAAGTCGAGGTTGCTAAACAAAAAGGGGTGTATGGATGTGAAGGAGAACTTGTCACATCACCATCACCTATTCTCAGCCCGGCCATTAATAACCTTGTAAATAGTTCACATGGCACTAATGGTTAGATGGCAAGGAGGATTTGGGGCAATCATGAAAATATGAAGCAATCATGGCCGCCCTTGAGGAAGGTGTAGATAATGGCCGAATGCTTCTCCATCAAAAGCTTAGTTTCCAAATCGCCTTTCGAAAACTTTGTGCACACACTCGATTCCCTCTCGCCTAAACTCCACTCTTTTCCTCACCTTCTCATGCTCAACCCCTACATACCTGAAATAGAAACCATGGTGCTAGAATTTTAGCCTCTATCCTCCACTATATACAAGGAGGTGGATAAGCATTCCGAATGGTTGGAGAGGATGGGGCTAAAGGATTTTGCTAAGCTTCCCTGGGAGCAGCTACAACAAAATTACAAAGCCATGGAGCACCTGCTCTATAGAAGTGCAACACAATCACGCTTCCATCGCGCGAGAAGAGGGTGTTGAACCCCCTCTACGTGGCTAAGGTCTTTAAACTACCGGCGGCGGCCGAAGAGGTCAAACCAACCATCACGAAAAAGAAGAATTGATCAAGGAGTTTGGCCCTTTGGAAGGTAAAGCCAAAGAATTTAAAATCATAGGAAGTCCATAAGGAGAGACAGAAGCGTATGCGCTTCGTGGTGGAGATGATCAATCTCACCCACAAGCCACACTACATGTCAAGAAGAGCCTTACGACTTGTGAAGGCAGCAGAGGCGGAGATGAAGGTGGCTTGGGCGGAGGTGCTCTACAACAACTTGAAAGACCATATCACAAAGGTCACCCACCCAAACACCAAGACAAAGATCGGCCCTTACCTAACAACACTCTTAAAGCACAACTAGGAGCTGCACAAAAGAAGGAAAGCCAGAAGGAGGAGGCAAGCAGCAAAGAAGAAGGAGGAGGCAAGCAGAAGGAGGAGGCAAGCAGCCAAGAAGACGCAAGGCGCAAGGAGGAGGCGCAAGGAGGAGACAAAGGCAACACCCCAGCAAGAAGGGAGTTATGGATAAACAATGTCTGAAAAAAAGAGGACTTTCAAATTTGGAGAGAAGAAGAAGGGGAATAAGGGAAAACAGTAAAAGGTGTAAGGTTCCTCCCTCTAGCTTTTGAGATGCAAAGGTATAAAAACCTCCCCTTCAGTTTCTGTAATCATCCCCTATTTTGTGAATACAAGAAAATATTATTTTTCTTATTTTTGGCCTAGAGAGAGGTAATACAAAATTTAGATATTTTTGGATACAAAATTTCTCCTAATATCTAAGATGAATTCCCCTGAAGCAGAAGCTCAAATTTGTTTTTCCAATGTGCATTAGAAATTAATTGAATGTGTATAAGAGACCTTAGCCTAAGGGTCCACATTTTCAAAAAAAATTTATTAAGGTCCAAATAAGGTTTCAAAGGGACAATAGGATTAATCCAAGTGTTGCGATGACAAAAATACAAAGAATAAAAGAAAATCCACCAAAAATGAGTAAATGCTCACATAAGATGAAGAGTTGACCAAGTACTCAGTTTATTAGTGAAAAATTATGGTTTATTAGTAAAGAAAATCAAATTTTGGGGTTGTTGCAAGATCAGGGTGTCCAGTTTTGTCCAGTTTATGCTGGACTGGGACAATTCTTGGACAATAAATTTGGGGGGGAAAGGTACTTTAAACGAGATCAAGAAACTAATAGAAAATACACATACACTCAAATTTACCCCCAATATAACTTAAATTAATATAAATTAGTCCAATTTATCAAAATTAACCAAAAATATGATAAAACAATTAAAAAATGATCTTTCCATACTTAGAGTGATGTAATTTTTTTTCCATAGATGCACCAATACAAGTACACTAGTCCCTATAGGTTTTAGATGATTTACATAAAAAATGTAATTTTACTAATTAGATTATTAGTATTTGTAGGCCTTCTGATAGCCTGGAAGAATTTTAGAAAAGAGATGATTAAAAATCGAACCATTGGATTTGCAATTTTGACTAACCACCACATTCTAACAATGTCTCACTATCTACCACTCTTTTGATCTACAAGATTATGCATTTTTAAGTGGTAGTTATTGTGGGTGCAAAAAGTGGCATATATTATAACACTTTAAAGACCTTGAAATATTTAAAGAAAATAGACAAATAGCTTAAAATTTTCTCAAAAAATCAAGTTAAGCTCTATATTATGTGAAGATCTAAGATGCAAAGTGGAAATCTCATATGAGTTTATATGTGAAAGATATTAGCATTTTATGGAACCAGCCCAAATTTGGGACATGGTGTATACATTAAGCTTGTACCTAAGGAAATGAGTACTTTTAACTATCTAATGCTTAATTAGATTATGCAACTATATTCCCAACTTTGCATGTGATGTTCCAACAAAAGAACTTGAAAGGAAATTCCTTCGTTAGCTAGGAGAGATTGGCCACTAAAGGTAAACAAATGCCTGTTTTTTTACTATTTACAGGGTGCCTGAGTGGACAAAACTGGGCACCCTGATCCTGCAACCACCCTTTGACACCTCAGCAAAGAGGGAAAGGAAAGGGCTCATGAAAGAGGCACCTTCTTTTCATTATTACCTTGTATTTTTAATTTTAAAAAATGAGATATTTTTATCTCTCCTCCTACAAACTAGATCAAAAAGTGAGGTAAGCTGGTCCAAAACTTGTCAAACTGAAGCTGGAAGCCTCTAGATCCCAGTTGGACTTGGTTACTGGCCTCCCTCACCTATAAATAGACCCTCATTCCTTTGTATTTTCATCTTTGAGTAATTACATGCCAGTATTATCTTCATTTTAGTGTAATTCTATTATCCCTCTATTTTGCCTCTACTTTTGGAAGCTTTGGAGCTTCACAATTCTCCATCCTCTATTGGAGATTACCCTCCCCAAGCCAGAGCTTTCTTTGTGGGCTTCACTTCTTTCTTTAAAGAATCAAGCCAAAAGCAAAGGTAAGCCTTAATCTAATAGTTTTTCTATTTTTCTCAATGGTTATCTCCTTCCCAACCCCTCTAATGCTTGGGAAGCTTTCAATTAAATGGTTTTTTTCCTTGAAATCAACCTTTCTAATGATTCATAATGTTTAAATGGTTTAATACTAATCTTTATGCTTAATTATAGTGTTTTTATTAGTAAAACTCTTTTTTTAGAAAGATTAATCATCTTTATGCTTAATTATAGTGTTTTTATTAGTAAAACTCTTTTATTAGTAAAACTCTTTTTTTGGAAAGATTAATCATCTTTATGGTTAGATCCTTGTTAGAAGCATGGTTCTATTTCATTATCTTAAACAAAACTCTAGGCTTGACAAGTTAGAGAAAAAGATTAGGTATTTTTATGAATTTAATCTAGTTTAAAATGATGATTAATTTCTTCAAGCTTGTTTATGATTAAGAAAAATCATATTAATTCATTTTAAGTTGAAAGAGGGTTATGCTAACATTTTTGGAAATGAGGAATGGATATTTGAGAATAATCAAGAGATTTAATCGTAATTATGCTTAAAATTATGATTATAATTATATTATGTATGCATAAATAAATTTTAGTTTAAAAGAGGAGTTCTTATCATATTTCAATTATGAATATTCATTTATAGTTAGAAAATTGAACATTCTCAGAAGTTGAAGCTATGGTAAAATTTTCTAGAAAAAGATCAATCTTATTTTTATGCATAAATTTAATAAAGCAAAAAGAAGAAATCCCATCATATTCTAGGCATAGATATTTTTATGCTAAAAGAATTATTTTTGTCATATTTATGGAAAATAATTTTATAGTATTTATGCATAATTGTTTAAATGGAGAAAAGAGAAATTTTTATTATATTTGTCTTTATATATGTACATGCACAAATAAATTATATTCTAATAGTGGAGTTTTGAGCATTATTCAATAGTCAAAAAAATAAAGAAGGTTATGCACAAATATTATAGAATCATTTAATTTATAAAAATTATGAAAATAATTCATTTAGATAAATGAATTAGTGTTTATACTAAAAGAGTAAATATGGGTATAATTGATTTTGTAAATCCCATGAATCTTTTATTCAAAAAGAAGAATATTGAGCATATTTTATTTTGAGAAATTTGAGAATGAATGTGAATGATGTGAATGGATGTAGGAATGATGTGAATGAATGAATATTGAGCATATTTTATTTTGAGAAATTTGAGAATGAATGGATGCGAATGATGTGAATGGATGTAGGAATGATGTGAATGAATGAATGTGAATGGATGAGAATGAATGTTTCACGAATGGATGCGAATGGATACGAATGAATGCGAATGAATGTGAATGGATGTAGGAATGATGTGAATGGATGCGAATGAATGTGAATGGATGTAGGAATGATGTGAATGAGTGTGAATAGATGTAGCAATGATGTGAATGGATGTGAGTGGATGTAGGAATGGATGTGAATGAATGTGAATAGATGTAGCAATGGATGTGAATGAATGTGAATAGATGTAGCAATGATGTGAATGGATGTGAGTGGATGTAGGAATGGATGTGAATCGATGTGAGTGGATGTAGGAATGGATGTGAATTGATGTAAGTGGATGTAGGAATGATGTGAATGGATGAGAATGGATGAGAATGGATGTAAGAATGTGGTGAATGGATGAGAATGGATATAGGAATGATGGGGAAGCATTTTGACTATCCTGTCAAATAAGGTCATGAGTGAGGACCCAAGAGAAAAGGTTGCTGCTCTGCTGACGGAGAATCAATGAAGGACATCTTGCGTGGCAAGGTCGGCCAAGCGATTAAAATGGTGAGCTTCCGGTACGATGGATGAGGGACGAAGGAAGCGGCCTATGAGTGAAGCACTAGGTGACCTATGATGAAAGGGAGCCTAGAGGGTGCTCACCATAAGGTGCTCGGGCTCTAGGCCGCCCAAGATACCCTCGCATGCGTTGGGGAAGAAAATGATTTGGAGCTATTTTCTGAACACACGAACATGGATCTAGTTGATTAGCTGTGCTGGTATTCAACAAATGAGTTCATGGCTCTTTTACATGGATCTTGTTGGTTGATCTTGCTAATCCCCAACTGAGAGTCCATATGGTTTTTATGTGATTAAACTCCTAGGTACTATGGGCTAGGAACTATTGAAAAGGCCCCTGAGTGAGCAGGTGGTGAGCGTTCTGGTTGTGCCGATGATGCCATAGGTACACTGAGGAAGGAATGACTAAAATTGGATCTTAGGGTTGGAAAGTGGAAAAGTTAGAAATTGGATCTTGAAATGGAATACTAAGGATTAGGAAGTAAACACTGTGGTTTTATTGCAAATCTATTTTGGAAATAGTTGAATTAGAGAAAAGGCAATTTCATATTGGTGGGTGTGTAAGTGGTGTGTCTATTTAATTTTTGCATGAGAGCCAGCTAGGGGGCCTAGGAACTCTTTTCCCTAGTACCCGGGACAAAACATAACCAAATTTTCATAATGGATCATATCAATACAGTGGTGGGGGCAGTTGGCTAACCCATGGGACTAGATGGGGTTAGGCTGGAATGGATTCCTATAATAAAATTCAATTCTGTTCAAGTTACGATAGTTGAAGTAAATCACGGATAATCCTTGTTCTATGGAAAAGAATCAACGGCTATGCCTCTTGTTGACGGGGGGGAAAAGTGTTGGTCTCTATGATCCAACTGCAAGCTCCTCCCTTGATCCGGCCATGTGACCCGCGAGTTCGGTCGGAATGCAAAAGGGTAATTAAGGCTCTTGACTACGTTAGAATAAATTTTCCTGGAGGAATCGCCTATGCCTTCTGGGCGAGGGAAGTTTTTTCTAGGTTCGGTTTTGGAAGAACTGAGGGATTAGTCTCTTGTCCAGACATTCGTGGGTGAGGCCCTGAGTAGGAAGCTCTCCCCTATGCAAGAAGTTTCTACTTCCGTGTTAACACCCCAGAATTTGATGTGAAGAGGGGGCCGGGATCCCACAGCTAGTATTAGAGTGAATTGGCTAAACTTGATAAAACAAGAAGCAAGAAATGTCAAAAATCTATGAGTTACCAGTAAAAGATTGTAATTGCATGTTAAAACCCGTATGAATTGATATTCAGAATCAAAATTTATAAATTGGGAATTGTGTTTTTAAATGGAAGTACCAAATTTGTGTGGAATCCCTGACTTGCTTGAGGCCTAGATATGATGACATTTACCTTATAACACCAAGGACCGTGACCACTTGTATATACCGTGGGTATAACTACAGCTCTTTACTGACGATATATACGAGTGAATCTAAGACCTTGAAGTTATAGGCAAAAATGCTATCCTAGATGATGATTTCGAATGCTGGTTGATATGATTTTAGAATTTTGGTTGAGAATTGATGAATTGATTTGGATTCTGATTGAAGGATGATCTGATTTCTAAATTCGGGATGATGAGTTGAATAAGTCATGATGATGATGAATGGGGAGAATTCCAGTAATGATGTTGGTAGCTAGAAAGACGATCAAGTCTTTCAGCAGATCACTATGAGAGATTTGGCCTAGTGGACCCAATTGTGGAATGACAAATTAAGAACCTGTATAACTAAAATTCCCATAGTGAATGTTCAGATGATAATTAAAAATTACTGGTCTGAAGGACCATTTTTGTGTTAAGGATATGAATAAACTATTTTCTAATGATGAGTTCTGTATGTTTCTTCTTGTAGAAGGGATCTTTATCCCAAGATGCTGAGAGGGTTGACCAAACTTTAAGGAACCCTAGAATCAGTTGGATCAAAAGTTTAACTCCTTTCAGATTTGAAGTGATCTTTTCACCTGAGCGTTTTGCTTAAGTTGGAAAAAGAGACTTAACAGGGAATTTTTGTATTGATAGGATCATGGATCAAGGTCGTCATGGTAGAAATGTTAGCCCCCGACGTGATGAGGAAGAGCTCGACCCAGATGTTTGCAAAGCTCTTCATAGATCTCAGCGTAGACCTTTCAAAGGTGAAGGGGAGCACTTGGAAGAAACAGTAGAGAAGCGGATCGAAGCTATGGAAGAATACTTCGATGTCATTGGTTACAATGAAAAAAGTAAGGTGGCTCTTGCCAGGTTGAAGATCGTAGAAACAACCAAGGTAGTGTGGACAAACCAGTGGGAGACAAACCGTTTGGATCGGAACACCCAAACGTGGAATGATCTCAAAGCTTACCTCAGGAAGAGATTCTGTCCTCCCCGCTTCCTAGAAACTAAGATGAATGAATTCCTTGAGCTAACCCAAGGAAGCCGAACCACGGAGAAATTTCACCAGGCATTCGCTCTCCTCCTCAAATACTTTCCACCATTGGATGAAGAACAATTGATGGTGGCTAGGTTCATTTGGGGAATGAACGAAACCTTGGATACCCTGGTCAAGAATGCTAAGCCAGTTTCTATGGCTGAAGTAGTGCCGATGGCAAAGGATTTTGCCAACACCTTTGTTGTCAAGGTCCCGTCGAAGCCAACACCATCATCTTTCAAAAGATTCCTAGCTCTGGAAGGTGATTCCAACTTTCCACCTCCTAAGAGACAACAAGGTCAAACTCAGGATATGGGAGTTCCAAAATGGAAGAAAGGTCTTTTTTCCGGAACACAATCCCCTGGAATTCAACTTCAGAAGTTTCACCCTTGAAAAAAGAAGTTAAATGCTTTCACTACCAAGGATACGGTCATCGTAGTATGGATTGCCAAACTCCTTTTGGATCAAGGTTTTTGGGACAAGGAAATCAGGGACCAAGATTCCAGATTCTAGCTCCTTCTCTCCAGAGTAATCAAGGTCCTTTCCGTCAAAATCAGGGAAACCCCAGAGGTAGACCCCCTAACCAACCCTCAGGTTCAATGCAAAGTAATGCAACACCTCTGTGAGATCCCCCTGTTCCCACCGAGCAACGGATTCGGGTACTAGCAGCGGAAGTAGCACTTCTCGCGCGGGACAGGGGTCCCACATTCGGGGCCTCGCCCACGGATATCCGGACAAGAGACTAATCCGTCGGTTTGTCCAAAACCGAAACCGAAAAAACTTCCTTTACCCGGAAAGCATGGGCGATTCCACCAGGATAACTCTTTACTCTAACGTAGTCAAGATCGTTACGGATCAACTGATCTGACTGCACCTTTAACGGTACTTGGTCAAATCAAGGAAGAACTTGCACTTGAATCATTGGGATCAACGCTTTTTTCCCCATCAAGAGGCACAGCCGTTGATTCCTATCCATAGAACAATTTCTATCCGGGATTTACTTCATCTATCGTAATAATAGAAATTAAATCTCGATTTACGGATCCATCAGTCCAGCCTAACCCCATCCGATCCCATGGGTTAGCCAACCGCCCAACCACTGTAGTGATGGGATCCAATTTGGAATTTGGTTGGGTTTTGTCCCGGGTACCAAGGAAAAGAGTTCCAAGGCCCCCTAGCCGGAAGTTCATGCAAACATAAAATTAGGCACACCACTTACACACCCAATATGAAATTGCCTTTTTCTTAGCATCAGCTAACTTTAAAACAATCCTTTAATGAAACCATAGTACCACTGATCACAGTCTTCCAAATTATCCGATTGATTCTCAAATTTTCCATCATTCCTTCATCAGAGTATCTATGGCATCATTGGCAACTAGAACACTCACCACCTGACCACTCAGGGGCTGTTTCTATAGTTCCTAGCCCATAATACTCGGCAATATAATCACTTATCAAGATGGACTCTCGTTGAAGATCAGCAAGATCAACCAACAGATCCATATAAAAGAGCCATGGACTCATCCGTTGAGGACCAGCAAGGTCAGTCAACCAGATCCATGCCCGGTTTCCAGGGATTTCATATTCACGTGATCACAGCCTTTTTTCTTGTGATCACAGCTATTGTTCACAAATCTCAATGTTCACAAAATTCACAGTTCTCAAATCCTAGAGGGTGGGATGACCTGGTAACCCACAATTGGCCCGCCGGGCTACAAGTCTGGACCGCCGGGCCCGCCGGGCGCGCAGAAGCCCGCCGGGCCTGACTCCCGGCCCGGCGGGCCATATTGTGGTATAAAAGAGTGGTCCAGGGGGTCACTGTTCACAGAATCTTCCTTGTACTTGGTGTCAGTGGTGCTAGTGTGATCTATTTGAGGTAATTTTTAAGTTGAAAGTGTTGGTGTCATTTAATTTTTTGCATATGCTTAAGTTTAAGGTTGTTTGTGATGCATGTGCATGTGTCGTTAAATGTTAAGAGGCCCGCTGCAGATGGCCGAGCGATTGGCTAGGTCTGCTGATGTGCACTCTTAATATTTAACTTATGTAGAAGTTTTCGTTGTGGCACGGTATCTGCAAATGGTCGGTTTACTGACTAGGTTTGCAGTTACCAAGTTACAATGCGGCTTTGTTTTTGTTAAATGCTTTGAGAGCCCGCTGCAGATGGCCGGTTTACTGGCTAGGTCTGCTGATGTGCGCTCGTAGCATTTGACATGTGTGATGCTTTGCTACTTAGTACGGTATCTGCAGATGGTCGGTTTACTGACTAGGTCTGCTGACACCAAGCTATGTGGTGAAGTTTGTTTTTGTTATTTGGTTTGATAGTCATCTGCAGATGGTCGGTATACTGACTAGGTCTGCTGACGATGTGTCAAAGCATTTAACTTGTGCCATAGTTTTCATCTTAATGCGATATCTGCAGATGGTCGGTATACTGACTAGGTCTGCTGACGTCAAGTTAAGTCGTAAACTTGTGTTTTGTGTTTGTTTTTGACGATGACTGTGATTATTTAGTTTGCATGACATGAGTCATAAGTGTGTTGGATGTAGAAATCTCTTAGTTAGCTTACAAATAGCATTTTTTGTGGTTATAAATGTTGCAACTATTTGTCAATTATATTGTGCAGATTGATGGCGACGCTTACTCCTGAAATCAAGAAATCAATTCGTATCAAACTCGTTACCCTCATTAGTTGCTTGTCACCTAATCACATCGAGGGTATTGTGTCTGATAGGAATCGATTTGAGCAAATATTAGGTGAGGTTGTCCGCGCAGTGAAAAATATCCATGAGGGTGCTGATGGAGCAGCCATCAAGCATTTTGTTACTAGCATTGTGGGCAACATGCCTAGATGCGCTGTTGACCTAGGTGACGACAGACCAGCGGAAACAAATGAATCCAAGCTGGAGCACTTCCACACAAAATGGAAGGTAGAGAAAGAGAGGTCCAAGCGTGCAAAGGCCATAGACACCCAAGCTATCCTGAGCAAGAGAGCTCGCAAAGAGCTGGACCGGCCTGCTGATGAACAAGAAGATTTATCATCTGGTGCACGTGAGGTCTCTAAAGGCACCCACTTGCAGCGCACAATGCATAATACTAACTGCAGCATGACAATTGGGTTGCCTGCAGAGGCCATCATCACAGAAAAGAAGATGGGCTCTGGATCGTACGGCGTTGTACATAAATGCCATATTCAAGGTGTCTCCTGGTTTCCAGAAGGCATTTCTTATTGTGCAAAGCAATTCCTTGGTAGCCGAAGGGCTCAATTGAAGTCTTTTGCTCAGGAGGCTTCAATCGACCTAACCCACAGGGGCATAGTGCGCGCCATTGGGCACACAAGGAAGGAGCCATGGATACTGCTCTTCCCCCTCTTTAATGGGGGAAGTCTTGGAGATATAATGGAGTGTGTTCCGCCTCCTAAGGGGACCCTCAGTTCCATGCTTGCTGCAGACAAAGGCAACAGATACAAGAAAAAACAAGTGGCTCCTCATGAAATGGAGCGATACAAGTCTTTGATTTTTCATGCTCCCGAGCTTATCTGTGCCCTTGTGAATACCATGGCCTTTGCACATGCTGAAGGGATCATCCACAATGATTGCCACCCCTGGAATATAATGATAGATTTCACCAAAGAAGGGGTGCCACGGGTAGGCATCATTGACTGGGGTCTTGCATTGAGGGATGGGATTGAGTTCAAACCCACAAATATCGCCAACAAAGCAGAGCACGATCAACGCCCCTGGAGAGCCCCTGAGCTCGCAGATGTAAGGTCCCCTTGTCCATGGAGCAAGGCATCAGATGTCTTCTGCTTGGCTTGGGTGATTGAAAAGTTTACATTATTTTGTGCTGAGTTTGCAGAAATGACCAAAGTGCCGTGGGTGGGTAAAACTGCCATCCACACAAATTTGATTAAGGAATGGACGGCTGCCTATATGACGCCATCAAAGGAAGATAGGAAGACCATGGCAGATTTTGAGGAGCAATTGAAGAATTTGGAAGTGTCACCTGCTGCATGCTTACGTCCACTATCTGAGATGACACCACACTTATTATAAAGCCTCTTGTAAATGATATGTTTTGGTTGGCTATCTATTCCATGACCTGCCTTTAATCGACTGACACTATTTTGGTCCCAATTGTTAAATATTGTTTTGATCCCAATTCTCTCTCTCTCTCTCTCTCTCTCTCTCTCTCTCTCTCTCTCTCTCTCTATGAGTATTTGAAAATAACAAGTTTGCAGTAAATAAACATTGATTTTATAAACTTATACCTAACATCTGAAAATAACTTTAAAGCTATTCCTAAATTAACATTGATTCTATAAACTTAAAGTGTACATACTTTTTCTCAGATGGCTGATAATAATGAAGCCGCAAAGAAGGCATTTGAACGCTTAAAGCAAATCTCGAGCAGTGGCACTGTGAATGATGCGGCACGTATTGCCGGACGCACCTCCAAATGGGCACCGGCCCATGGATTACAGTATGCCCAAGTAAACAAGAATGTGTCCAAAGAGATGGTCAAGAGCATCTGGCCTGACGTCTCCAATGATGCCATAAAAAAAGGGCGCTTGAAGCTGACACAATGTAGTGTTCCTTTAATTATCGAGCATGCGGAGCGCATTTTTGTGGATGTCATGGCCCAACCCATGCATCACGGTGACTGTCCCTTCTGGTTTGCTAAAATGCTATATGCACAATTTGTGCAGAATTCAGTTGTAGACTTTAGCTCTCGACCTCCTCATCTACATGTGGAAGACATTCGGAGTGAGTCAATCACTATGCCTCGAGATGAGTTGCAACTGGCCATTCTTGGAGCCTCAATGGAAGTTCATCACACGGTTGATGAGCTTCAAACTCAAATCAACCAAATTAGAGGCACCCAAGGCCCTCAACAGACGGAAGCAGCACCAGAGCGCGGGCAAGCACCTGAAAGTTCAAGCGCTAGAGATATACTAAGAGAGAACAAGCTCTTGAAGAGACGCATAACGCAAATGGAGGAGCAAGGCCATGCAAACTCTCCTATGACGGCATTTGAACACCCGAATAGTTTGGAGCAACCACCTCTACATGGGCACGAAAGTGGCGGACCATGCCCTATTTGTTATAGTTTCTTTCACTCATGGTCTGGCCACTACACTGTCCCATGTGGGCACATGTACCACTTGACCTGTCTTTTGCAACATATGGTCAACAGTACTACGTGTGCTTTGTGCGGCAAAGAATTTCACAAAAATTTGTATATATGTTTTAAATTGGGTGCCGACCATGATCGGTTGACCAATGTACGACACATGGACGAGTTAGAGCCGCATTTAAACTTATCTCTCTCTTAAATGCAACCCTGGAATTTAACAAGATTCGGCAACTTTGTTCAAAAGATTTCCAATGCTCTCTCTCTCTCTCTCTCTCTCTCTCTCTCTCTCTCTCTCTCTCTCTCTCTCTCTCTCTCTCTCTCGCACACACACAAACACATGCACACAGATTACTTTGGAGTGTGTCAAAACTAACATGATTTCGTATTCTAAGTTTAACATGACATGACTAAAAACCATACTCTCTAAATTGACACTAACATGTTTGATATCCAGTTGTTGCAAGACGGATTACATTGGAGTGTGTCAAAACTAACATGATTTCGTATTCTAAGTTTAACATGACATGACTAAAAACCATTCTCTCTAAAATGTTCACCAACATGTTTGATATCCAGTTGTTGCAAGACGGTTTACATTGGAGTGTGTCAAAACTAACATGATTTCGTATTCTAAGTTTAACATGACATGACTAAAAACCATTCTCTCTAAAATGTTCACCAACGTGTTTGATATCCAGTTGTTGCAAGACGGTTTACATTGGAGTGTGTCAAAACTAACATGATTTCGTATTCTAAGTTTAATTTGATATGACTAAAAACCATACTCTCTAAATTGATCACCAACATGTTTGATATCCAGTTGTTGCAAGACGGATTACATTGGAGTGTGTCAAAACTAACATGATTTCGTATTCCAAGTTTAACATGACAAGACTAAAAACCATTCTCTCTAAAATGTTCACCAACATGTTTGATATCCAGTTGTTGCAAGACGGATTACATTGGAGTGTGTCAACTAACATGATTACATCAAACGTGACGAGCGTCTGCGGGTGGCTTTACTAACACCAAAATCGGGTTGCAAGTTTTCTTCTATCTCTTCAATAAAGCACAAGTTATCGCTCGTATGTGGGACATTAGGCTCTACATCTCCATTCTCTTCTGCATCATACTCATACTGAGTAATGTCATATGTCCACTTAGGCATCTCTTCGTTGTAATCATCTGACTCAATTGACTTCACCAATTTATCATTACAATACATATACACCAACTTCTCAGCTCTATCACTCAATAAACGATTTCTGCTAATAGAATGCACATACTTGTAACTGCTCCAATTACGTTCAGAACTAGAATTTGAAGCACATTGCGCAAGCACTCTCACAGCTAAGCGTCGCAAAGTTGGAACACTTCCCCCATTCAACATCCACCATTTCCAAGCAGGCTGTTCCTTAGCAAGCTTTTGCACAAACTCCAAGGCAAATCTACCTTCTTTCAATTTATACTTGGTTAGCTCAATTACCGCTGTTGCTTGCTCATCTGAACCTTCATAAAATCGCTCCACAACATCATAGAAATCATCGATTACCTCCTCATCTAGGGCATTCACGTCCATATGCCAGTATTCTGGGTCAAGACAATATGCAACACTATGCAATGGACTATGTGCTCCTACCCACCGAGCGCTTACATACTTGGCCAAGATATTTCTCCTTGCTCTGGTGAATGGAGGACTCCAATGCTTGACAACAGTTTTAGTGGGCTCCTCTGGGTTTGCGAGGCTTTCTTGAATGGACCACCACGCCATCCAAACCTTCCCGATATTTGGCAATCTAGAATCCAACTGGCGCAAAGCAAGCATAACTGGCATCATAACATGATAACAATCTGCTGCTTCCTCCCATAAACTACGATCCGATATCAAAGATCGCATGTACCTCACCTTTTCTTTAACCTTTTCGGACTGGTCAACCTCCCACTCAGAGAAGCCAGCACACACAAAGGTTTCCATCACTGCATTCCTATTTCTTAGGAGAGATTGAAGCATATAAAAATTAGTGCAAAATCTGGTTTCACAAGGCAACTTTAGCATAGTTTCCATGCGTTGACGATACATATCTAAAACACGTTGCCGTTTGAGCACAAATTTGACAATCTTACTTGCACTATCGATAATCTCCTTGAACCACTCTGTATCAGCATTTTTGTACCAATCTTGTAACACCAAGTTAAGGCTATGAGTGTTACAACCAAATGTATAGATATTGGAAAATCGAGATTCCAACATATGACCTGCTGCTCGACAATTAGCTGCATTATCCATAATCACTTGAAGTACATTTTCAGACCCAACTTGGTCGATAGCATCACCAATGATATCGGCGATAAATTGACCAGATTTAACTTCCCCGGAGGTATCAACAGCTTTGATAAAGCATTCCCCACGAGGACATACCAACATTACATTTATCAATGGACGTCTTTGGGCATTCGACCAACCATCACTGACAATTGTGCATCCAGACTGATTTGTGGTGTCAATTATGAGTCTTTGAACGCTTTCCCGTGTGTTGTCATAGCACTTGTCAAGTAATTGATTTCGCATGTGGTGATAAGTTGGTGGACAAAACCCAGGTCCATATTCTCCAATCTTCTTCCAAGCCATCTTCCATGAATCTTTCGTGACCATAGACAATGAAGAACCAGTAAAGAAGATCGCTTTCGCTAATGCAAGTTGAGCATCCTCTAAAGCAGTGGCACGAAAGCTGTCAACTAGATTAGTTTGTCTGGTACGAAACATACCCACCTGAAACTCAGGAGATGCATCCATCGGTATTGAGACATCTGGACCTTGGGTGTCATTTTGGCAAGTAGTATGTGTTGGAGTCACTCCTTGGTTGGAGATCCCTCCACTTGATGCTGCCAAATTCGGCGATTGGTGATTTCTTGCACAGAGATTGGGCCTCTTGTTTTGTGATACTTGTTTACTTATCAAAGCTCTAAGGCGCTTTGCAGCATCATCAGCTCCTGCACCCTTGCATTTACCTCCGGGATTTTTTGTGTTAGTGCCAAGCAAATGCTCCCTTATTCTGGGAGCACCCCCAGATTTTACCAAGCCACAAAAATTACACTTCCATTCGACAAATCTAGAAAGATTGGAAGCAAATTGCCATTCAGGTCCCGGTGATTTTCCTCCGCTCCTCCTCTTGCCACTTTGAGACGCAACATTCAAAGTTTGTGCTGTCATATCTCGTTGCAAGGAAACTCCACTAGTTTCTAATGGTCTGTTGCTTCGTTGGGTTGATGTGCCGCAATTAGAAGCAACCATTGTAACACCTAAACAACAATCATGCAAGATTTGAGATCCAAAACAGCCTGAGTAAAACCAAAATATGCAATTATAAAGTCTAAAACCCACTTCTTGCCAATGCAACCGAACGTTTGGTGAGATGCATTTGAGGCAATCCATCCCTAAATAGAGATGATGTCCCGAACATCTCACCACCTATATCCTCCTCTAGAGAAGCTCCTACCCAGACCAAATGGCACTCGAGTAGACCACCCAAGAGGAGGTAATTGCTAGTCGACCTAAAGAAATCAAACGTTTGGTGAGATGCATTTGAGGCAATCCATCCCTAAATAGAGATGATGTCCCGAACATCTCACCACCTATATCCTCCTCTAGAGAAGCTTCTACCCAGACCAAATGGCACTCGAGTAGACCACCCAAGAGGAGGTATTGCTAGTCGACCTAAAGAAACCAAACGTTTGGTGAGATGCATTTGAGGCAATCCATCCCTAGATAGAGATGATGTCCCGAACATCTCACCACCTATACCCTCCTCTAGGGAAGCTCCTACCCAGACCAATTGGCACTCGAGTAGACCACCCAAGAGGAGACATTGCTAGTCCACGTAACAAATACGATAAACCATTTACAGTCAAAATCTTATAAAATACAAAATATTATTAACAAGCTTCAAACAAAAATCCAGAATATTTATACTCACCTCTTGTGTCTTTTAGCCTGAGGTGAGCCACCCAAGTACGTTGGTAAAGTACATTTGGAAGTGAGGGGAAACCCTTTATATAGGTCTCTCCAAAACGGCGAAATTTTTGGCGCAAAAAAAGGCCCGCCGGGCTAGATAAGCAGCCCGCCGGGCTAAATAGTGGCCCGCCGGGCCAAGCTAGTAGCCCGCCGGGAAAACCGGGATAGCAGGTTTCTCCCGGTTGTGTGAATATCTATGATATTAACAAGTGTGTGAGAGTGTTATTAACTAGTGTTATTACCACTTCGCGGTTAACGTGATCACGTGAATGAAATCCCTGCCGGTTTCACAAAACAACTCTTACTCCTTGTTCCAATATCTTCCTCGACGCACGCGTGGGTATCCTAGGCGACCCAGAGCCCGAGCACCGTATGGTCAGCACCCTCTAGGATCCTTCGCAGGTGACCTAGCGCTTCACTCATAGGCCGCTTCCTTGGTCCCTCATCCACCGTACCGGAAGCTCACCATTTTAATCGAACCGAGGCTGGTCAAGACCTCGGTCGACCTTGCTACGCGAGACGTCCTCCATTGACTCTCCGTCAGCAGTTGCAACTTTATCAGTTAGGTCTCCACGACCTTAATCACAAGACGGTCAAAATGCTTCCCCAGCATTCTTGACATAAAACAGCCATTTACAAACAGCATTTACAAACAGTTTACAAATACAGTTTCTATATTAACTCTCATTTTTCCACATTGTCCCTCATTAATCCACATTGCTTATTCCACATTCCATATATATGTGTACTCATCCAATCACCTCCTTTTTCCATCTCTTCACTTCAGATTCCTTCACATCACATATCATATATTCACATCCATATCCACATCCATACATCCACATCCACATCCACATTCACATCCATACATCCACATCTACATGCTTATCTCCATTTTCACATCCTCATTTATACATCCACATCCCATATCCACATTCATACATACACATCCATATCCACATCCACATCCACATCCACATTCACATCCATGCATCCACATCTACATGCTTACCTCCATTTTCACATCCTCATTTATACATCCACATCCCATATCCACATTCATACATACACAACCATACATCCACGTCCACATCCACATACATACATACATCCACATTCACATCTATACATCCACATCTACATTCACATTCACATACATCCACATCCACATTCCCATACATCCACATCTATACATCCACATTCCACATTCACATCTACATTCACATTCACATACATCCACATCTACATTCACATTCACATACATCCACATCCCCATTCCCATTCACATCTATACATCCACATCTACATCCACATACATACATACATCCACATCTATACATCCACATTCCACATTCACATCTACATTCACATTCACATACATCCACATCTACATTCACATTCACATACATCCACATCCCCATTCCCATTCACATACATCCACATCCCCATTCCCATTCACATCTATACATCCACATCTATATCCACATACATACATACATCCACATCCACATCCACATTCCCATTCACATACATCCACATCCCCATTCCCATCCACATCTACATCCACATACATACATACATCCACATCTATACATCCACATTCCACATTCACATCTACATTCACATTCACATACATCCACATCTACATTCACATTCACATACATCCACATCCCCATTCTCATTCACATCTATACATCCACATCTACATCCACATACATACATACATCCACATCCACATTCCACATTCACATCTATACATCCACATCTACATCCACATTCACATACATCCACATCCACATTTCCATTCACATCTATACATCCACATCCATTCACATCTATACATCCACATCTACATCCACACTTACATCTATGCATATACATCTTCATGCATATATCCATTTTCATGTTCATACATCCACACTCCCATCTCCATATCCACACATCCACATACATACATCCATTTTCACATTCCCATTTATATAACCCCATATACCTTCACATCTAATCTTTTACATCACATCCATTCTCGCCCTATCACAACCCATATACATCTTATCCTATCACATACACTTCTTACCTCATCCCCCCATACACATCTTAATTCATCTTACCACATCCTAACTTATTTCATAAGCATCTTATCACCTCTTATCACACCTCTTATCACATCCTATCACTTTCCATACGCATCTTATCAATTCTTATCACATCTCATACACCTCTTATCACATCTTATCACATTTCATATCTTTTTTTTTTTAAAAAAGAGAATTCTTTTATTTGATATAAGATTTCTCTACACATTTATTTATACATAAATTCCATTTAAGGAGACTAACACTTTCGAAATTAAAATCAATCTTTTATGCATCTTCTTATGCATGATTTCAATTTGGTAGGGAATTATACTTTTAGAATAAAAGAATTTCTCTTATGCATATAAGTTAAGCATAAAATCCATTTATGAGGAAAATCATACTTTTAGTATAAAAAGAATATCTTTTATGCATACCTATATGCATGAAATCCAATATGATAAAAGTAACACTTTTGATATAAAATTTTTTCCTTTATGCATACTTCTATGCATGAAAATTAAAAATGATAAAAGTAACACTTTTGATATAAAAATTTTCCTTTATGCATACTTCTATGCATGAAAATTAAAAATGATAAAAGTAACACTTTTGATATAAAAATTTTTCCTTTATGCATACTTCTATGCATGAAATAAAAATGGTAAAAATAACACTTTTGATATAAAAATTTATCCATTATGCATACTTCTATGCATGAAATAAAAATGGTAAAAATAACACTTTTGATATAAAAATTTATCCATTTTGCATACTTCTATGCATGAAATAAAAATGGTAAAAATAACACTTTTGATATAAAAACTTATCCTTTATGCATAATATTAAAATTCAATTTCTCCATGATTGTAATGAAATTCTTTCAATTAATCTAGGATGATAATTCCTAGAATATGGTAGGAAGTCCTCTTTTTATGCTTTGAATGAGATTATTTTATGCATAATTTTTATAAAACTTTTGCCATAGCTCCGCTGCTATGACTGATAAATCTTAATTTTTCTAAGGGATAATACTTATCATTAAGGAAATAATTAAAATGATCTCTAATTGAATTATTAATCCATAATGGATTGAATCATCAATATACATAAACTAAAAGCATAGAAAAAAGCCATTAATTTGGCCTCAAGCATAGCTTAATCTTGGGTTAAGGAAAAGCTTTATGAAAGCTTGATTTGGATTGAGAACGGTTCATGAGTATAACCATTTCTTGAGTGAGAGAGAGAATTTACATAAGAATCATTAGAATTTAAACATAAATGAAAATTAACTTCAATAGCATTTATTAAATTATGTAACTCTTCACTACTATTCAAACTTCAATAGCATTTAAAAAAAAACCATACCAATTAAACTTCTCAAGCTTGAGAGGGGTTGAGAAGAGAGAAACATTGAGAAATTATAGAAAGATCAATATTCACTAATTACCTTACAACTTGCTTGATTCTTTGTTCACGGTAGAGGCCCCCAACCAATCAATTGGTTAAGTATGTTGATGGAGCCACTAATGGGGATTGAAGAAAGAGGGAAGCTCCAAAAACTAGTGAATTATTAAATGAATTCACAGTTCTTGGCTTAGGTGGAGTAGAGTAACGATGCATAAACACTATATATTTTTCAACAAGGGTGAGGCTTCTATTTATAGGAAAAATTGAGCTCCTAACCAAACAAACTGATTCTAGAATTTTCTAAATCAGTTTGGTCAATATTTGACCATTTTTAGGTCAGTTAAGCTAACTTTTTGGAACTAGACTTGAATGAGGAGAGAGGAGAGATGAAATATCTCAATTTTTATGAGTTTAAAACTCATTCAAGCATGTGAAATATGCACCTCCTTTAAAGAACTCCCCTTCCTTACATATGTCATATTTTTAATATTGCTCATAGTTTTTTACTAATAAACCTTGTACATTTTCAACTCTTCATCTTATGTGAAATATGCACCTCCTTTAAAGAACTCCCCTTCCTTACATATGTCATACTTTTAATATTGCTCATAATTTTTTACTAATAAACCTTGTACATTTTCAACTCTTCATCTTATGTGAAATATGCACCTCCTTTAAAGAACTCCTCTTCCTTACATATGTCATACTTTTAATATTGCTCATAATTTTTTACTAATAAACCTTGTACATTTTCAACTCTTCATCTTATGTGAAATATGCACCTCCTTTAAAGAACTCCCCTTCCTTACATATGTCATACTTTTAATATTGCTCATAATTTTTTACTAATAAACCTTGTACATTTTCAACTCTTCATCTTATGTGAAATATGCACCTCCTTTAAAGAACTCCCCTTCCTTACATATGTCATACTTTTAATATTGCTCATAATTTTTTACTAATAAACCTTGTACATTTTCAACTCTTCATCTTATGTGAGTATTTACTCATTTTTGGGTATCTTCTTTTTCAAATTGGATTTATCTCCTCCCTACACATGGATTGATGCTATTGGTCCATAGGAACCTTAATTGGACCATAATCCAAAAATTTCTGAAAATCTAGACCCTTAGACTAAGGTCCTTTATACACATTTTCAATTAATTCCAATTGCACATTGGAAAGTTCTTTTTGAATTTCTGTTTCACGGAAACTTATTTTAATAAGATGAGATAATTTTCTATCCAAAAATATTAAAAATCTGAATATTCTCTCTCTAGAATATTTTCTCTCTACAAGTCTTTTATATTTCTGAAGAGGGATTGATTATAGAAGAAGATACTAGACATCAAAAAGGGGTTTGGGGGAGGAATCTTACATTCTACCCCACTTAAAAAATGCGAGATGTCCTCATCTCGCAACTTGTGATAATATCGCAAGATTCACGAATATGAGACTTAGAGAAAAATTTTAATCAAGATTAACCATCAAGATAAGTCTTAAAGAGAGCAAGATTCAAAATACGAACAAGATTCAAACTTTATTCATTCTCGGAACTTATACAGTAAAGATAGAGGAACTCTTTACACTTCCATAAGCCCGTCCATCATATGGTCACAAAAGCAGTCCTCACAAGCTGCACAAGTATAAGGTAACTCATCTATGGGAATGATTCTGTGGGTTATTGCTGCGCCTATCTCAGTGGTATGAGGTGTTCTAACAAAAGGACCTCTGAGAGGCAAGCCAAAAACGGGGTAAAGGCATATCTTCTCATGAGGAAGAAAACACGCCAGTAAGAAGACCCGCTCAGAAAACCCAGGATGTCTTGATCTCATGACGCAGTAGTATCGGGGACCCAAACCCAAAGCTTCAATAACCATGGCCAAGCGAACATTGTTACGGAAGTGCTGCTGACCCCAGGGTGTTACCCTAGTTATGTCTTGATAGGTCCGCCATTTGGTCTGCGCTACAGAAGTTCCCAAGTGAGGGAAAAGTGAGCGCTCATACTGTTCTATAAAATCCTTCTTCACAGACTCACTTGCGTCTTGAAGGTGAGGAATCATTATGGATAAAACTAATTCTTGTTGCCAAGCCATGAAGGAGATTAGGAAGAAAGGAGATCGATGGGAGTAAGATTACTGTGAGCGACAAGTAAAAGTTACGACTTATATAAAGGAAGGAGCTAGCGTAACTTAGAAGCCAACGGTAGCTTGCCACTGAAGTTTTACCGTCTTTCCATCATTTGGGTTTGGCACAATTTTCTATAGAAGGCATTAAGAACTTTGAGATGAGGAGACAAAAGAAGCTCGTAAGCTAAGTCACTTACTTTCTTTGAAGTCAGATAAGGCTCACAATATCTGGGGGATAACTTCTTAAACTCCCCAATAGATAAAGAACTTCTTTTGTGCCGTACTCAAATGAAGACCAAAACCTTGGTATCCAAAACACCGATTTTCACTTCTGAACTCATTGTTCTGAATCCTTAAAACAGCGTGACTCTTGAGAAGTATTCTAGGGAAAGGGTCTTCCTTTTTTTAAACAGAATCTTTCTTTTATTTTTGAGAGGGAATAATTTTAAGATCAAAAAGGGAGATTCTTACTCCTGTATGCCTCGAAGGCTGGGGAGGAATCTTACATTCTACCCCACTTAAAAATGTGCGAGATGTCCTCATCTCGCCAAGTAGAGGACAACTCTTTTTCTTAAGATCCAATTTATTCTAGGGTTCCTTATATTCTGGTCAACCCAACAGAATACGGGGATAAATATCCCTTATATAGAACTCATCATTAAATAAATTCATTTCAGATCATATCATTCATATCTTTAACACGATAATGGTCCATCAGATCGAAATTTTTTCTTTCTGAACATTCCTCCACGGGAATTTCAGTCAAGCACGCTACCTTCTTTCTTCAATCCCCATTAGTGGCTCCATCAACATACTTAACCAATTGATTGGTTGGGGGCCTCTACCGTGAACAAAGAATCAAGCAAGTTGTAAGGTAATTAGTGAATATTGATCTTTCTATAATTTCTCAATGTTTCTCTCTTCTCAACCCCTCTCAAGCTTGAGAAGTTTAATTGGTATGGTTTTTTTTAAATGCTATTGAAGTTTGAATAGTAGTGAAGAGTTACATAATTTAATAAATGCTATTGAAGTTAATTTTCATTTATGTTTAAATTCTAATGATTCTTATGTAAATTCTCTCTCTCACTCAAGAAATGGTTATACTCATGAACCGTTCTCAATCCAAATCAAGCTTTCATAAAGCTTTTCCTTAACCCAAGATTAAGCTATGCTTGAGGCCAAATTAATGGCTTTTTTCTATGCTTTTAGTTTATGTATATTGATGATTCAATCCATCATGGATTAATAATCCAATTAGAGATCATTTTAATTATTTCCTTAATGATAAGTATTATCCCTTAGAAAAATTAAGATTTATCAGTCATAGCAGCGGAGCTATGGCAAAATTTTTATAAAAATTATGCATAAAATAATCTCATTCAAAGCATAAAAAGAGGACTTCCTACCATATTCTAGGAATTATCATCCTAGATTAATTGAAAGAATTTCATTACAATCATGGAGAAATTGAATTTTAATATTATGCATAAAGGATAAGTTTTTATATCAAAAGTGTTATTTTTACCATTTTTATTTCATGCATAGAAGTATGCAAAATGGATAAATTTTTATATCAAAAGTGTTATTTTTACCATTTTTATTTCATGCATAGAAGTATGCATAATGGATAAATTTTTATATCAAAAGTGTTATTTTTACCATTTTTATTTCATGCATAGAAGTATGCATAAAGGAAAAATTTTTATATCAAAAGTGTTACTTTTATCATTTTTAATTTTCATGCATAGAAGTATGCATAAAGGAAAATTTTTATATCAAAAGTGTTACTTTTATCATTTTTAATTTTCATGCATAGAAGTATGCATAAAGGAAAAAATTTTATATCAAAAGTGTTACTTTTATCATATTGGATTTCATGCATATAGGTATGCATAAAAGATATTCTTTTTATACTAAAAGTATGATTTTCCTCATAAATGGATTTTATGCTTAACTTATATGCATAAGAGAAATTCTTTTATTCTAAAAGTATAATTCCCTACCAAATTGAAATCATGCATAAGAAGATGCATAAAAGATTGATTTTAATTTCGAAAGTGTTAGTCTCCTTAAATGGAATTTATGTATAAATAAATGTGTAGAGAAATCTTATATCAAATAAAAGAATTCTCTTTTTTTTTTTTTTTTTAAGATATGAAATGTGATAAGATGTGATAAGAGGTGTATGAGATGTGATAAGAATTGATAAGATGCGTATGGAAAGTGATAGGATGTGATAAGAGGTGTGATAAGAGGTGATAAGATGCTTATGAAATAAGTTAGGATGTGGTAAGATGAATTAAGATGTGTATGGGGGGATGAGGTAAGAAGTGTATGTGATAGGATAAGATGTATATGGGTTGTGATAGGGCGAGAATGGATGTGATGTAAAAGATTAGATGTGAAGGTATATGGGGTTATATAAATGGGAATGTGAAAATGGATGTATGTATGTGGATGTGTGGATATGGAGATGGGAGTGTGGATGTATGAACATGAAAATGGATATATGCATGAAGATGTATATGCATAGATGTAAATGTGGATGTAGATGTGGATGTATAGATGTGAATGGATGTGGATGTATAGATGTGAATGGAAATGTGGATGTGGATGTATGTGAATGTGGATGTAGATGTGGATGTATAGATGTGAATGTGGAATGTGGATGTGGATGTATGTATGTATGTGGATGTAGACGTGGATGTATAGATGTGAATGAGAATGGGGATGTGGATGTATGTGAATGTGAATGTAGATGTGGATGTATGTGAATGTGAATGTAGATGTGAATGTGGAATGTGGATGTATAGATGTGGATGTATGTATGTATGTGGATGTAGATGTGGATGTATAGATGTGAATGGGAATGGGGATGTGGATGTATGTGAATGTGAATGTAGATGTGGATGTATGTGAATGTGAATGTAGATGTGAATGTGGAATGTGGATGTATAGATGTGGATGTATGTATGTATGTGGATGTAGATGTGGATGTATAGATGTGAATGGGAATGGGGATGTGGATGTATGTGAATGTGAATGTAGATGTGGATGTATGTGAATGTGAATGTAGATGTGAATGTGGAATGTGGATGTATAGATGTGGATGTATGGGAATGTGGATGTGGATGTATGTGAATGTGAATGTAGATGTGGATGTATAGATGTGAATGTGGAATGTGGATGTGGATGTATGTATGTATGTGGATGTGGACGTGGATGTATGGTTGTGTATGTATGAATGTGGATATGGGATGTGGATGTATAAATGAGGATGTGAAAATGGAGGTAAGCATGTAGATGTGGATGCATGGATGTGGATGTGGATGTGGATGTGGATGTGGATATGGATGTGTATGTATGAATGTGGATATGGGATGTGGATGTATAAATGAGGATGTGAAAATGGAGATAAGCATGTAGATGTGGATGTATGGATGTGAATGTGGATGTGGATGTGGATGTATGGATGTGGATATGGATGTGAATATATGATATGTGATGTGAAGGAATCTGAAGTGAAGAGATGGAAAAAGGAGGTGATTGGATGAGTACACATATATATGGAATGTGGAATAAGCAATGTGGATTAATGAGGGACAATGTGGAAAAATGAGAGTTAATATAGAAACTGTATTTGTAAACTGTTTGTAAATGCTGTTTGTAAATGGCTGTTTTATGTCAAGAATGCTGGGGAAGCATTTTGACCGTCTTGTGATTAAGGTCGTGGAGACCTAACTGATAAAGTTGCAACTGCTGACGGAGAGTCAATGGAGGACGTCTCGCGTAGCAAGGTCGACCGAGGTCTTGACCAGCCTCGGTTCGATTAAAATGGTGAGCTTCCGGTACGGTGGATGAGGGACCAAGGAAGCGGCCTATGAGTGAAGCGCTAGGTCACCTGCGAAGGATCCTAGAGGGTGCTGACCATACGGTGCTCGGGCTCTGGGTCGCCTAGGATACCCACGCGTGCGTCGAGGAAGATATTGGAACAAGGAGTAAGAGTTGTTTTGTGAAACCGGGCATGGATCTGGTTGACTGACCTTGCTGGTCCTCAACGGATGAGTCCATGGCTCTTTTATATGGATCTGTTGGTTGATCTTGCTGATCTTCAACGAGAGTCCATCTTGATAAGTGATTATATTGCCGAGTATTATGGCTAGGAACTATAGAAACGGCCCCTGAGTGGTCAGGTGGTGAGCGTTCTAGTTGCCAATGATGCCATAGATACTCTGATGAAGGAATGATGGAAAATTTGAGAATCAATCGGATAATTTGGAAGACTGTGATCAGTGGTACTATGGTTTCATTAAAGGATTGTTTTAAAGTTAGCTGATGCTAAGAAAAAGGCAATTTCATATTGGGTGTGTAAGTGGTGTGCCTAATTTTATGTTTGCATGAACTTCCGGCTAGGGGGCCTTGGAACTCTTTTCCTTGGTACCCGGGACAAAACCTAACCAAATTCCAAATTGGATCCCATCACTACAGTGGTTGGGCAGTTGGCTAACCCATGGGATCGGATGGGGTTAGGCTGGACTGATGGATCCGTAAATCGAGATTTAATTTCTATTATTACGATAGATGAAGTAAATCCCGGATAGAAATTGTTCTATGGATAGGAATCAACGGCTGTGCCTCTTGATGGGGAAAAAAGCGTTGATCCCAATGATTCAAGTGCAAGTTCTTCCTTGATTTGACCAAGTACCGTTAAAGGTGCAGTCAGATCAGTTGATCCGTAACGATCTTGACTACGTTAGAGTAAAGAGTTATCCTGGTGGAATCGCCCATGCTTTTCGGGTAAAGGAAGTTTTTTCGGTTTCGGTTTTGGACAAACCGACGGATTAGTCTCTTGTCCGGATATCCGTGGGCGAGGCCCCGAATGTGGGACCCCTGTCCCGCGCGAGAAGTGCTACTTCCGCTGCTAGTACCCGAATCCGTTGCTCGGTGGGAACAGGGGGATCTCACAGTTGGTATCAGAGCATTTGGTTAATAAAGATCAATTGAGAAGACAAATAGGTCAGAAATTTATCAAGAAACACAAAAAGGTTGTAATTGTGTGATATAATTCATACAATTTGATATTCAAATTGAAATTCGTAATTTGGTAATTGGGTCTTCAGATGGAAGTACCGCAATTATATAGAATCCTTGACTTGCTTGAGGCCTAGACATGATGGTATTTACCTTATAATTCCAAGGGCCGTGACTATCCGTATATACCGAGAGTATAACTGCAGCTCTTTACTGACAGTATATACGAGTAAATCTAAGACTTGAAATTATAAGCGTTAATGCTATCCAGATGATGAATTTGAATGTGGTTGATATGATTTTTAATTCTGTTTGGGAACTGATGAATTGATTGGGATTCTGATTGAAAAATGATGATTTTTGAAATTTAGTTGAAATATAATAACTTGAGCAAAACCGCAATGAGGATGAATGGGACGAGTCCCTGTAATGATAAATGATGATAATGATTTCAACAAATCACTATGAGATTAGTGGATTGTGATGTCAAAGTACTACTGTTAACACTTGACTCGGTATATCAAGTTAAGGGAAGCTCCAAAAACTAGTGAATTATTAAATGAATTCACAGTTCTTGGCTTAGGTGGAGTAGAGTAACGATGCATAAACACTATATATTTTTCAACAAGGGTGAGGCTTCTATTTATAGGAAAAATTGAGCTCCTAACCAAACAAACTGATTCTAGAATTTTCTAAATCAGTTTGGTCAATATTTGACCATTTTTAGGTCAGTTAAGCTAACTTTTTGGAACTAGACTTGAATGAGGAGAGAGGAGAGATGAAATATCTCAATTTTTATGAGTTTAAAACTCATTCAAGCATGTGAAATATGCACCTCCTTTAAAGAACTCCCCTTCCTTACATATGTCATATTTTTAATATTGCTCATAGTTTTTTACTAATAAACCTTGTACATTTTCAACTCTTCATCTTATGTGAAATATGCACCTCCTTTAAAGAACTCCCCTTCCTTACATATGTCATACTTTTAATATTGCTCATAATTTTTTACTAATAAACCTTGTACATTTTCAACTCTTCATCTTATGTGAAATATGCACCTCCTTTAAAGAACTCCTCTTCCTTACATATGTCATACTTTTAATATTGCTCATAATTTTTTACTAATAAACCTTGTACATTTTCAACTCTTCATCTTATGTGAAATATGCACCTCCTTTAAAGAACTCCCCTTCCTTACATATGTCATACTTTTAATATTGCTCATAATTTTTTACTAATAAACCTTGTACATTTTCAACTCTTCATCTTATGTGAAATATGCACCTCCTTTAAAGAACTCCCCTTCCTTACATATGTCATACTTTTAATATTGCTCATAATTTTTTACTAATAAACCTTGTACATTTTCAACTCTTCATCTTATGTGAGTATTTACTCATTTTTGGGTATCTTCTTTTTCAAATTGGATTTATCTCCTCCCTACACATGGATTGATGCTATTGGTCCATAGGAACCTTAATTGGACCATAATCCAAAAATTTCTGAAAATCTAGACCCTTAGACTAAGGTCCTTTATACACATTTTCAATTAATTCTAATTGCACATTGGAAAGTTCTTTTTGAATTTCTGTTTCACGGAAACTTATTTTAATAAGATGAGATAATTTTCTATCCAAAAATATTAAAAATCTGAATATTCTCTCTCTAGAATATTTTCTCTCTCTAGGTTAAAACAGTTAGAAACAAGTCTTTTATATTTCTGAAGAGGGATTGATTATAGAAGAAGATACTAGACATCAAAAAGGGGTTTGGGGGAGGAATCTTACAACCTCAGTCTAAGAATTGGGGAAATCAAAGAGAGAAGTTCCCAAACCAGTCGTCCTTTTCCAAGGTAGTAACGCTGGAAGTAATAGAAGAAGAAAGAGATGAAAGAGATTATCCTCCAGTTGCAAGATGAGGACATGTCGCGTTTTTTAAGTGGGATAGGATGTAAGGTTCCTCCCTCCAACTTTTGAGATGTAAAGGTGTAAAAACCTCCCCTGTAGTTTTTGTAATCATCTCCTATTTCTAAATACAAGAAAATATTGTTTTCCCTTGTTTTTAGCCTAGAGAGAGAAAATATTCTAGAGAGAGGTAATATGAAATTGAGATATTATTGGATACAAAGTTTTTCCTAATATCTAAGATGAATTCCCCTGAAACAAAAGTTCAAAAAGAATTTTTCAATGTGCATTAGAAATTAATTGAATATGTGTATAAGAGACCTTAGCCTAAGGGTCCACATTTTCAAAAAAAATTGATTAAGGTCCAAATAAGGTTTCAAAGGGGAAATAGGATTAATCCAAGTGTTGGGATGACAAAAATACAAAGAATAAAAGAAAATCCCCCAAAAATGAGTAAATGCTCACATAAGACGAAGAGTTGACTAAGTGCTGGGTTTATTAGTTAAAAATTATGGTTTATTAGTAAAAAATTTAAATTTTGACACTTTAGTGAGGAGGGAAAGGGCTCATAAGGGAGGTTCCTTTTTTTCATCATTACCTTGCATTTCTAATTCAAAAAAATGAGATAACTTTATCTCTCCTCTCTCCTCCTGCAAACTAGATCAAAAAGTGAGCTAAACTGGTCCAAAACTTGTCCAAAATGGATCAAACTGAAGCTGGAAGCCTCTAGATCCCAGTTGGACTTGGTTACTAGCCTCCCTCACCTATAAATAGACCCTCATTCCTTTGTATTTTCATCTTTGAGTAATTACATGCCAGTATTATCTTCATTTTAGTGTAATTCTATTATCCCTCTAATTTGCCTCTACTTTTTGAAGCTTTGGAGCTTCACAATTCTCCATCCTCTCTTGGAGATTACCCTCCCCAACTTGGTGGCCAATTGACCAAGGGAGCCACTTCATCAATGAAACAATCAATAAACTGATGGAACATCACATGATAGTCATTGACCAAGATTTGGATGCCCTATAGAGATAGTCATTGACCACTTCATCAATGAAGCAATCAAGAAACTGATGGAACAACACATGATACTACACAAGAAGTCAACAGTCTACTACCCACAAGCCAATGGGCAAGAAAATTCCACCAATAATATCCTCCAGAGAATCCTAATCAAGAGAGTAAATGAGAACAGGAACAATTGGGACACAAAGTTGCACTCAGCATTATGGGCATTCCGAATGGCTTATAAGAATGCAACAGGACTGGACTTACACCCATTAGCATGGTGTATGGACTGGAAGCAGTAGTGTCCATGGAGTTCCTGACACAAACTCTTAGGATAGTAATGACTGAAATGCTCTCTCCGGAATAATTAGAAGTGCACAAGATCAAACAACTCCTAAAGCTAGATGAAAAGAGACTGCACAATGCCTCAACAATAGAAATTGTGCAAAGGTGTTGAAAGCTACAAGTGGGCGGAACACAAAGTTCAAGATCTTCAAGGAAGGAGATGTTGTCTTGATGTTCAAGATCTTTGAGAAAGGAGATGATGTCCTGATGTCTTGCTGTTCACATCAAAAATGGGACCACACCCGAAAAAATTAAAAATGGGTTATCACCCCCCCTTCTCATCATCCTTTCCAGAAGACTAGGTTAGTCGCCCCTTAGAAAAAGCTTTGCCTTTACCTTTTTGACTGGCAACAAAATTCATGGTCTCTCACATGCATACTGGTTTGGTTTTATCAAGATTTCTCTTCTTGAAAGAGAACTATAACCAACTCATCAAAAGTTAGGGCATCATTAGGGGGCATTTGAACATATTTGGGGCCTTTTGCTAATGAAAGTAATTAGCAATGGACTGATAGGAATAGAGGATTGTGCACATTTGATCTCCTTTGAATATAAGGAGGGAGACTAAGATGTAGGGAGAGGGACTAGGCATTTAGTACTAATAATTACACTTGTCCCTCTAAAAAAATTATGGTCCTATCCTTTTTCGTGGCTCAAAAAATCCTTAAAATTTTGAAATTTTTGAGATTCCCCCAAAACTCACTTTCCCCCCAAAAACCCATCTCAAATTTCATTGTAGTCAAAAAATTCATTTTCAAGTCTGCTTTTCCTCTTGAACGTCCAAATTAAACTCTTCCTCCCTTCCTCTTCCATCTCTATCTCATTTTCCCAACCCTAATGAAACCATCAAGCCCGAAACCCTAATCTGCATAGCATCTTTGAGTTTTCTTTCTCTATCTCATTTGCCCAACCCTAATCTTACTACTATAGCTTCACAAATGATATGGCTGTACCACACAAAGAAGACCAAAAGATGAGATTGATGAGATCTCATTGTACAATAAGAGAGGCATTTCGCAAGGGTGCTTGGGTTTTCCTACAACCTACTGCTATTGGTCTGCATCGAGTTCGACGATCAAGATGTGATGGAGATTCATTGGAAGGGTCATTTAGAGGGATTCAAAAAATTGAGCAATGGAGACTTGGTGGCCATTGTACAACATGTGTACACGGCACGAGACATACATCTTCATAAACAAACTCGATTCCCATGCAACTATAAGTATCATAGGGAAGGAAGGAGGCTTGTGATATTACCATAGCTACATCTTTCATGTTTAATGATCTTATTTTTGGGTTGTAGATATTTTTCCTTCCAACGTGATAGAGGAGAAACCATTACGAAGCCTTACCGGAACATTTCAAGCACTCCAAACATTGGTGAGGCATTGTTTTCTTGTAAAACCAGTGTAGACCTTCTTAAGGAAAAGATCTCTTTTACTGGAACTCCTATGTGGTGCCAATGCATGACGGTGGGTTTGGTAAGGTAGAGATCATTATATCTCCTCTCCTCTCTTCTCTTGAATGGCCAACTCCTGATGCTTGGACGGTTATGGTTATGAAATCAAAGATGCTTTGTGACATACAAGGATCTTTGAAGTTTACAAAGCCATCTTAATCTGTGGGTCTCAGTTGGGTATGCTTTGTGACATACAAGGATCTTTGAAGTTTACAAAGCCATCTTGATCTGTGGGTCTCAGTTGGGTATGTCCAATTCATCTTTTTGTTAAGATGTTCAATCAATTTACTTTCTCACAAACACTTACCACGTTTGTGTGCAAGAAAGTACTAGGTGATGACATGGTTACCTTGCTTGGAGAGCAGTGGGACATTGTAGAGAGGCATCATAAGGATGATACATTCAAGTGCAAAATAGTAGAGTCCAGTGTTACATTTTGGTATCTTAAAGCTTGTGCTACCTTATACATTTGCTTTTATTACAAATGGTGGATAAAGAAAAATAGTAGTTGGGTCCCATTGCAAGCAGATGAACAAGTTATTTTGCCTCTTGACATATGCGTTAGGTTGCCCAATGGTGTGGTGGAAATTGTAAGTGTGCAAGTAGGCATTGGAGCCTACTAAAAATTAGGGAGCACCTCAATATTGTAAGATTCCTCCCCCAACCCCTTTTTGATGTCTAGTATCTTCCCCTGTAATCAACCCTCTTCAGAAATATAAAGACCTTGTTTCTAACTATTTTAGCCTAGAGAGAGAAAATTATTCTAGAGAGAGAGAATATTCAAATTTTGAATATTTTTGGATAGAAAAATATCTCTTATAATTCAGATGAGTTTCCCTGAAACAGAAATTCAAAAAGAATTTTCCAATGTGCAATTGGAATTAATTGGAAATAGGTATAAAGAACCTTAACCTAAGGGTCTAGATTTTCAGAAATCTTTAGACTATGGTGGTCCAATTAAGGTTCCTATGGGCCAATAACATCAATCCATGTGTAGGGAGGAGATAAATCCAATTTGTAAAAAGAAAATACCAAAAATGAGTAAATGCTCACGTAAGGTGAAGAGTTGAAAATGTACAAGGTTTATTAGTAAAAAACTATGAACAATATTAAAAATATGAGATATTTTAGGAATAATGATTTTATTATGACACATATGTAAGGAAGGAAAGTCCCTTAAATGCTCACATAAGATGAAGAGTTGAAAACGTACAAGGTTTATTAGTAAAAAACTATGAACAATATTAAAAATATGAGATATTTTAGGAATAATGATTTTATTATGACACATATGTAAGGAAGGGAAGTCCCTTAAATGCTCACATAAGATGAAGAGTTGAAAATGTACAAGGTTTATTAGTAAAAAACTATGAGCAATATTAAAATGATTCCATTATGACACATATGTAAGGAAGGGGAGTTCTTTAAAAGGAGGTGCATATTTCACATAAGATGAAGAGTTGAAAATGTACAAGGTTTATTAGTAAAAAACTATGAGCAATATTAAAAATATGACATATGTAAGGAAGGGGAGTTCTTTAAAGGAGGTGCATATTTCACATAAGATGAAGAGATGAAAATGTACAAGGTTTATTAGTTAAAAAAAACTATGAGCAATATTAAAAATATGACATATGTAAGGAAGGGGAGTTCTTTAAAGGAGGTGCATATTTCACATGCTTGAATGAGTTTTAAACTCATAAAAATTGAGATATTTCATCTCTCCTCTCTCCTAATTCAAGTCTAGTTCCAAAAAGTTAGCTTAACTGACCTAAAAATGGTCAAAAAGTGACCAAACTGACTTGGAAAATTCTAGAATCAGTTTGTTTGGTTAGGAGCTCAAATTTTCCTATAAATAGAAGCCTCCCCTTATTGAAAAAAATATAGAGCCTTATGCATCGTTACTCTACTCCACCTAAGCCAAGAACTGTGAATTCATTTAATAATTCACTAGTTTTTGGAGCTTCCCTCTTTCTTTAATCCCCATTAGTGGCTCCATCAACATACTTAACCAATTGATTGGTTGGGGGCCTCTACCGTGAACAAGAAGCAAGTAATTTGTAAGGTAAATATGGTGAATTTTGATTTTTCTATAATTTCTCAATGTTTCTCTCTTCTCAACCCCTCTCAAGCTTGAGAAGCTTAATTGGTATGGTTTTTGAATATTGTTAAAGTTAATTGATGAATAGTAGTGAAGAGTTACATAATTTGATGACATAAATTTCTATTTATGTTTAATTCTAATGGGTTTTATGTAATTTCTCTCTCTCATTTAAGGAATAGTCATATTCATAACCCATTCTCAATCCAAATGAAGCTTTTCATAAAGCTTTTCTTAATCCAAGATTAATCTATGCATGGTTTTTCTATGCTTTTAGTTTATGATTATTTTTAATTAAGAGTTAATGATCCAATTAGGAATCATTCTAATCATTCCCTTAAAGTTAAGCCTTATCCTTTTTTAAATAATTGAGATTTATCAGTTATAGTAGCGGAGCTATGGCAAAATTTTATAAAATTTTACACATAAAATAATTTATTTCAAAGTATGAAAAGAGGATTTCCTACCATATTCTAGGAATTATCATCCTAGATTAATTGAAAGAAATTCATTAGAATCATGAGAAAAATAAATTTTTATCTTATGCTTAAAGAATAAATTTTTATATCAAAAGTATTACTTTTATCATTTTTATTTTATGCATAGAAGTATGCATAATGGATAAATTTTTATATCAAAAGTATTACTTTTATCATTTTTATTTTAGGCATAGAAGTATGCATAATGGATAAAATTTTATATCAAAAGTGTTACTTTTAACATAATTGAATTTCATGCATAGAGGTATGCATAAGAGATAAACATTTTATTATAAAAGTGTTACTTTTAACCTAATTGAATTTCATGCATAAAGGTATGCATAAAAGATGAATATTTTATTATTTTATTACAAAACTGTAAAAAAAATGATTATTTTATTATAAAAAGTTATTTTCATCATATTGAAATTCGTGCATAGAAATGAAAAAATAAATAAATTATTATTTTATTATAAAAATATTACAGAAAAAAAAAAGAAGAAGAATGTTTTATTGTAAAAGTGTTACTTTTATCACAATTGAAATTCTTGCATAGGGTATGCATAAAGGATGAGTTAGGATGTGATAAAATGAGTTAAGATGAGTTAAGATGTGATAAGAGGTGTATGAGATGTAATAAGAGGTGTATGAAATGTGATAAGATGAGTTAAGATGTGATAAGAGGTGTATGAAATGTGATAAAATGAGTTAAGATGTGTTAAGAGGTGTATGAGATGTGATAAGAGGTATATGAAATGTGATAAGATGAGTTAAGATGTGATAAGAGGTGTATGAGATGTAATAAGAGATGTATGAAATGTGATAAGATGAGTTAAGATGTGATAAGAGGTGCATGAGATGTAATAAGAGGTGTATGAAATGTGATAAGATGAGTTAAGATGTGATAAGAGGTGTATGAAATGTGATAAAATGAGTTAAGATTTGTTAAGAGGTGTATGAGATGTGATAAGAGTGTATGAAATGTGATAAGATGAGTTAAGATGTGATAAGAGGTGTATGAGATGTGATAAGAGGTATATGAGATGTGATAAGAGGTGTATGAAATGTGATAAGATGAGTTAAGATGTGATAAGAGGTATATGAGATGTGATAAGAGGTGTAGGAAATGTAAGAAGATGAATTAAGATGTGATAAGAGGTGTATGAGATGTGATAAGAGGTGTATGAGATGTGATAAGATGAGATAAGATGTATATGAGATGAGTTAGGATGTGATAAGATGAGTTAAGAGATGATAAGATGTGTATGGAATGAGATAAGAAGTGTATGTGATGAGATAAGATGTATATGGGTTGTCATAATGTGAAAATGGATGTATGCATATGGATGTGTATGTATGGATGTATGCATGTTGATGTGGATGTATGCATGTAGGTGTGTATGTATGGATGTATGTATGTGGATGTGGATGTATGAGTAAGAATGTGAAAAATGGATGTATGCATGGATGGGTATGAAGAATAATGAAGGTGAAATGTGTATGGAAAATAATGTGTCGTTGATATGAATGAATGGATGAGAATGAGTACATATGAAGGGAATGTGGAATAAGTAATGTGGATTGAGAAGGGAAAATGTGGAAAGATGGAATTTGATATAGAAACTGTATTTTGTGACTGTTTGTAAATGACTGTTTTATGTCAAGAATGCTGGGAAAGCATTTTGACCGTCTTGTGATTAAGGTCGTGGACCTAATTGATAAAGTTGCAACTGCTGACGGAGAGTCAATGGAGGACGTCTCGCGTAGCAAGGTCGGCCGAGGTCTTGACCAGCCTCGGTTCGATTAAAATGGTGAGCTTCCGGTACGGTGGATGAGGGGCCAAGGAAGCGGCCTATGAGTGAAGCGCTAGGTTACCTGCGAAGGATCCTAGAGGGTGCTGACCATACGGTGCTCGGGCTCTGGGTCGCCCAGGATACCCACGCGTGCGTCGAGGAAGATATTGGAACAAGGAGTAAGAGTTGTTTTCTGGAACCGGGCATGGATCTGGTTGACTGACCTTGCTGGTCCTCAACGGATGAGTCCATGGCTCTTTTATATGGATCTGTTGGTTGATCTTGCTGATCTTCAACGAGATGTCCATCTTGATAAGTGATTATATTGTTGAGTATTATGGGCTAGGAACTATTGAAACGGCCCCTGTGTGGACAGGTGGTGAGCGTTCTAGTTGCCAATGATACCATAGATACTCTGATGAAGGAATGATGGGAAATTGAATCAACTGGATACATTGGGAGATTGTGATCAGTGATACTATGGTTTCACAAAAAGATTGTTTTAATGTTAGCTGATGTTAAGAAAAAGGCAATTTTATATTGGGTGTGTAAGTGGTGTGACTAGTTTTATATTTGCATCAACTTCCGGCTAGGGGGCCTTGGAACTCTTTTCCTTGGTACCCGGGACAAAACCTAACCAAATTCCAAATTGGATCCCATCACTACAGTGGTTGGGCGGTTGGCTAACCCATGGGATCAGATGGGGTTAGGCTGGACTGATGGATCCGTAAATCGAGACTCAAACTTTTGTTTTTACGATAGATAAAGTAAATCCCGGATAGTAATTGTTCTATGGATAGGAATCAACGGCTGTGCCTCCTTGGTGGGGAAAAAAGCGTTGATCCCAATGATCCAAGTGCAAGTTTCTTCCTTAATCCGACCAAGTATCTTTATAGATGCAGTCGGATCTGTTTGATCAGTAAGGGTTTTGACTACATTAGAGTAAAAATTATCCTGGTGGATTCGCCCGTGCTTTCCGATAAAGGAAGTTTTTCGGGTTCGGCTTTGGAACAACCGACGAATTAGTCTCTTATCCGGATATCCGTGGTGGGCGAGGCCCCGAATGTGGGACCCCTGTCCCACGCGAGAAGTGTTACTTCCGCTGCTAGTATTCCGAATCCGTTGCTCGGTGGGAATAGGGATCTCACACAGAGATCCCTATTCCCACCGAGCAACGGATTCGGAATACTAGCAGCGGAAGTAACACTTCTCGCGCGGGACAGGGGTCCCACATTCGGGGCCTCGCCCACCACGGATATCCGGATAAGAGACTAATTCGTCGGTTGTTCCAAAGCCGAACCCGAAAAACTTCCTTTATCGGAAAGCACGGGCGAATCCACCAGGATAATTTTTACTCTAATGTAGTCAAAACCCTTACTGATCAAACAGATCCGACTGCATCTATAAAGATACTTGGTCGGATTAAGGAAGAAACTTGCACTTGGATCATTGGGATCAACGCTTTTTTCCCCACCAAGGAGGCACAGCCGTTGATTCCTATCCATAGAACAATTACTATCCGGGATTTACTTTATCTATCGTAAAAACAAAAGTTTGAGTCTCGATTTACGGATCCATCAGTCCAGCCTAACCCCATCCGATCCCATGGGTTAGCCAACCGCCCAACCACTGTAGTGATGGGATCCAATTTGGAATTTGGTTAGGTTTTGTCCCGGGTACCAAGGAAAAGAGTTCCAAGGCCCCCTAGCCGGAAGTTCATGCAAATATAAAACTAGTCACACCACTTACACACCCAATATGAAATTGCCTTTTTCTTAACATCAGCTAACATTAAAACAATCTTTTTGTGAAACCATAGTATCACTGATCACAATCTCCCAATGTATCCAGTTGATTCAATTTCCCATCATTCCTTCATCAGAGTATCTATGGCATCATTGGCAACTAGAACGCTCACCACCTGTCCACACAGGGGCCGTTTCAATAGTTCCTAGCCCATAATACTCAACAATATAATCACTTATCAAGATGGACATCTCGTTGAAGATCAGCAAGATCAACCAACAGATCCATATAAAAGAGCCATGGACTCATCCGTTGAGGACCAGCAAGGTCAGTCAACCAGATCCATGCCTGGTTCCAGAAAACAACTCTTACTCCTTGTTCCAATATCTTCCTCGACGCACGCGTGGGTATCCTGGGCGACCCAGAGCCCGAGCACCGTATGGTCAGCACCCTCTAGGATCCTTCGCAGGTAACCTAGCGCTTCACTCATAGGCCGCTTCCTTGGCCCCTCATCCACCGTACCGGAAGCTCACCATTTTAATCGAACCGAGGCTGGTCAAGACCTCGGCCGACCTTGCTACGCGAGACGTCCTCCCAGCAGTTGCAACTTTATCAATTAGGTCCACGACCTTAATCACAAGACGGTCAAAATGCTTTCCCAGCATTCTTGACATAAAACAGTCATTTACAAACAGTCACAAAATACAGTTTCTATATCAAATTCCATCTTTCCACATTTTCCCTTCTCAATCCACATTACTTATTCCACATTCCCTTCATATGTACTCATTCTCATCCATTCATTCATATCAACGACACATTATTTTCCATACACATTTCACCTTCATTATTCTTCATACCCATCCATGCATACATCCATTTTTCACATTCTTACTCATACATCCACATCCACATACATACATCCATACATACACACCTACATGCATACATCCACATCAACATGCATACATCCATACATACACATCCATATGCATACATCCATTTTCACATTATGACAACCCATATACATCTTATCTCATCACATACACTTCTTATCTCATTCCATACACATCTTACATCTCTTAACTCATCTTATCACATCCTAACTCATCTCATATACATCTTATCTCATCTTATCACATCTCATACACCTCTTATCACATCTCATACACCTCTTATCACATCTTAATTCATCTTATCACATTTCCTACACCTCTTATCACATCTCATATACCTCTTATCACATCTTAACTCATCTTATCACATTTCATACACCTCTTATCACATCTCATACACCTCTTATCACATCTTAACTCATCTTATCACATTTTATACACCTCTTATCACATCTCATACACCTCTTAACAAATCTTAACTCATTTTATCACATTTCATACACCTCTTATCACATCTTAACTCATCTTATCACATTTCATACACCTCTTATTACATCTCATGCACCTCTTATCACATCTTAACTCATCTTATCACATTTCATACACCTCTTATTACATCTCATACACCTCTTATCACATCTTAACTCATCTTATCACATTTCATATACCTCTTATCACATCTCATACACCTCTTAACACATCTTAACTCATTTTATCACATTTCATACACCTCTTATCACATCTTAACTCATCTTATCACATTTCATACACCTCTTATTACATCTCATACACCTCTTATCATATCTTAACTCATCTTAACTCATTTTATCACATCCTAACTCATCCTTTATGCATACCCTATGCAAGAATTTCAATTGTGATAAAAGTAACACTTTTACAATAAAACATTCTTCTTCTTTTTTTTTCTGTAATATTTTTATAATAAAATAATAATTTATTTATTTTTTCATTTCTATGCACGAATTTCAATATGATGAAAATAACTTTTTATAATAAAATAATCATTTTTTTTTACAGTTTTGTAATAAAATAATAAAATATTCATCTTTTATGCATACCTTTATGCATGAAATTCAATTAGGTTAAAAGTAACACTTTTATAATAAAATGTTTATCTCTTATGCATACCTCTATGCATGAAATTCAATTATGTTAAAAGTAACACTTTTGATATAAAATTTTATCCATTATGCATACTTCTATGCCTAAAATAAAAATGATAAAAGTAATACTTTTGATATAAAAATTTATCCATTATGCATACTTCTATGCATAAAATAAAAATGATAAAAGTAATACTTTTGATATAAAAATTTATTCTTTAAGCATAAGATAAAAATTTAATTTTCTCATGATTCTAATGAATTTCTTTCAATTAATCTAGGATGATAATTCCTAGAATATGGTAGGAAATCCTCTTTTCATACTTTGAAATAAATTATTTTATGTGTAAAATTTTATAAAATTTTGCCATAGCTCCGCTACTATAACTGATAAATCTCAATTATTTAAAAAAGGATAAGGCTTAACTTTAAGGAAATGATTAGAATGATCTCTAATTGGATCATTAACTCTTAATTAAAAATAATCATAAACTAAAAGCATAGAAAAACCATGCATAGATTAATCTTGGATTAAGAAAAGCTTTATGAAAAGCTTCATTTGGATTGAGAATGGGTTATGAATATGACTATTCCTTAAATGAGAGAGAGAAATTACATAAAACCCATTAGAATTAAACATAAATAGAAATTTATGTCATCAAATTATGTAACTCTTCACTACTATTCATCAATTAACTTTAACAATATTCAAAAACCATACCAATTAAGCTTCTCAAGCTTGAGAGGGGTTGAGAAGAGAGAAACATTGAGAAATTATAGAAAAATCAAAATTCACCATATTTACCTTACAAATTACTTGCTTCTTGTTCACGGTAGAGGCCCCCAACCAATCAATTGGTTAAGTATATTGATGGAGCCACTAATGGGGATTGAAGAAAGAGGGAAGCTCCAAAAACTAGTGAATTATTAAATGAATTCACAGTTCTTGGCTTAGGTGGAGTAGAGTAACGATGCATAAGGCTCTATATTTTTTTCAACAAGGGGAGGCTTCTATTTATAGGAAAATTTGAGCTCCTAACCAAACAAACTGATTCTAGAATTTTCCAAGTCAGTTTGGTCACTTTTTGACCATTTTTAGGTCAGTTAAGCTAACTTTTTGGAACTAGACTTGAATTAGGAGAGAGGAGAGATGAAATATCTCAATTTTTATGAGTTTAAAACTCATTCAAGCATGTGAAATATGCACCTCCTTTAAAGAACTCCCCTTCCTTACATATGTCATATTTTTAATATTGCTCATAGTTTTTTTTAACTAATAAACCTTGTACATTTTCAACTCTTCATCTTATGTGAAATATGCACCTCCTTTAAAGAACTCCCCTTCCTTACATATGTCATATTTTTAATATTGCTCATAGTTTTTTACTAATAAACCTTGTACATTTTCAACTCTTCATCTTATGTGAAATATGCACCTCCTTTTAAAGAACTCCCCTTCCTTACATATGTGTCATAATGGAATCATTTTAATATTGCTCATAGTTTTTTACTAATAAACCTTGTACATTTTCAACTCTTCATCTTATGTGAGCATTTAAGGGACTTCCCTTCCTTACATATGTGTCATAATAAAATCATTATTCCTAAAATATCTCATATTTTTAATATTGTTCATAGTTTTTTACTAATAAACCTTGTACATTTTCAACTCTTCATCTTATGTGAGCATTTAAGGGACTTCCCTTCCTTACATATGTGTCATAATAAAATCATTATTCCTAAAATATCTCATATTTTTAATATTATTCATAGTTTTTTACTAATAAACCTTGTACATTTTCAACTCTTCACCTTACGTGAGCATTTACTCATTTTTGGTATTTTCTTTTTACAAATTGGATTTATCTCCTCCCTACACATGGATTGATGTTATTGGCCCATAGGAACCTTAATTGGACCATAGTCTAAAGATTTCTGAAAATCTAGACCCTTAGGCTAAGGTTCTTTATACCTATTTCCAATTAATTCCAATTGCACATTGGAAAATTCTTTTTGAATTTCTGTTTCAGGGAAACTCATCTGAATTATAAGAGATATTTTTCTATCCAAAAATATTCAAAATCTGAATATTCTCTCTCTAGAATAATTTTCTCTCTCTAGGCTAAAATAGTTAGAAACAAGGTCTTTATATTTCTGAAGAGGGTTGATTACAGGGGAAGATACTAGACATCAAAAAGGGATTGGGGGAGGAATCTTACATTCTACCCCACTTAAAAAACGCGAGATGTCCTCATCTCGCAAACTGGGATAATTTCGCAAGATGCACGAATTATGAGACTTAGAGAAAAATTTAAATCAGGATTAACCACCAAGAAAAGTCTCAAAGAGAGCAAGATTCAAGATAAGAACAAGATTTAAACTTTATTCATTCTCGGAACTTATACAGTAAAGATAGAAGAACTCTTTACACTTCCATAAGCCCGTCCATCATATGATCACAAAAGCAGCACTCACAAGCTGCGCATGTATAAGGTAACTCATCTATGGGAATAATTCTGTTGGTTATTGCCGCACCTATCTCAGTGGTATGAGGTGATCTAACAAAAGGATCTCTGAGAGGCAAGCCAAAAACGGGATAAAGGCATATCTTCTCATGAGGAAGAAAACACGCTAGTAAGAAGACTCGCTCAGAAAACCCAAGATGCCTTGATCTCATGACGCAGTTAGTATCGGGGACCCAAACCCAAGGCTTCAATAACCATGGCCAAGCGGACATTATTACGAAAGTGCTGTTGACCCCAGGGTTTACCCTAGTTATGTCTTGATAGGTCCGCCATTTGGTCTGAGCTACAGACGTTCCCAAGTGAGAAAAAAGTGAACGCTCATACTGTTCAATAAAATCTTTCTTCACAGACTCACTTGTGTCTTGAAGGTGAGAAATCATCATGGATAAAACTAATTCCTGTTGCCAAGCCATGAAGGAGATTAAGAAGAAGGGAGATCGATGGAAGTAAGATTACTGTGTGAGCGACAGGTAAAAGTTACGACTTATATAAAGGAAGGAGCTAGCGTAACCTAGAAACCAACGATAACTTGCCACTGAAGTTTTACCGTCTTTCCATGATTTGGGTTTGGCACATTTTTCTATAGAAGGCATTAAGAACTTTGAGATGAGGAGATAAAAGAAGCTTGTAGGCTAAGTCACCTACTTTCATTGAATTCAGATAAGGTTCACAATATCTGGGGGATAACTTCTTATACTCCCCAAGAGATAAAGAACTTCTTTTTGGGCCGTACTCGAATGAAAACCAAAACCGTGGTATCCAAAACACCGATTTTCACTTCTGAACTCATTGTTCTGAATCCTTAAAACAGGTGGGACTCCTGAGAAGTATTCTAGGGAAAGGATCTTCCTCTTTTTTTTCTTTTTTTTTCTTTTTTAAAAAAAAAACAGAATCTTTCTTTTATTTTAGAGAGGGAATAATTATAAGATCAAAAGGGAGATTCTTACTCCTGTATACCTCGAAGGCTAGGGAGGAATCTTACAAATATCATGGGAAGTGAAGATATAAGTGGGGCACAGTTCAAGGTGAAGAATAGAAAGATTCGAATGCAAATGGAGTAGAAGACCTTGGTAGATGCTGATTGGGAATATGATTGTATAAGCATGACTTAATGAGAAAGCTTTGGAGTTTTTTATGAAGTCTATTTACTCTTTGGATTTTGTAAATTTACATATGTAATTCATCAATGAAAAGTTTTGTCTTGTAATTCTACGTCTGTAATTTTTTAGGTTGTTCTTTTAGAATTACAATATTCAGACCTCTTTTTATGAATCCCTTTAAGAGTTCTAGTATTTTCCTTTTAGATATGTACTTGAGTCACGAGATGACAATTATGGCACAATATCTCAAAACCATTACAAACGCAAGTACAAATGTGTTTTGAGTAAAAAACATCACAACATGAGAAGAGAATTTACATACAAGATTATAAAATTAGAAGAAAATTTACAACTATTTATAATGATAAATAGGGAGGAGAATGAAGCTTTCTATTTTGTCTCCATCTCCTTTGGTTTTGTCTCCATGTCCCCCTTTGTCTTCTCTGGCTTTGTGGCCTCCTTTGTAAACTTGAACTTGAGTTCCTTCTTAGCTTTCTTGCTAACACCCTTCTTGGCACCTACTTGAGGACCACTTTTCTTTAAAGTATTTATTGTTTTAGTACCTTTGGTTTCTTTATGTGTGCCTTGTTGAGGAGTACCCTTGGTTTCTTTTTGTACAATTCCTTGCTTAAACATAAAATGCTTTATAGGTGAATGTAAAGGCATTTTCTTCTTCTTCTTAGATGGAGAGGCTTGCCTTGGGGGTGGTGGAGAATCTGGATCATTTGGAGTAATTGAATTATTCAAAACTATATTGATAGCTCTTGTATAAACACTCCACATCCAAAACTCGTGAGATCCAAGAGTCGGTCAAATTAAAAAAACTTTTCAGATTTAAGAACCAAGAACTATAGAAAATAAGTTCAAAATTTAAGTAAAAATTTACTGCAAAAATAGTGGGTTTTTACTTTAACCTACACTGCTATCAATCTCAGTATATTTAGATAAAAGATATTTCCACACATTGGCAATAACATGCCATCCACATGAGGTAGAATCTTTTTGTAAAGCCACTGGGGCTGATTCAAAAACTTATACTCTCTCTCCTTTTTGTAATTTGGATATTCATCTTCAATAGTTGCAATAGCTCTCTCACATGCCCTATTAAAAACCAAATTTGAATATAAGGAAAAATAAAGAAGAAAGCTCAATATTCAAGTTATCAAAAGGAGAACTACTGAAAATTTGATATGTTCATGAAAATAACAGTCCTTCTCAATATTCAAGTTATTAAGGAGAACTTACAATTTAATCTGCCCATACATGCTAGTTAGACTGTTCATGAAAATAACAGTCCTTCTCAAAAGATTAATGACACAAGCACTCCAATGCCCACTGAAAAAAAGAAAAAGATATAAGAAAGCAAATATCGTATGTCAAATATTTGCAAACCACAAAGGAATCAATCAGTTAGAGACAAACCTCCCTACATATGGCAAAACAACAAAACAAATGTTCTTATTTCTCATTGGCCTGAAATAGGATGCCAGCTCGAAGGTCTTCTTCTTCATATCAATCAATGCAAGTGACACTAAGGGATCACAAATAAATATTTTGTTGATTTGATTTGGAAGCAATTCCTTTATAAGTGCCCTATAAGAGTTTATGAAGGAATGAACAAAATATGAGAAAATATTAACATACGAGAAAATAAACATATAAGAAAATATACATATGTGAAATGTAATACCTTATACACAAGAAAACAACACTGGACTCATTGATCTCCCTATCCTTCTCTACAAGCATGTAGAGGTCCCCATGTGCAATATAGAGATAGTCTTCCTCCACTGTCCCAACATTGGAGATTAGATGCCCTGGTACTTGGGCAAGCCTCTGAGTATTGGCCTTCTCCAACTGCACAAGGGTATCTAAGCTATCACACACATGTGAGACCTTTTCAGTCACCTCCTCTTCCTCCTCCTCCTCCTCAGAACTCTTATCATCTGGCTTAGATTTCTTAACCAACTTTCTTTTCTTTTTCTTCTTGGGAGGGGAAGTAACTTCTTCAACTTTAATATCATCTACCTTTGATTTCCTTTTCAATGCTGGGGGAATTTCAAGGATCTCAAAGGCTCTCCTATCCCTCATTGGTAAGGGATAAAGAAATTCATCAAACCTGTACCTCACCGTACTAACAAGTGTCATGTCTCTATCCATCAAAGTGACTCTTCTTGCATGGGCAGCCATCAAAGTCTATAAGAAAGTCTTCACAAGCTTCTTGAAGACATGCCAGTGCACTGCTCTGCCATCTATAATGTCTTTTCCCTTTGATTTTGTCACTAACTGTTCTTACAATTCTAAGGAATGGTGCCCTAGAGATGAGCAGATGTGTAGCCTCTTGTGCTTGCCTAATTTCAGCAAAACAATTTCTTTTGTCTCTGGAGGAAAGTTCTTGCCTTGGATAAATTGGTTCTGCCCTTTACTTGTTTCTTCTCTAATGGTTGCTTTGAAGTGGTTGCCTCTGGCTCCTGCTCTGGCTCTTGCTTTGGCACTGAATCTTTATTAGGAAGAGAGGGATCTGGGTTAACCATCCTCATAGTCTGCTTTGTGTATGAGCCATACTGCGAGGAAGCCACGGTGCGATAGGAGAGATCAGATCATGCCGGATGTGTCTACTCGCACTGTGGGAGGGCGAGAAGGCATTGAGGTTGAGAGGCTAGCCGTCCACATGGTGCGATAGAAGGTTCTGGAGCCTACCGGATGTGTCTACTCATGCCATAGAGGAGGTCGCTTTTTCGAGGGAGGACACGGTCCACGATGCAAAATGCGTGATTAGAACCTATTGGACGAAGCTATTCACGCCGTCGAGGGAGGACGCTATCCATGGTGCGAAAAGCGTGCTCTGAGTGCATGACGAATAGTAGTATTCGTGCCATACATGGAGACTACGGAATGGTACCCGGCAAAACTTTCACGCCGACAAAAAAAATAAAAATAAAAATTTTATCCATTTTATAGAATGTGATGTCATCATTGCAAGTGTGACATAAGCCCTACAACGTGTCACTCTGGTGATGATGTCAGCCTTACACGTGTCACTCTAGTGATGATGTCAACCCTACATGTGGCACTCTTGTGATGATGTCAGCCCTACACATGGCACAATGGCACAATTTGTTGACATCAGCCCTACACTTCCATCATACATGTATGACATCAGCCCTAATAAGATCTATATATATTTGTGCCTTGTTTAAATTTATTTATTTATTTATTTATTTATGTCCTTTTCCCCTTCCACACATGCTTTATAGTTCTGTTCACCATGCGATAAGAGGGTTTGTTTTATAGTTGTTTCTTCGTCCTCGTGCCGTGGATTGGCTTCCCTCGTGTCTGCAGTTCACCGTGCAATAGACAATTTTGCTTCTTACTAGTTATTTGTCATCGTGTCGTGGTCCAGGTGGTTCAAGTGGTTCACTCCTACAATCCTTTGAAGAAGATGTAAAGGCACTTGAAGAGGTAAAAGATGAGCCTAGTGCCAATGAGAACCTATTTGATTTATTAAGGAGAGCTGGGTACGATGAGCATCTTCCAGATGTTGAGCCTAAATTTAATGTGCCCTTTAATTTAGAACAAATAGTTATGGACGTGGCAAGCTCCATGTTAGAGAAAGGGTGGGAGGCATATAGTAAATTTGTTAGTACAGATATTATAAATGAGGGATCATCTCACAATATGTTCACATGTCTAGCCTTGCCCTATCCTCATCTGAAAAGAAAAGCATGTCAGGCAGCAGGTGGGATGCCTATTCAGAAGAAAAGCATGTCAGGCATGTGGGATGCCTATTCAGAAGATAAGAGGATAAAGATATGTCTTGAACACTACCCTCTTCACAAGAAAAAGTGCAAAGTTCTTGACTACTACTTTGGACTTGTGGCTTATCTTTTTCTTCATGCAGACAAAGAGGACTACACAAAGGATAAACTGGAAGTTCAGAAGGGTCAAAAGGTTGCACAAGCTTCATTTGTCACAGAGAATGAATCTAATGATGAAGTTATGGATCTAGTTTTTGGTGATGAGGAAAAGCTTCTAAGCAGAGGTTTTGATGTGGCAGATTTTAAGGCATCCACTGTTATTGATGAGGGATCATCTGTGCATGGAGAACACTTGAAATCAAACTTCATCCTCCATGGGCTGCCCTCCTTTCTTACTAATGGCAAGAATTTTATTCTTCTCTCCCAAATACAAAATATTTATAATTTAAGGGAGGATTATTTCCTTGCAATCATAGCAAATGGTTGTGAAGCTGCCAGGGGTTTACTGGATGTGGAAAATGAACATAAAGAGGAGTTTTTGAGATTGGACACTGAAGTAACAGAGAACTTCATTGAAGTCCCTAGAGCCATGTCATTGTGCTTTGAAAAAGCCAAGGAAACTTAATCTTCTCTTCCCACAGAGCTAGAATTTCAAAATCTTTAAGAGGAGTTAGGAATTACTGAAATAGGAAGAGTGCCCTTGCCCACCCTTGATCAAGGAAATGAAGAAGGCTCCATCAACCTTTGGGATGCATCGAAGTTAGAAGAGGATGAGAACCAGAATGTAATTTATCTGTTCTTGAGTGAATTTATGTTTTGGTATTCTTTGTTTATTGCAGATTGAGCTTGATGATGCTGATGGTTTCCTTGGACGTGGAGGTGCTGCGCGTGCAAGAGTTGGCCAAGATGCTACTCTTGCACACTACATCCCATCTATTGACAAAGAAATATTTATTATCTACCAACAGCAAATATTCTAGTGATACTTCCTCTGTTATGCTAGTTATGCTCTAGGTGCTGGACTAGAAGATATAAATGCACTGAAGGGTTACAGTCGCAAAGAAGTTTTTACGCTATAGAGGAAAAATGCCTAGTGAAGAGGAAGAGCAAGTACAGAAGAGACTCAAGAGCAATTAATTATCTTGTCATTTGTAAATATTTTGTTATATCTTTTATGTAATGAAATGATATGAATAAGTTTTAATTACAAGTCTGTATTAAGCAAAAATGTTTACAACACTTCAAAATGTTATAAATTTTGCATACAAAATTTCGATACACTAAATCCAAATTCTTCCTTCTTGCCTTCTTGATGACCTCCATGCCGCATGATGTGTTGGTCTTGTTCCAGCTTTCCACTTCAATGATCTCCTCATTCTGGCTTGATTTCATGCTACCTTTGCTAAATCACTCGTACGAGCCTTTTCCATTGATAGTTTCCACCCAAAAGTATATCTATAGAACCAATTGAACATTTCTTTGAGGTAATTTGTACGAGTCTTTCCTCCTCCATATCCGGTGTTTTTGAAATATACTCCTCTAGCTCGGTGTGAGATTTTTCCATTCCTTGGTGCTCCACATGTCAAGAGAACCATATCCATTCATGAAGTATGCACCATGTGCATACAAAATGTGCTGCAAAAGAAAACACAACTAATTCAGAAGCTATACTTTATACCTTTTAATCATTTCAAATTGATTAGTAGAAAGAAACTCGTTTACCATGTAATGCGTAATGTTGGTATCACCCCATGAAAGTGTGGGTATCAATGATCTTAGTAGGGGGTTTTAATAGCTAGAAAGAGAATCCTAGAGAGAATCCTAGTTCAAGATTTAGAGAGATCCCCTACTTTTAGGCCCAAAGGTAGGCATCACTCTATGAGCTTTGTCTCCTTGGCCCTCAATAAAATTAGTCTTAATTCCTTAAAATTAGGGATCCTTATAGGGCCCTTTTTATGCTCAAATGCCCCCTAATGTTGGGATTACCCTTCATCACATGAGCCAAAGTGTTGATGTAAAACCCTGGTATAAATTTGGTAGACCTATGAGAACAGTAAACACCAAAGAACTATGTGGATACGCCTTATGAATACATGCCAAAATTTCTCCTTGATATTTTGAGGAACTCATCCATTAAATATCCCTAATTTATATGCTCAAACTCTAACTTCTTATGCAAGTAGGCCACTCGTGCCTTGTTACGCACCTACAAAGTGCAGTACTTGTGTATGCCAAGCATGCTTTATAGTTTTACATGAGTGAATATAAAGAATAGTTCTCCTTTTCATTGAAAGTTTCACTAATGCATGTGCCAATGCATCCCTGTCATCCCACCTGGCTTGTTCCACTATGGGAGGTACAGAGGTGGATGTCATAGTTACATTAGAACTCGTATCACCATCCAAAGTACCTATATGCTATTATACTAACAAGATAGGGCATACCTAACAACATTCCAAAGCGCTTTGGTGACCAATACATGGCACATCCCCAATGGGTAGTTGGTCTCGTCAAGCTTATCCTTAGAGAATGTGAGATCCCAGACCCCACTGCGTAATGAATTTGGGGCTGCTAGCAGCGGAAGTAGCACTTCTTGCATGGGGCAGGGTCCCACACTCGGGGCCGCGCCCACCACGGATATCCAGACAAGAGACTAATCCATCGGTTCTTCCAAACCGAACTCGGAAAAACTTCCCTTGCCCAGAAAGCACGGGCGATATCTCCAAGATAACTTTTCTCTAAGGTAGTCAAAAGCCTTAACTAACTGAACTCATCTGACTAAACCCATAAGTCCCATAGTCAGATCAGGAAAAAAGACTGTACTTGGATCATAGAGACCAACACTTTTTTCCTCATTGAGAGACACAGCCATTGATTCTTTTCCATAGAACAAATTTTATCCAGGATTTACCTCATCTATCGTATTATACAGAAATTGAGTCTCGATTTACGGATCCATTAGTCTAGCCTACTAACCCCATCCACCAGCCCCATGGGTTAGCCAACCGCCCAACCACTGTAGTGATGGGATCCAATTAGGAATTTGGTTAGGTTTTGTCCTGGGTATAAGGGAAAAAGTTCCCAGGCCCCCTAGCCAGATACTCGTGCAAACATAAAACTAGTCACACCACTTACACACCCAATATGAATTTGTCTTTTTCACAGATTCAACAATCTTTAAAACAATCATTTAATGAAACCATAGTGTTACTGATATCATAATCCTCTAATTATCCAGTTGAATCCTAATTTCTAATCCTTCCTTCATCGGTGTACCTATGGCATCATTGGCAACCAAAATGCTCACCACCTGTTCACTCAGGGGCCTTTTCTATAGTTCCTAGCTCATAGTACCTGGCAATATAATCACATAAAAATATCCAGATGGAATCTCCATTGAAGATCACCAAGATCAACCAACAGATCCATATAAAAGAGCCATGGACTCATCCGTTGAGGACCAGCAAGGTCAATCAACCAGATCCATGCCCGAATTCAGAAAACAACTCTTACTCCTTGTTCCAATATCTTCCCCGACGTACTCGTGGGTATCTTCGCTGACCCAAAGCCTGAGCACCATATGATCAGCACCCTCTAGGATCCTTCGCAGGTCACCTCTAGCGCTTCACTCATAGGCCGCTTCCTTGGTCCCTCATCCACTCTACTGGAATCTCACCATTTAATCAAACCGAGGCTAGTCAAGACCTCGGCCGACCTTGCTATACACGAGACGTCCTTTGATGACTCTACATTAGCAGTTGCAACTTTAACAGATATGTCTCCACAATCTCATTCACAGGACGATCAAAATGCTTCCCCAGTATTCTTGACATAAAACAGTCATTTAAAAATAAATTTTACAAACAATTACAGTTCCAACAATATTTCTATCTTTTCTCATTACTCTGTATCCTTTCACATTAGACCCCATCTTTTTTTCATCTTACCACAATTTTATTTTCATCATCGATCCCTATCACATCACATCATTCCTACATCAAATCACATCCAATCGCATCATCCACACATCAATCCACATCATCCATATATCCATCCACATCAATCCACATCATTCACACGTCAATCCACATCATTCACACGTCAATCCACATCATCCACATGTCAATCCACATCATCCATACATCCACCCACATCAATCCACACGTCAATCCACATCATTCACACATCAATCCACATCATCCATACATCCATCCACATCAATCCACACGTCAATCCACATCATTTAAACATCCATGCACATCAATCCACATTATCTGCACATTAATCCACCTCATCCATACATCCATCCACATCAATCCACATCATTCACTCATCATACACACACCAATCCACATCCTCCACATCAATCCACATTATCCACACATCCATCCATACCTTCCATACATCCATCCACATTATCCACACATCCATCCATATCTTCCATACATCCATCCACATCAATCCACATCATCCAAACATCCATGCACATCAATCCACACGTTAATCCACATCATCCAAACATCCATGCACATCAATCCACATTATCCACACATCAATCCACCTCATTTCATAAGCATTCCCATTCTCATCTAATCACATCTTTTTCTATCTCATCACTTATTTTCTCATTTTTCCTCATCAGATCTCACCCACTTGCATCTACCCATATATATCATCAGTGATCACTTCACATACATTAAGATCTATCCAGTTTACATCGCATCTTATCACATTCATTTCACATCATATCTATTCATTTCACATCACATCTCACCAACTTGCATCTACCCATATATCTCATCACATCTCACCAACTTGCATCTACCCATATATCTCATCACATCTATTCATTTCACATAACATCTCACCCACTTGCATCTACCCATATATCTCATCACTTCAAATACATTAACATCTATCCAGTTTACATCGCATCTTATCACATTCATTTCACATCACATCTCATTCATTCATTCACATCCTAATTCACATGCTAACACATCCTAATTCACATGCTAACACATTCATTCATGTCCCTTATCGTTCAGTCACATTTTGATTCATATCACATCACATCCATTCACATCCCGATTCACATCACATCACATCTATTCACATCCTATATCATTCATTCATATCCCGATTCATATGCTATCACATTCATTCACATCCTATATCATTCATTCACATCCCTTATCATTCATTCACATCCCTTATCATTCATATCTATCCAATTTACATCACATCTCATCGCTTCAATTCTCGTTCATATCCATCACATTTACATCCACATATATTCTCCCACATACATCCACATCCATACTTATCACATACATATCCACATCTATCCTTTCACATACATCCACATCCATACTTATCACATACACATCCACATCTATCCTTTCACATACATCCACATCCATACTTATCACATACACATCCACATCTATCCTTTCACATACACACATCCACATCCATTCTTTCACATACATCCACATCCATCCCTCACATACATCCACATCCATACTTATCACATACATCCACATCCATTCTTTAACATACATCCACTTCTATTCTTCACATACATCCACATCCATCCATCCATCCATTCCCATCTATCAGATACACATTACTTCTCATCACATCTATTCACCTCACATTCTCGTCCCTCCTATACTCATCACATCCATCCCCATCTATCTGAGTCGCATCCCATCTCATCACATCTATTTGCCTCTCATTCTCATCACATCTATCCATCCATTCATTCTCATCACATCTATCCATCCATTCATTCTCATCTATTTGATTCATATCACATATCATCACATCTATCTACCTCTCATTCTCATTACTTCAATTTTCATGACATCTATCTGATTCACATCTATTCTCTATTCATTCTCATCTATCTGATTCACATCCCATCTCATCAAATCCATTCTTAGAATGCAAGAGAATCCTTATTTTTTATATAAAGATTCTTTACACATCTATTTATGCATAATTTTAATTTTAAGGAGAATAACACTTTCGAAATAAAAATAAATCTTTTATGCATCTTTCTATGCATAAATTCAATTTTAATGAGAATAACTCTTTTGAAATAAAAATAAATTTCTTTATGCATCATTCTATGCATAAAATCAAAATTGATGAGAATAACTCTTTTGGAATAAAAATAAATTCTTTATGCACCTTTCTATGCATAAAATCAAAATTGATGAGAATAACTCTTTTGAAATAAAAATAAATTTCTTTATGCACCTTTCTATGCATAAAATCAAAATTGATGAGAATAACTCTTTTGGAATAAAAATAAATTCTTTATGCATCTATTTATGCATAAAATCAAAATGGATGAGAATAACTCTTTTGAAATAAAAATAAATTCTTTATGCACCTTTCTATGCATAAAATCAAAATTGATGAGAATAACTCTTTTGAAATAAAAATAAATTTCTTTATGCATCTATTTATGCATAAAATCAAAATTGATGAGAATAACTCTTTTGGAATAAAAATAAATTCTTTATGCATCTATTTATGCATAAAATCAAAATTGATGAAAATAACTCTTTGGAATTTTTTTTAAAAAAAATTATGCACCTTTCTATGCATAAAATCAAAATTAACACTTTTAGGATACACAAATGGTGGGGATTGCTCTTTTTGAATAATAAAAGATAAAACTTACTTCACCAATTTTTAGAAAATTTTGCCATAATCTCTTTTGTATGGCTGACCATTTTTCAAATTTTCCTATCCTAAAATTACTTAAAATTATCCCCAAATGGTTTTAAGCACTCTAAACTAATCAAATTTCACTTTTAAAAGAGAAACAATATGAAAACTTTTATTCCAACAATTAGATTACTTATCTAGGATAAAGAAGGGCTGAATTTAAGAATGAGAGAGGGGGAAAGCCTTTCCAGCAAGGCATAGCATCAGATTATCATTTTAAAGATAACAAAAAATAGAAAACCATTAAAAGAATAAAGAAAAAATAAGATTTCTAACTTACATAAATTTCTGAGAGCTTTCCTTTGGCTTGATGGTTTGAGGGATCTACTCTTGTTTGCAACAAGAGTGGCCACCAATTCTTTAGAAGAGGGAAAGGTCAAAAACTAATGAATTATTAAGAAATTCATAGTTCTTGGCTCTCTGGGGTGGAGCAGAGTAAGAGTGCATAAAACTCTATTAAGATTTAACAAAGGGGGAGGCTTCTATTTATAGGAAAAAGTGAGCCTCTAACCAAGCAAACTGATTCTAGAATTTTCCAGATCAATTTGGTCAATTTTTGACCATTTTTAGGTCAGTTTAGCTTACTTTTTTGATCTAGTTAAAGCAAGAGAGAGGAGAGTTAAAAATATCTCATTATTTGTGAGTTAAAAACTCCACCACACATGTGAAATAGGTGCCTCGTTCATGAGGGGAATTCCCCCACACTGAGGTGTCCAAAATGCATCATTTCACTAAATATCTCTTCTTTTTTAACTAATGTCCTTGTCCTTAGGCAACTCTTCATCTTATGTGAGTATTTACTCATTTTTAGGGGGATTTTCTTTATTTCTTCATTTATCTCCTCCATTCATTTGGATGAATCTGATTGTTCCCTTAAAACCTTAATTTAAAATTTTTCGAAAATCTGGACCCCTAAGATAAGGTTTTTTGAACAGATTATAATTGATTTTTAATGCACCTTCTGAAAATCCTTTTGAACTTCTATTTCGAGGGAATTTATTTTAATAAGAAGAAATATTTTTCCATCCAAAAATATCCAAAATCTGAATAATCTCTCTCTAGAATATTTTCTCTCTCTAAGCCAGAACAGGTAGAAACAAGATCTTTTATATTTCTGAAGAGGGATTTGATTATAGGGGAAGATACTGGACATCCTGAGAGGTTGGGGAGGAATCTTACAGACCAAATACTTCATTACCTCATGCCATTCAACCAACAACTACCTAATCTCTAACATAGAATGCAAATATCATAACCACCTACAACAAGTATTGTTAATGTCCACCACTGAATGCAACAAATATAGGTGCCAGTAGATCCCTAATGTCCAAGGAAACTTGCAAAGAATATGAAAAATTACATAGTGTAGAGTGTGGAAATGATACTTAGCAGGAATGCAAAAAAAAATTTGATGATAATGTTGACGATGTGTTGAAGCTGAGTGCTCAAAGATGTGATGTGGAAGATGATGATGGCAATTTCTACCCACCAAATATTTCTTCTACTGTGAAGAATACCCAAAATCTAACAAAATTTGATGATAATGTTGACGATGTATTAAAGCTGAGTGCTCGAAGAGATGTGATGTGGAAGATGATGATGGCAATTTCTACACACCAAATATTTCTTCTACTGTGAAGAATACCCAAAATCTAAGAAAAATAATTCAAACTAGCACTCCCCTGGGACGCCTACCAAAATCTGATAGCCTACAAAAAAGCCCTAAAATGTGCCAGAAATGCTTTGAAATGTGCAAAAACTCAAATTCCCCTTTGACCACCACTGATATGCAAGTTTCATATCTTATGATACTTGAAGCATTGAAGATTATTACAAAATCTTTTCATGTGTCTAGGCTTATGTGACGAATGATGACGAATTATTGCTTTATTTACCAATGTCTTCTTGTCAATGTTGACGTTCCTTAGTGTGATGGTCTTTTCTTTATCCTTCATTCCTTAATCAATCTTCATGTGCACTTGCATCTTTTCCTCTAGATCTGTATTCTCACTTCGAGATTCATAGCTTGCTCTTTTAATTTAAATTATTTCATCTTTAGTGTTTTGTCTGATTGTCAAGAACTTTTTGATGTCTTTCTTGCACCTTGGCTTATTCCTCAGTCTGCTTTTGCTACTTTTGTAGCTCATTTTCTTTTCGTTCAAAGGTCCCTTTCCTATGCTACAAGTTTCTCTCTCTCTTCTTCAAATGTATTTTGAAGTGCAACCACATCTTCTATCTACTCATGAACCCATATTTTTTCATTTGTGAGAAATCTCTCAAGTGTTGTGAGCTCTTCATCTCTACTTGAATTGGCATCTAAATCATGTACTAGTGGACTTCTAATCTTTTTCACTTGTGAAAAGTGTCTCAACTGCTATGAGCTCTTCATCTCTATTAAATTGGCATCTACATCATGTACTAATGGACTTATAATCTTGTCTTTAAATTTCTTCTTCAAATCTGTAATGAATAACTTTACTTCATGACCTTGTCTTCTCCTCAATTTCTTTCCCCATATTGATCAAACTCTTGTGATCAGTGAGCATTATATGTGTCTAACTTGCACACATTATTCGCACCCTTCTGCACCAAATTGTTGAGACTTTGGAAGTGAAAGGTTAAGAGAAGAAGCTTATAGTGTTCTTAATTCCATTTTGGATTAACAAAGATGTTCCTCTTGAGAACATTAATAAGTGTCATGTAAAGGCACTATAAAAGTTATACATTTTGAGATATTGGCCACCCAAGGCCTTAATTAAAAAGTTTTTGGTGCCCAAGTGTGAATAAGAGCCAATTGTATAAAAGAAAATTCTCATAATGAAAAGAAAGAGTACCCCTTTGTGCGATGAGAGCTCTTGCTTTGCCTTATGAGAGAGAGAGAGAGAGAGAGAGAGAGAGAGAGAGAGAGAGAGAGAGAGAGTACTCTAGTGCATGTTCCTTTTCTATGCATGTGTGTGTGGAAGAGTGAGAGGTAGATTACCTTGCATTGTGGTGAGAGTGACTCTGCAGTGACAACGTGGAGGTGGAGATTAGAGAAGTGGAGATTCCAAAAGCAAGCTTGGGGAGCCTCAAAGGACGTGAGCTCAAAGCAATTGTAAGTACCCAATGATGGATGTTGTCTATTTTTGCTTCCGATTGTGAATGGGTAGAGTTCTCTCTTGGGAGGTGCGGTAGCCCATAACATTTTTGGCGCCATTGTCGAGGAAAAACCATTGTTTCTTCCATCCTCTTAGAGCTCTAGCTCTCCCATTATGCAACATTCACTATTGCCTTTGCATTTGGAAGGTGCATTGTGAAGAAATTGTGTAGATAAGGTTTGAGTGGTAGAGAAAGAATTACATTAGTTCTGGAAAAATCATGTGTTGGAAGTGTGGGCGAGTACTTGGGAGAACCTAGAGAAAAGCTACACTTAATTTTACATTCAATTTTGTTGTTTTCCATCACCAATTCCTACAGCGTCGTAAGCTAGCAGTTTGGTGACACACAGTGTATTGTTTTTCCTAAAAATCACAAAAAACTACAAAAAAAGAAGCCATTGGTTGTGTTCATGTCTTACATTGCATTCCTAAACCTTGGCACAACCTTTCTGGATCAATAGGATAGGGAAATCATCTTCTAACCATCATTTGGTTGACGTAGCTATAAACACGTGAAAGTGCAAGAAACCATTCACGACGTGAAACATATCCTTCTCCTTCATGGCATGAAACACGTTTTGCAATCAGCATCGGTAATCTCAGGATTACCTTACTAAAATTAGGACACCTTATCCTGACACATCTGGCAGAATGATACAAAAAAATATTATCTCATGAAAGGAGCAAAGCACTTCATGACGCGAAGCATAGTTTGTTTCACGACATGAACTGTAGTCTCCTGCTTCATGGCGTGAAACATAACATGCTACTTCATGAATTAACTGAACTAACGCTTCACGTGTTAGCAGTTCATGAAATAACCTTTCACGGACTGCTAGTTCACAAAGTAAGGGTTGTTATACCAAAGATAAGAGAGTACCCTAATTGCACCATTAGAGTCTATGCAACTTAGATTAAAGCAAATTTGAGCTGAAAACTCAAAACATGAAACACCAGTTGTTACCAGCATGAAAAATAGTTCACGACATGAATAACATTCTATTTCACAGCGTGAACTACTGCCTACTTCATGATGTGAACCAATGTTTGCTATTTCACGAAGATTTGCTATTTCACACCAGAAAAGACCGTTTGAAGAAAACAAGGTGAATTGAAGTAGTGATTCTGCCTGTTGAAACACATTCTCATGCACTTAAGGTTCAAGAAACTCGTTTTGTTGGAGACGATCTTACCCTCGACGACAGTGCATCAAATCACCCATAGGTTCTTCCTACCAAAAAAATGTTGGTTCGGACCGCTCGACGAGCACTCAATTGAGTGTTTCAGCTTGGAGGAATCTGACCACCATAAAAACAAGTAGTGACAAATCCATGGAAGATAGGCTAAGATTCTTTGGCCTTGGAAAGGAAGAAAAACCCTTTTCTCAAAATGAGGTCCAGTGGAATCTTTGGTATAGCAGCTAGGGGATTTTTTGGTCTCTAGCATGGCACGGAAGATGAAGCACAATCTATAGGCACACGGGCCTATCAACAAGTGCAAGACATGGTGGTCTAAGACCAAATTTACCAACCCAACCTTCTAGCCCTAGGAATACTAACACAATGAGGATTAGTGGGATGACCCCCAGGGTTAGAAGGGATAAGGAAAGCGCTGCCAAGACAGGTCAAGTCTTCTTCCCCACATCAAAAGAAATGGAAACAGACTTGAAGAGGGCTGAGGCGGCAGAGGGACAATTGCAGCTATTGAACTTAAGAAAACAAGAGCTCGATACAGGAAGAACAAGGATAAAACTGAGGGAAATGGAGGATTTGAATCAGTTCTAACCATGTGGCAAAGAACCAAAAATATCTAGAAATGCCACTGATATCATGTGGATGGGAATAACAAAAGGAATGATACCAACTCTAGAACCCATCAATAAGGAACCAAGGGCTGACAAAAGCCTTGAAACACAAGAAGAGGAGGACAATCTACCTGGGGCACCTTTAGGAGGTGAGGATCGTCTCTATACAAGAGAGGATATACAAGAAATGATAAATGATCCCACATTCTTGTAGGTCATAGAACTCTTGATCCTACAAAGGCAGGCTGAGACTGCCAACAATGAGGAATTACTCAAACACGGCCAAATTAAATAGAAGACCCTATACAAGAAGAGGATGTGGTCTAGGTAGGGGGGATAGCTCCTCGAAGGCTAATTATGGATCCTAACGCAGACCTAAACTTAGTCACAAGGTTAGATCTACTAAATATGGCCGCAAAATGGGCTGTGGTATGGTTAGGGAGCTTGGCACTGCCCTGGAATCCAGACCATCTAGATGAAGGCACATATTATTTCAAAGCTTGTGGAAAAATTCTCGAGAGATGGGGACCCGATCCAACATGTAGAGGCCTTTGAGTCTACCTATGAAACATGTGGGGGCGACATAACCATGATACATGCTTTTTCTCTACCCTAGAAGGGAAGGCTCACCAATGGTATCAAACATTAAAACCTGAGGATAAAGTCAATTTCACTCGATTTAAAAATGTGTTCATACCGAGCTTTGATCAAGGTGGTGATAGATGGAGTCCTCTGGCTCAGCTCCACAATATCAAGCAAAAGGAAAACGAGTCCATGCGAGATTATGTTTCTCAGCTCAAGCACCTAAATTCAAGATGCAAGTTGAGGGAAAGGCTAACTGATGATTAGTTATTGCCTTGCTTGCTGCGGAGAGGAGTCCAAGATCATAAGGTGCATGATTATCTAGTGTTAGCCACCCAACCAGCTACTCTAGATACTTGCTTTTGTAAGTTGGAAATTGAATATGAGGACAATATGCTTAAGTTTCAACAACCAAGAGACGCCGAGGCATCTTTAGTAGTGGCAACATTGCGAGTCTCCAATCATCAAGACACAGGGACCAAGAGCAAGAAAGTTGGCAATATGATAGTGGAAGAACTCAGTAATGCATCTTGGAGAAATTAAAAGTCATGGATGGGAGAGAAGCATCAAGAAATGTCATCTTTACCCTCGTAGAGAGAACTGATTTGGTGCTCAATTTTTGTAGACAGAATCACACGAGCATCGAATGCCCTCACTTAAGACCAAGGCAATTACTCTATTGAGTTCACTATTAAAGATTGGGAAACCATGACATTGCAATATGTAGATATCCAAGGGTCTAGCAGCACCCATAGTGCCGCTAGCCTTGCTAGCACCACCATTGTGACTCTAGGGTAGCCAAATACCTACTTGCTAAGAGGGATGTTTCGAATGCAAGATATGTCTCCTTTGCTACAACCTATTCTACCCCCACAGCCACCACCACAGGCCAAAATCAATCAAGTGTTGATTGAGGAGCCCTTTGATGAGGGAGAAATCATGCGGGAGGTAGAACTCAATAATGACTACTATGAGGAGCCCACGGAGATCACACCAGAGTATTATGTCTTACAGAACAGCATGCCAGTACTAGTGTTTCAAACCATGGTACAATGGAAGGAAAAAGACATAAACTCAACTATGAGGAGGGGACCCATACAATGTTTTCATTGTAATAGACCTCATCGAGTAGCAGAGTGTCCTCTTATGAATGTGGCTAATGCTGGCCAAGCTCATCCATGCAGCACAAACCAACGTGATGCCTACACTTTTATGTGTGAATTGCGTTGTCAATCATTTGATCAAAGACTACCCATATCACGCCAATAGTTTTGCTTCTAATTCTAACCATGCCCCTATCAGGACTATAAGCGTGCAGCCTATGAATATCACGTCACTGAATGTCCTGACACAAGTGTAAGCAAAACAAGTGGACGAAGGGAAAAACCTTGGAGGTGTTACAACCTCTAAGACTAAGAGAAAAAGAATAGTGAAAAAAGTGGGTAAGGGAGACACCATGGGTTGTTATACCAAAGATAAGAGATTACCGTAATTGCACCATTAAAGTCTATGCAACTTAGATTAAAGAAAATTTGAGCTGAAAACCCAAAACATGAAACACTAGTTGTTGCCGCAGCGTGAAAAATAGTTCACGATGTGAATAACAATTTGTTTCTTCACAGCGTGAACTACCTCATGGCGTGAACCTCTCTTTGTTGTTTCATGAAGATCTATTTCACACCAAAAAATACCGTTCGAAGAAAACAAGGTGAAACGCTTGAAGTAGTGATTTCGCCTGTTGAAACACATTCTCATGCACTTAAGGTCCATGAAAGTCATTGGAGACTACCTTACCCTCAACGACAGTGCATCAAATCACCCAGAGTTCTTCCTACCAAAAAAGTGTTGGTTCGGACCACTCGCGACGAGCACTCAATTGAGTGTTTCAGCTTGGAGGAATCTGACCACCATAAAAACAAGTAGTGAGGAATCCATGGAAGAAGGGCTAAGATTCTCTGGCCTTGGAGAGGAAGAAAAACCCTCTTCTCTGATGAGGTCCAGTGGAATCTTTGATATATCTAGGGGATTTTTTGGTCTCTAGCATGGCACGGGAGACGAAGCACAATCTACAGGCACGGGCCTATCAACAAGCACAAGACATGGTCTAAGACCAGATTTACCAACCCAACCTTCTGGCCCCAGGAATGCTAACACAGTGAGGATTAGTGGGATGACCCCCAGGGTTAGAAGGGATAAGGAAAGCGCTGCCAAGACAGGTCAAGTATTCTTCCCCACATCAAAAGAAACGGATACAGACTTGAAGAGGGCTGAGGCAGAGCGACAATTGTAGTTATTGAGCTTAAGAAAACAAGAGCTCGATATGTGAAGAACAAGGAAAAAACTGAGGGAAATGAAGGATTTGAATCAGTTTTGACCACGTGGCAACAAAGAACCAAAAATATCTAGAAATGTCATTGATAGCATGTGGATGGGAATAACAGGAGTGATACCAACTCTAGAACCCATCAATGAGGAACCAAGGGCTGACAAAAGCCTTGAAACACAAGAAGAGGAGAACAATCTACCTAGGGCACCTTTAGGAGGTGAGGATCATATCTATACAAGAGAGGATATACAAGAAATGATCAATGATCCCACATTCTTGTAGGGCATGGAACTCCTGATCCTACAAAGGCAGGCTAAGGCTGCCAACAATGAGGAATTACCCGAACGCAGCCAAATTAAATAGAAGACCCTATACAGGAAGAGGACATGATCTAGGTAGGGGGGATAGCTCCTTGGAGACCAATTATGGATACTAATGCAGACCTAAATTGAGTCACAAGGTCAGATCTGCTAAATATGGCCGCAAAAATGGGCCAAGGTATGGTTAGGGAGCTCGACACTGCCCTAGAATCCAAACCATCCTAGATGAAGCCACATATTATTTCAAAGCTTGTGAAAAAATTCTCGGGAGATGGGGACCCAATCCAACATGTAGAGGTCTTTGAGTCTACCTACTACATAACCATGATACATGCTTTTTCTCTTACCCTAGAAGGGAAGGCTCACCAATGGTATCGAACACTAAAACCTGAGGATAAAGTCAATTTCACTCGATTTAAAGATGTGTTCATACCGAGCTTTGATCAAAGTGGTGATAGATGGAGTCCTTTAGCGGCTCAGCTCCACAATATCAAGCAAAAGGAAAACGAGTCCATACGAGATTATGTTTCTTAGCTCAAGCACCTAAATTCAAGATGCAAGTTGAGGGAAAGGCTAACTGATGATTAGTTATTGCCTTGCTTGTTGTTGCGGAGAGGAGTCCGAGATCATAAGATGCATGATTATCTAGTGTTACCCCGACCAGCTACTCTAGTAGGAAATTGAATATGAGGACAATATGCTTAAGTTTCAACAACCAAAAGATGCCAAGGCATCTTCAGTAGTGGCAACGTTGGGAGTCTCCAGTCATCAAGACACAGGGACCAAGAGCAAGAAAGTTGGCAATATGATAGTGGAAGAACTCAGTAATGCATCTTGGAGAAATTAAAAGTCACGGATGGGAGAGAAGCATCAAGAAATGTCATCTTTACCCTCGTAGAGAGAACTGATTTGGTGCTCAATTTATAGACAGAATCACACGAGCATCAAATACCCTCACTTAAGACCAAGGCAATTACTTTATTGAGTTCACTATTAAAGATTGGGAAAACATGACATTGCCATGTGTAGATATCCAAGGGTCTAGCAGCACCCAGAGTGTCGCTAGCCTTTCCAGCACCACCAGTGCAAACCAATGTGACTCCAGGAGGGTAGCCAATACCTACCTACCAAGAGGGATGTTCCGAATACAAGATATGTCTCCTTTGCTACAACCTATTCTACCCCCACAACCACCAACAGGCCAAAATCAATCAAGTGTTGATTGAGGAGCCCTTTGATGAGGGAGAAATCATGCAGGAGGTAGAACTCAATAATGACTACTATGAGGAGCCCACGGAGATCACACCAGAGTGTTATGTCTTACAGAATAGCATGCCAGTACTAGTGTTTCAAACCGTGGTACAATGGAAGGAAAAAGACATAAACTCAACTATAAGGAGGGGACCCATACAATGTTTTCATTGTAATGGACCTCATCGAGTAGTAGAGTGTCCTCTTATGAATGTGGCTAATGCTGCCAAGCTCATCTGCGTAGCACAAACCAACGTGATGCCTACACTTTTATGTGTGAATTGTGGTGTCAATCAAAGATTACACATATCATGCCAATAGTTTTGCTTCTAATTCTAACCATGCCACTATCAGGACTATAAGCGTGCAGCCTATGAATATCACGTCACTAAATGTCCTGACACGAGCGCAAGCAAAACAAGTGGACGAAGGGAAAAACCCAGGAGGTGTTACAACCTCTAATACTGGGAGAAGAAGAGAAGAGTGAAAAAAGTGGGTAAGGGAGACACCATGGGTTGTTATACCAAAGATAAGAGAGTACCCTAGTTGCACCATTAGAGTCTATGCAACTTAGATTAAAACATGAAACATGAAACACCATGGGTTGTTATACCAAAGATAAGAGAGTACCCTAGTTGCACCATTAGAGTCTATGCAACTTAGATTAAAGCAAATTTGATCTGAAAACTCAAAACATGAAACACCAGTTGTTGCCATAGTAGCGTGAAAAATAGTTCAGGACATGAACATTTTGTTTCACGGTGTGAACTACTACCTGCTACTTCATGATGTGAACCATTGTCTGCTGTTTCACGAAGATCTGATATTTCACACCAAAAAAGACTGTTCAAAGAAAACAAGGTGAAACAATTGAAGTAGTGATTTCGCCTGTTGAAACATGTTCTCATGTACTTGAGGTCCGAGAAACTCATTGGAGACAACCTTACCCTCGACGATAAAGCATCAAATCACCCAAGTTCTTTCTACCAAAAAAGTGTTGGTTCAGAACGCTCGAGGAGCACTGAATTGAGTGTTTCAGCTTGGAGGAATCTGACCACCATAAAAACAAGTAGTGAGGAATCCATGGAAGAAGGGCTAAGATTCTCTGGCCTTGGAGAGGAAGAAAAACCCTCTTTTCCAATGAGGTCCAGCGGAATCTTTGATATAGCCAGGAGATTTTTTGGTCTCCAGCATGGCATGGAAGATGAAGCACAATTTGTAGGCACAGGCCTATCAATAAGCACAAGACATGGTCTAAGACCGGATATACCAACCCAACTTTTTGGCCCCAAGAATGCTAACACAGTGAGGATTAGTGGGATGACCCCCAGGGTTAGAAGGGATAAGGAAAGCGCTTCCAAGACAGGTCAAGTCTTCTTTCCCACATATAAAGAAATGGAAACAGACTTGAAGAGGGCTGAGGCAGAGCGACATTTGCCACTATTGAACTTAAGAAAATAAGAGCTCGATACGCGAAGAACAAGGGTAGAACTGAGGAAAATGAAGGATTTGAATCGGTTCTGACCACGTGGCAAAGAACCAAAAATATCTAGAAATGCCACTGAGATAGCATGTGGATGGGAATAACAAAAGGAGTGATACCAACTCTAGAACCCATCAATGAGGAACCAAGGGCTGACGAAAGCCTTGAAACACAAGAAGAGGAGGACAATATACCTAGGGCACCTTTAGGAGATCGTCTCTATACAAGAGAGGATATACAAGAAATGATCAATGATCCCACATTCTTGTAGGGCATGGAACTCCTGATCCTACAAAGGCAGGCTGAGGCTACCAATAATGAGGAATTACCCGAATGTAGCCAAATTAAATAGAAGACCCTATACAGGAAGAGGACATGGTCTAGGTAGTAGGGGGGATAGCTCCTCGGAGGCCAATTGTGGATCCTAATGCAGACCTAAACTCAGTCACAAGGTAGGATCTGCTAATTACGACCACAAAAAAATGGGCCAAGGTATGGTTAGGGAGCTCGGCATTGCCTTGGAATCTAGATCATCCTAGATGAAGCCCAATATTATTTCAAAGCTTGTGAAAAAATTCTCGGGAGATGGGGACCCGATCGAACATGTAGAGGTCTTTAAGTCTACCTATACCTATGAAACATGTGGGCAACATAACCATGATACATGCTTTTTCTCTGACCCTAGAAGGGAAGGCTCACCAATGGTTTCGAACACTAAAACCTGAGGATAAAGTCGATTTCACTCGATTTAAAAATGTGTTCATACCAAGCTTTGATCAAGGTGGTGATAGATGGAGTCATGTGGCTCAGCAAAAGGAAAATGACTCCATGCGAGATTATGGTAGAGCTCTCTCTTGGGAGGTGCAGTGGCCCATAACAAGGGTAGATGAGAGAGGTTCAACAAAGATAATTGGTAATCTCCAAGAGAGAGTTTGCTCCCAAAAAATAGACAATTCCATTCTTTTTATTTGCTTTTCTTTTGGAAGTTAGATGACCTACTTGTAGTTTTATTTCTTTCCAAAGTATGAAAAGTTTTGTGTATTTTTTATTAACAAAAAATCATATAATAAAAAACAAACTTAAAAACAATAGTGGAAAAGCCCTTGAAAAAATAGGGCTAGTATAAGGAGTCTTCTTCTTGTGCTCATGATGTTGAATTCCCTACTAATTTGTTTGACCACAGATCTCTCACGTTGACTTCTTTTTCTTTCACATTCATTCTTTGTACACAAGGCATCCACATCGCCTTGTGTTGGCTTACGTTGGCTATGCTTGCACAAAAACTCTCATAACATAGTTAATAGCACATTTATAGGGTATACCTTCTCCACCTAAGAGGATAGATCTATTTGAGACAATCAAAAGAGAAAATCTAAGAGAACATGACAAGGGGGTGAGAGTCAAGAGAACCTGCTATGATACCAATTAGTAGATGGAGAGTTCAAAGTAGCAACACACACACAGATGTAGCAAAAGAAAGAAGAGATAGAAAGAAGCACAATACTCAAAGTAGAGATAGAAAGAAGAGATAGAAAGAAGCACAATACTCAAAGTAGAGTGATGAGAATAAGCAAAGTACAAGTGAAGTTACATGATAAGGTCACTTACATATACTCATAATAGTGTGTACATACGCTCGAGGGGAAAACCTCCTAGAGAGGAAAAAAGTGCCCAACCCATTATTAGCCTACATCGACACATCACTACCATATAAATGGCTATAATATGACTTATTCATAGAAATAAAATTATAATTTTCTTTGTTTAAAGTAATCTTCTCGTGTCTTAACCTTACAATGGCAAAATTAATTAAGCATTTCAAAAAGAATGTTAAAGAAAAATTTGATCCATTTTTTATTTTCTTGCAAATAATGAACTAAATCTATTGAAAAAAAAACCCATTTTTCATGCCTTCAAATATTTTTGAGTACACATTGCTAGTCCTCCAAGTCCTTCCCAAGGCCTCACGGCGGCGGGGGCTGAATAAGCTCATATTAACCACATACATTGGTTAACACATTCCTATGACAACTATGTCCCCACACTTATGTAATGGGCGCTGGCATTATACATTATAAATCCCACCATTTGATGAGAGAAACGCCCTAAAGGTGCTCTCAAGTATTGAGCTTTATAGGAAAGACAAGAGGATCTTGGTCAGCTGGCCAAACCATAGAGAAAAGCCCTGTAACTATGTTTGGGCATCCCAGGGGGGGTCACTTACTCTCAAGCAGCCTAGTGGGAAAAGGCTTGGAACTATAAAAGCCATTTTCTCTTGTTTGTAACTCATTCTCCCATTTGTACAATAAAAGTAGAGTGTTCTCTCTCTCCCTCTCTCTTACAACTCTAATCTAGCATGTGTGGTGCGCTTAGGGTTAAGGTTTGGGAGTGATTAGTACTAATCACTTGTTCCCTCTTGTTTCCTCTCTCCCTCTTGCCTGAGGGATTAGGGCTACCTGCAATGCGATTTTTCTCCCCACGGACATCCCACATGATCTTCACGAGAGAGAGGTTGCATCACCCATTGGATTAGAGCAACTGTCTCGCAGGTGACAATGAGTGTGCGGGAGGAGGACAGTGACGAGTGGCTACGGTGGAGCTCTTGAGCCTAGCTCGAGCTCAGTGGATAGGCAACTTCTCATAGTAGGGTAGTTTTTCCTTAACATCTTTGGCATCGTTGTTGGGGAGAGCGCAATCCACCTTTGATTCGAATCCGATGGAGTCTCTATAGCCCAGTGCCATAGCAGGTAAGCTCTTTGGCATGCATGTTTTTTATTTTTAAATATATTTTAATATTTTGCATGGTTTTTTTATGTTCTTGTTATGATTCATGTATAGCTTTGTGTTTAGAGTAGGATTACTACTTGTTTGAGTGAAAAAACCTGAGATTTGGGTGATTAGAGAGCCTAATCAAGAGGGATTTTGCTTAAACCTAGATTATTTTTCATAATTTTTAGCTTAATCTTATTTCTTTTACTTAATTCCTTTGCATAGGTAGGTTAGCATTGTTAGATAGAACCCTAATCCACCAAAGAACCCAAAAAAACCATAAACTCTCTTTGAATTTTTACTATTTATCACTAATCTACTAGTTAATGTGATTAGTGAACCTAAAGAGAAAAAAAACCAAAAAATTGAGCCTAGTTTCTTGTAATTAGACTGATTGGAGTGGCATTAGTGTTCTAAACACTTGCCTTGACCCAAATCCATGTTTACTCCACTCCCATTAGGCCTTAATTAGCAAGAATTAGCACTAATTAGGTCTGGTTTGCCTAACTTTTCCTCTTTTGAGTGGATTAATGAGAGACCTAATTTGTGAGATCATTTATGGATAAACACATCTTTGGATTAGCCTAAATATTGCTAATCCACCTATCAAATCCCCATTCTTAAACTCCTCACCAATAGTAATTAGAGAGAAAAGAAGAGGATTAAAAGGTGATTAACAGTGGAATTAACAAGATAAATCCTTAGTTAAGTTAGAGTGCCTCTAAATTAGTCAAAATCCACTAGTTTGTAGGTAACCTCTAACTTTAGCCTTTTCCCACGTACCTTGCATTAATGAGGGGTTCTTAGTTGTCTCCCACTCACTTCTCTCCAAATTTGAAATTCAAATTCAAATTTTAAATTTCAATTTCAAACTTGCCAACCACTGTCGTTCACACCTAAGGCCATGGGTGTACACTTCTAAGCATATGACCGCACGAACCCAAAAAATATTAAAAAATTTACCACACGACCATATCTTCCTAAGCATATGCTTGCAACAATCTTAGCCATGGCGTAACAACCTAAGCATATGCCCATGCTAACCTAAGCATATAGACGTACCATTCATGAAATTTTATAAAAAAAATTACCACGATCGTACCTTCCTAAGCATACACCCATACCAGCCTTAGCCATGGCCCAAACTATGCATACGCCTATAGCAACCTAAACGTACGGACATACCATTCCTCAAAAAAATTTTAAAAATATTTTCTTTTTTTTGCCACGATCGTACCTTCCTAAGCGTCCACCCGTACCAACCTAAGCCACGACGTACCAACCTAAGCGTATGCATGTACCAACCTAAGCGTATGCATGTACCAACCTAAGCATATGGACATACTATTCTCAAAAAAATTTAAAAAAAATATCTTTTTTTGCCATGACTATACCTTCCTAAGCGTATGCCCGTACCAATCTTAGCCATGGCGTACCAAGGCATACGGACGTACCATTCCTTAAAAAAGTCATATGTGGGTCATCATGCATACACAAGTACATTATAGCATCACACATGCTTTTGCACACACAGGTCTGGTCTTGTAGTAGAAATAAGCTAGAGAGCCAGATCCATCCGATGTTAAGCTAAGCGAGGGACGATTCTATGTGAACTTTCCTGTTATTTTAAAAAATACAAAGTCCCTAAATACTCTTATCAATCAATGTTTATTGAAATTGAGCTAAGGTACAAAGCTTACCAATCCATGATGTTGTATTCGATGTGCCGTTCATAGTCCTACTTCCACATAAGGCATAACTGCACTTAAACAATCCTCCATAAGAACTTTTTCAGAATACTTCAGGAAACTTTATGTAAATCTCCACAAGTTTCACCCAAGCAATGGCCATCATGTGCTTGCTCCATTCCTTGCATTGGTGAGGCTGAAGGATCACGTACCTTCGGTAACTCAAAAGCCACATTGTCATTGTTGTAAATTTGTGGAATCTCTTCCACTTTCTTAATATGCATGCATGATATCTTCTATGAAGAACACTTGCATGATATTCCTCAGATAATAAGTATTTGACCACACTCTTTTGATAGGGTGTGTCTATAGGAGAATCTTCTATGGTGTCCTTGTTGTAGTGTTACTTGACTCCTCTATTATTGGAACCACAAGGTATTCTGTTGTTATATCTTTATCAAAGATATAGTATGGTTCCTCTTCAGTGGGTCTTACTGATTGGATAGGTATAAGACTACACCATCATCTTTTGGTTTGATTGCAAAAACCTGTAACCCAGAATGAGTAGATAACATTCCAACATAATCAAATCAAGTTTATAAATATTAAAACACCCTTGTACAGTCCTAACAATAGGATTACACTCTAAACCTCCTCCAAAATGTGAAATGTTGTGTTCTCTATCTCAATAAACAAGAACACAAACTAAAAGAAGATAGGAGAGAAAGAGATCTATGTTTGCAAAGTACTATATGTCTCAAAAAACACAAATCAAGATAACCACAAATGCACAATGAGCTATAAAAAATGGATTGAGTTTTAAACAATAGATCATAACATATTTAAAAAAATTAAAAAAATAATATATATATATAATAAAATATTATTACTGATAATTATAAAAACATTCTTCAATCATTATAAATAATGTCATCAATATACAAAATCCAAAATTCTTTTTTAATGAGAATATTTGGTACTAAATGTATACATAACTAAGCCTTATATATATAATATTTTAATTATAAATATTATTATTTTATTTAATCATAACTAAAAAAATTCTCTAATTTTCTCTCTCTTTTAATGTCTTTCTTTTAAATATTTTTAATTACTTTAAATTAAGTGAAAAAAATAATGCTTTAAGGTAAGTGAGAGAAAGAGAAAGAAGAGAGAAGAGAGAGAAAAAGAGAGGAGAAAAAAATATTGCTTTAAGATAAGATAGAGGGTGACTTTTTTAGGTCACCCCTTATTAAGGGTGACCTTAATACGTTGCCCTCACTAAGAGCGACCTATTAAGGCCGGCCTCACTAAAGGCCGGCCTCACTAAGGGCGACCTATTAAGGCCAGCCTCACTAGTAAGGCTGACCTGGTAGGGTGCCTCCCCGCCCCTCACTAAGGGTGATGTCACCCTTAGTGAGGGTGACCACCCTTAGTAAGGGAAAAATTCATGGGTCGCCCTTACAAAGGTTGCTCTTACTAAGTAAGGGTGGCATCCCTTACTTAGGCTCCCAATCTCATCCCTCCTCTCTCGCTTGCCCCCCCCCTTTTGCCCTCTCTCTTGTGCTTCTATCATCCTTTCTCTCTCTCTGCACCCCCCCTCCCTCTCTCTCTCTCTCTCTCTCTCTCTCTCTCTCTCTCTCTCTCTCTCTCTCTCTCTCTCTCTCTCTCTCTCTCTCTCTCTCTGTGGCCAATGACTACCCCTTCTTTCCTCTTTGTCTCTGTCTCTTTGTCTCTCTCTCTTTTCTCTCTCTTTTATTTCCCTTGTTTATATAAGTAACCTTTTCTTCTCTCACTTTTCTCTCTTTCTTTTTCTAAACCCTGAAAGTTTTTCTTGTCTTCTCTCTTTATTCTCTCTCTCTTTTTGAAAAGCAAACTTCATTTCTCTCACTATTTTCTCGCTCCCATTCTTATCCTAAACCCTAAAATCTTGTCTTGTTTCTCCTCTTTATCCTTTCTCTCTTTGTCTCTTTATTCTTCTTTTGCTAGTTGCCCTTGTTGTTTCTCTCGTTGCTTTCCTTCTTCTTTTTTTCTCCCTTTATAACTTGCCTTTATCTCTCTCTTTCTCCCTTTATATCTTTTCCTTGCTTCTCTCTTCTTGATCATCTCATTGTTATACCTATCTTCTTTTCTTTCTCTTTAAGTCTCCTTCCCTTTTATTATTATTTACCTCTCTCCTACTCTTCTTCCTCGTCTCCCTCTTGTTTCTTATCTCTTGCATTTTCTCCTTTCTCTTCTCCTTTCTTTCTTGTCCTCAATATGGCACTTTCTTAACTCAAAAGATAGACATGGGTGTTTTTGACATTCAGTGATATGAAAGTAGCTATTGGCACCACATTTATTACATGTAAACTCTAATGTTGATATCATGCATGGAGTTCCTTTACCATCTGGATATGTTGGCATATCAATTGAAGATGTCGAAGTAGTAGTTGATATCATGCATGGAGTTGATATCATGCATGGAGTTCCTTTACCATCTGGATATGTTGGCATATCAATTGAAGATGTCGAAGTAGGAGAAGTGCCGCTTCCTTTTCCTCTCTAAGATGGTGATATCTCCACATTAAATCAAACCAATGGGTACATCATTTTATGGACGACAAGAGATTGCATAAGTATTTTTATGTGTTCTTTCTTTGTTAATTATGTTTATTTTTTATTATGTTACTTAAAATCAATTTATCTTGTATATGTCATTGTGTTTAGATTGATCCACACACAATAGATACACAACATGTAATTAAATCTCCAAAGCATGGACAACGCTTAAAGTTCACTACTACCAGACAAGCAAGCCAGGAAGTAACAAGCATGAAGAAGAGGAGGAAAACAATGTAAGAAGAAGAAGATGACAATTGGGTATCTCCACGAACGACGAAGAAATCCAAATCAATCATCTAAATCTAGTAATGTAAATCCAAATCAATCATCTAAATCTAGTAATGTAAATGGAAATAATTATATGTAGATGGATTGATAAGTGTTATGCCGAGAATTATATTGCAGCTATGCCAGCCATCGTAAATGAGTGGTAAGATCTAGGATATGAGAACACAATGTATACACAATAATAACTTTGAGAAATGTGGGATGCAGGGATTGACAAGAGATGTCCCCTATTTCTTGACTTTCCAAATGGAAAATTTCCTAGGAGCAAGAAGGAGATGTACACTCGGGCTTGTACAATCTAAGATGGTATGTACTATATATCTACTTATGCTAGCAATTAGATTTTTCAGTGAATTTCTAATATTATATCTTATATTTTTTGAATCGTGATTTATATTGCAAAGACTCAAATTCTACGTGATTAGTTACATCTTCAAGCAAAGGGCAAAGAGCTTATGGAAGATTAAGAGACTAATGAATGTGAAGAGAATGATGAACATGATGAAGAGGATAATGATAACAATTTTGAGGATGATATTTGACACATCGAGAAAACCTAAAAAATGGATGAAGCGGATCATGTTGCAATATAGGTAGGCCAGCCTTTTACTCGTGATTATTTTTACTATTAAATAGTTGGACTACTAACGTTGATGATTTGGTTATGGGTAGTACAGATAAGCTTGGCAAGAGGTGAAGTGCCAAATGCACCATTTGGAAATAGTAAGCCACGTGGCCTAGGTGTTTTGACACCAATCCAAATGAATTCTCCATGTATGATTTTACTAAATAGTAATGACAATGTAATGCATGTGTAGCAAATGTACTTATAAAATGTATGTGTAGCGAATGTACTTATAAAATGCATGCTTTGTAGGAGTGTCTCATAGTAGGATAAGTTTAGTAGTCCTTAATGTTCCAAGCGTGTTGTAGCATCAAAGTGCAAGTTCCTCTACTATTGTAGAAACATCATCGCTCACACAGGTGTACTAATCAATTGTGCATCACATGTGTAGTGACAATTAATGTGTGTCTTTTATATCGTTCTTAACAAACTCTTATTAACATGGTGTAGTAGGACTAACTTTTGCAAAGGTGAGAGAATTTGTAGGGCATCCTTTCAAGATAGGCCCTGCAATTCAAAACCAAGAGAGTCTAGAGGAGTTAGCACACCTTTAAGATATGTTACAAAGTTTTAAAGAGGAATTCATAGCTAAGAAAATACTCCAATTGGGGTATTGGTGTGGCTGATGCTCTTCAAGGATTATGCACTCTTTATCAAAGGTTGTGATGAGTATGCCAACGTTACACCAAAATGAAAAGGAAGGACACGATGCCCTTGCCTTTTGAAAAAAAGGGTCTAGATTATGTTGGATCAATTAGTCCTGCGCCGCATAAGGAAAACAAGCAAGATATATCATTGTCGCACAACATATTACGTTACTAAATGGGCTGAAGCAAGAGCTTCAAGGAAGGCAGATGCCTTTACAACTACCAAATTTCTTTATGAGAACATCATACCATGCTTTGGATGCCTATGTGAGATAACGAGTGATCAAGGGATCCATTTCATCAACAATGTGATCAAATATCTCACTAGAACTCTCATGATCTCACATTGCAAGTTAACGGCCTATTACCCATAGGCCAATGGTCAAGTAAAGATCACAAACAAGATCTTAATATCTATACTTACTAAGACAATAGAAGCTTGATGCAGTGTGACTGAGAGCTTAAACTTATAGCAGCTTTATGGGCCTATCACACTGGATACAAGGTTGCGATTGGGTGCACACCCTTTAAGATGGTTTATGGACTTGAGGTAGTGATGCCTTGGGAGTTAATGGTACTTAGCTTAAGACTGGTTGTGTAACTAAGAAGCTTGGGGGGTAATGAGTTAGTTGAACATTTACTCACTTTGGAATGACTTGAGGAGGAGAGACAACTAGTATTGCAAACTATGCTATAGTTGGGAAAAACAAAAGGAAAAAAAGGTTTGATAAACATGTCAAAGATAAGGAACTTAACGTTGGAGATCTTGTACTTTTGTATAGGGTACAAAATGAAAAGAAAAAGCTTAAAAAGACCATTTAGGGTACAAAATGAAAAGAAAAAGCTAAAATATACGGGAAAAAGACCATTTAGGGTATGCGAGATTACGCCCCAAGGGACAATACGTGTGGAAACTCTAGATGGAGTTGAACGGTTGGCTTCTTAAATGGGAGTAAATGCAAAAAATACTATGGTCCTCTCACTGATAAAACATTACGTGCTGCCCATGATAAACAAGTTACAAAAGAACAGGCTACTCAAAATAAAATTCAAACTCAAAAGGAATCTCGAGCTAGATAAATCAAACATCGGTAGCAACGCAAAGAAAGCTTGAAAACTACACAAGCTTATGTAGGAGAGGTTGTTGGAGAAACTGAAGATCACATGGCACCTCTCAAAATGCAAGTTGAATTACCTAGCCCTTATAGTAAAGTTATCTACAATGCATTGCTTGATACTGGAGCAAGTCAAAATTTACTCTCTTTTAATGTATAGAACCAAAATTGGGAAATCCTTAGTTGATAACTTCTTCTTTGAGATTAGGCATTCTTAAAACTATCATCTATGGTACAGATGGGACCGGGTGAGAAATTTTTGGGTCATGCCTGCCGAAATAATGAAGGAACAAGTCATTCTTGGCCGAGCATGGATGAAATCTACCTGCTACTAATGCACTATGTACTAGGCCACAACGAGTGTCTCCACTAACTCTACAACCTTACACTTCACCACACTGTGCTACAACACCTAGCGCTAGAATGCCGTAAGGATGAAGCCTCAACATCGGCTCAACCCAAGGCTACTTTCTCCATACCAACCTCAATATCATTACCAACCAGGCCTTCAACTTCCAACTCTGCATCCACATCTTTCCCAAAGAGGGACCAATGCCCAACAAGGAAACATGCCAAGAAGCCTCAGCCTACCTTCAAATGGGTTACCAAGGCTACTTAACCTACTCCATATTAACAACAAATGGCCCAAAAGCCTAGGAAAAGTCATCACTCAAAGAAATCCAACCTTAAGGTTACTTTAAGGTGGTTTCCCACTCATCTTCTTCAAGCTCAATCAAGGCTTCTACAAAGGTAACAACTAGATTTGGGTTCCAAGGTACACCTTGGTCATCCCAAGAGAAGTTAATGCACAAGCTAGTAAATCCATCCACCCAAAATTAGACAAGGGAAAGAAGGTCATGATTAAACCCTTACCATCCCTCCCTTAAAAATTTTGGATTCCCAAACGCTTTCAAACATTGGAATCTACCTTGGGAAGGGGGGAAACTAAGGATGCTTCCACTTCAACAACTTGTGTATCACTAAAAGAGAGGCTTCACATGTAGCTTCTTCATCAAGATCACCCTTATCTCCATAGGTTTTGTATCACAAATCTACTATAATGGATATTCTTGATATACCACATGAACTTCAACTACCTATATCTCCTTTGAAAGAAGAACCCATAGGCTTGATTAGGTCTTAGAGAGTCCTTTTCCACCATTACAACTAGATGTCAACATTGCTATGGTGCCCAAGTGTTATTCATTAGACCTACATCATCCTCAAGAAGATGGAGAAATTGGCTTCAAAAGGCTTACATCACTCTTCGACCACCACGGATGATGAGAGGCATAAAGGGAGGCATACAACCAACTTTTATATTTGTACTCCCCAAATAAAATTTTGCTCCCTGAAAACTTACTTTCATGCAAAGTGAGAGCTTATTGGGAAAACATAACTCTCACAAGTATAGTAAATATTAAAACCATACTAAAACATATAACACATACCCCATATTTCACAAAAAAAAAAAGACAAAGAGCTAAGCACACAACAATACAAAGAGAAAGCGTGAAAGCATAAGGTTTTCATAAAAAATGGCTAATATACTAGCCTTGCGCAATGGATTTCACTTGGTGTGACACCAATGCACCAATTCCAGATCTAGATTATCAAGAATGGTATTATCAGGGAGTGTCTAGCATACCACCTTTCCAAACACACTCGCATTACTTTTATGCACCCTTAGGAGCAACTTGTTATGAGGTAATTTCATCGATTTATTTTTACTGCAATTCCATCCCACGACTCCATGCCATACACGTAAACGATGTACGATTCTTATCGCATCCCACCTTTGTTGGAAATGTAGAATGTTTTTGATGTTATGAGCTATGGTTATCTTACAATGAAATGTTTTTGATGTTATGAGCTATGGTTATCTTACAATGAGCTTGCTAAATGAGTTTGATTTACAGACTATCATGGTGCAGTCGTGCAGATGAGATCCATATTTACAACTTGTAGTGAATGTGCAACCTTGATATGAGTCAGATTTTTTCACTTGTCAGGTGTATCCTAAATTACTCTCAACTTTGAAACTATTCTTGCACATCATTACATGCATTCATAGAATTGAAAAGACCTTATGATTGGGTAAAATTTTATTTCTAATTACCACTTAGAGGAACTTTAAGGCCATATTATTTCTTAAACTTAGTAATGTTCCTACCTGTCCATGATTGACCTTAGAATATGTTGATGGAGTATGCCATGTACTCCCACTCATCTTTTAGTGACCTTTAGTTCAGTTATAGGTGAGAAAATAAATAAATGTAAAAAAAAGAGAGTGAAAAAACACAAAAAAAGACTAAGAAGACAACTATCATCGTATAGGATCCTGCTAGGACTCTTGGTTACTCGTGATGGTACCTTGAGACCGATGTCTTGTTTCTTATGGGGTAGGACCTTGTATCATGAATAAAATAATAAAAGAGAGGCTAAGCCATCGCCACATTAGGACATTCCTAGTGGTCCTTAGATTCTCTTGGTGGAGGTCTCTTGACCATTGCTTTGGTCTCCGTGGGTTGGTGCCTTATATCTTATATCATATTTACTAAACCCAAAAAAAAAACACCTTCACACAGCCTTAAGTCCACTAAAGTCTGCGTATCTTGATATTGAACCATAACCATAGGTATATGACTAAGAATAATTTAGGTATAGATGGGATTATTACTAATCTCTAAGTTAAATTGGCCTTATCTTTCCTCTTCGTAGCACAACTTGAATTTTACCTAGTCATAACAACAAAAAAGGAGAAAAAAATGCATACATAACCATGTTTTATCTTATTGTTACAAGGAACTCTTTACTGGTTGATTTTTTTTCACACAGGTCTCACAACACTTGGACTTCAACTATCATCACCTTCCAACGGCATTAACTCATCTTCACCAACATATTTCGAGGATATGGAATCTGCATGAGGAAGGGGGGGCATGTTAACTGTCATTGGACACCTCTCTAGCATCAATGCCATCCATTGGTAATAGTCACCTCATTTGGCCATTGACATTAGAAATGCTAATATTGTATATTTTACATGTGTGATCGTCGGTTTTCTATGAAAGGCGTGTCATGGGATTAGTTATTGAGATTACATGCTTAGATTAAGTGTTTGCACAAGCCTAGACAACCTTGGATAGCTAGGGACCTATATTTATGGCCGACCAAGGTGTGAATGCTTGGGGCCAAGATAAGTGTTAATTTGTAATTCTCACCATTTATTCTCTTATGCAGCTAATAGAGTGCTCTTCTTCTCCATTCTCTTGTTTCTTTCCTAATCCAATTAGAGCTATTTATATGCTCATTGTGTATGTGTGAGTATTTGTGTGAGAGAGAGATTGGGTGAGAGGAGGGTCAAGCTTACATTAGAGTGTCGCAATGGTGGCTGAGTGTGGTGGAGTGGATCTCTCGGGTGCTCCAGTAGCAACAACCATGAGAATCCCATCAACCAACATTCAACGAGGTGAGTGACACACCGAATTTACATTTTGTGCATTAGACCATGGTAAATTGGCATCTTGATTGAGCTGTTTGTGCTCTCAAGTGCGATTGGGTGAAGCTCCATGACATTTGGTCGTTCCTTGCACCTCTCCCATGGTGTAAGGCTCCTCCAGGTAGCTCCTCAACCCTTAACTTTACCAATCCCACCTATAGATGGACTAGCTGGACCAAATGCTGCTCATGTAGTAATGAACAATATGTTGGCAAGATACCTATATAGAACATTGGATTTTGATCTCTGATGTTACTATCCCAGAGTTAATGCCACTAGGAACCATGCCAAAAAAGGCTAGTTGATATTGAAGACATTTTAGATGAACCTCTTATCACGTTGGAATTTTATGTTGACTATTCGGATTTAATCCTTGGGATGCAACCCAAAAGTGAATACCATTCTTGACAACCAGGACCAATGATGTGGGATACATAACAATTGACTACCTTAATGAAAACAACATCAGGAGCTTATAGACCATGAGATATTAATTTCCCGAGGAGTTTCCCTCTTGCTTGTTTTAGATGTTAAGGCCACAAAGAGTGGTTGAATGCCCTATGAAGGAGGTAAATCTAGAAGGTGGTGATAACAAATTTGCCACTGTTGGATAGATGGTGTATTAGGTGTGGCGTATATCACCACTCAATCAGTGATGCATTTAAGCCTATAATTCTAGATCCATCTACCCTCACACCATAGCCCACCTCCTGCATGTTTTGGCATAGTCATTGTGATATGCCATACTTCTTCGGAAGAAGAACATGAAGTACCAACAAGGATTGTGACTAGGGCATAGGCCCAACAAAATTAGGATTAGGCTAGTCCTCAGCCTATGACCCAAAGAGCATTAAAAAAAGGAAAATAAGCAAGGAGTAAGGGAAATCCTACATTTCCCTCAAAGCCAACAAAAGTACCCAATCAAAATCAGGGACCCCAAAATGTCCTAGTGGTAACGAGATAAATATAAAAATTCTATATACATCTATTTATGCATAAAGTCTAATTCTGATGAAAGTCACACTTTTATCATCATAAAAATCATTTAAGATGAAAATCACTCTTTTTTAATATAAAAGAATTTCTTTTATGCATCCATTTATGCATAAAAATCATTTATGATGAAAATCACACTTTTAATATTAAAAAAATATCTTTTATGCATATGTTTATGCATACAAATCATTTATGATGAAAATCACTCTTTTAATATAAAAGAATTTCTTTTTGCATCCATTTATGCATAAAAATCATTTATGATGAAAATCACACTTTTAATATAAAAAAATATCTTTTATGCATATATTTATGTATACAAATCATTTATGATGAAAATCACTCTTTTTAATATAAAAGAATTTCTTTTATGCATCCATTTATGCATAAAAATCATTTATGATAAAAATCACACTTTTAATATATATAAAAAATATCTTTTATGCATATGTTTATGCATACAAATCATTTATGATGAAAATCACTCTTTAAATATAAAAGAATTTCTTTTATGCATCCATTTATGCATAAAAATCATTTATGATGAAAATCACACTTTTAATATTAAAAAATATCTTTTATGCATATGTTTATACATACAAATCATTTATGATGAAAATCACTGTTTTAATATAAAAGAATTTCTTTTATGCATCCATTTATGTATAAAAATTATTTATGATGAAAATCACACTTTTAATATAAAAAAATATCTTTTATGCATATGTTTATGCATACAAATCATTTATGATGAAAATCATTGTTTTAATATAAACGAATTTCTTTTATGCATAAAAATCATTTACGATAAAAATCACACTTTTAATATTATCTTTTATGCATATGTTTATGCGTACAAATCATTTATGATGAAAATCACACTTTTAATATAAAAGAATTTCTTTTATGCATCCATTTAATCACACTTTTAATATTAAAAAAATATCTTTTATGCATATGTTTATGCATACAAATCATTTATGATGAAAATTACTCTTTTAATATAAAAGAATTTCTTTTATGCATCCATTTATACATAAAAAGCATTTATGATGAAAATCACACTTTTAATATAAAAGAATTTCTTCTATGCATCCATTTATGCATAAAAATAATTTATGATAAAAATCACACTTTTAATATTAAAAAAAATCTTTTATGCATACAAATCATTTATGAGAATCACTCTTTTAATATAAAAGAATTTCTTTTATGCATCCATTTATGCATAAAAATCATTTACGATGAAAATCACACTTTAATATAAAAAAATATGTTTATGCATACAAATCATTTATGATGAAAATCACACTTTCAATATAAAAGAATTTCTTTTATGCATCCATTTATGCATTAAAATCATTTATGATGAAAATCATACTTTTAATATATAAAAAAATATCTTTTATGCATATGTTTATGCATACAAATCATTTATGATGAAAATCACACTTTTAATATAAAAAATATCTTTTATGCATATGTTTATGCATACAAATCATTTATGATGAAAATCACTCTTTTAATATAAAAGAATTTCTTTTATGCATCCATTTATGCATAAAAATCATTTATGATGAAAATCACACTTTTAATATAAAAAAATATCTTTTATGCATATGTTTATGCATACAAATCATTTATGATGAAAATACTCTTTTAATATAAAAGAAATTCTTTTATGCATCCATTTATGCATAAAAATCATTTACGATGAAAATCACTCTTTTAATATAAAAGAATTTCTTTTATGCATCCATTTATGCATAAAAATCATGCATAAAAGAATTTCTTTTATGCATCCATTTATGCATAAAAATCATTTATGATGAAAATCACACTTTTAATATTAAAAAAATCTTTTATGCATACAAATCATTTATGATGAGAATCACTCTTTTATGATTCTCATTTATGATGAGAATCACTCTTTTAATATAAAAGAATTTCTTTTATGCATCCATTTATGCATAAAAATTATTTACGATGAAAATCACACTTTATTAAAAACAATGTTTATGCATACAAATCATTTATGATGAAAATCACACTTTCAATATAAAAGAATTTCTTTTATGCAACCATTTATGCATAAAAATCATTTATGATGAAAATCACACTTTTAATATTAAAAAAATATCTTTTATGCATATGTTTATGCATACAAATCATTTATGATGAAAATCACACTTTTAATATAAAAAAATATTTTTTATGCATATGTTTATGCATACAAATCATTTATGATAAAAATCACTCTTTTAATATAAAAGAATTTCTTTTATGCATCCATTTATGCATAAAAAACATTTATGATAAAAATCACACTTTTAATATAAAAAAATACCTTTTATGCATATGTTTATGCATACAAATCATTTATAATGAAAATAACACTTTTATAATCAAAATAAAAATTTCAATATGCTTCCTTCTATACATAGAATTTAATTCTAAAGAAAGTAATATTTTTTTAATAAAATATTTTTAGTATGCATTTTTCTATACCTAGGATGAAAAATAACACTTTAAGAATACATATACGATGGGAATTACTCTTTTTGAATAAAAAAGTAAAACTTATTTTTCACAATTTTGAAAAAATTTTACCATAACCTCCTTTGTATGGCTGACCATTTTTTAATTTTTAACCCTCTAAAAATTAATTAGAAGTTCACTAAGAAAATTTAAATCATTCTAATGTAAATATTTTCTACTTTATCAAAGAGAAACATTATGAAAAACTTGATTTTATCCATTAATCATTCATCTAGGATAAAGAATGGTTGAATTTACTAAAGAAGAGAGGGGAATGCCTTTTTTCAATGAGGCATAACATTATATTCAATTTAGAGAAGACAAAAATCATAAAAAACCATAAAATGAATAGAAAAGAGAAGAATATCCAACTTACGAAGGAATTTGAGAGCTTTTCTTTGGCTTGATGTTTTGAGGGTTCTACTCTTGTTTGAAACAAGAGTGGCCACCAATCTTTAGAAGAGGGAAGGTCAAAAAACTAATGAATTATGAGTAAATTCACAATTTTCTGGCTCTTGGGAGAAGTAGGGTGACAGTGCAAAAACACTATTAAGCTTCAACAAAGGGGAAGGCTTCTATTTATAGGAAAAAGTGAGCTTCTAACCAAGCCAATTGATTCTAGAATTTTCCAGATCAGTTTGGTCAATTTTTGACCATTTTTGGGTCAGTTTAGTCCACTTTTTGGATTTAGTTGAAACAGGAGAGAGGAGAGATAAAAATATCTCATTATTTGGGAGTTTAAAACTCTTCCACACATGTGAAATAGGCGCCTCCTTCATGAGGGAAATTCCCCCATACTGTGGTGTCAAAAATGCATCATTTCATCTAAATATTTCCCCCATACTATGGTGTCAAAAATGCATCATTTCTTCATTTCATCTAAATATCTCTCTTTTTTAACTATTAACCTTGTCCTTAGTCAACTCTTCATCTTATGTGTATTTACTCATTTTTGGAGGATTTTCCTTTTATTCTTCTATTTATCTCCTCCCTACATTTGGATAAATCTTATTGGTCCATAAGAACCTTAATTTAAAATTTCAAAAAAATCTTGACTCCTAGGATAATGCCTCTTGAACGGATTATACTTAATTTCTAATGCACCTTCTGAAAATCTTTTTGAACTTCTATTTTGGGAGAACTTATTTTAATAAAAAGTGATATTTTTCCATCCAAAAATATTTAAAAACTGAATTACCACTCTCTAGAAGATTTTCTCTCTCTAGGCCAAAACTGGTAGAAACAAGATCTTTTATATTTCTGAAGAGGGATTTGGTTACAGGGGAAGATGGTGGACATCTTGAGAGGCTTGGGAGGAATCTTACATTCTCTCCCACTTGAACAATGCGAGATGCCCTCATCTCGCAAACTGGGGGTAATCCCGCAATAGATCGGCTTCATTCTCCCAGGTGGCATCTTCAAACAGATAGAACTTCCATTTTACTAATAATTCTCTGAGAATTCTGTTCCTGAGAATCTTTTCTCGAACATCAAGAATTTCTTCAGGTTGGAGTTTCATCTGCCCTTGGGTTGAAGAGGTTAGGATTTCGTCATCAAGTACATGATTTGGGCTTGGCACATATTTCTTTAGAAGGCTTACATGAAATACATTATAAACTTTGAGATGAGGAGGCAGAAGAAGCTCGTAGGCTAAGTCACCTACTTTCTTTGTAATCAGATATGGCCCATAATATCTAGGGGATAACTTCTTGTACTTCCCAAGAGATAGAGAACTTCTTTTGGGCCGTACTCTAATGAAGACCATATCTGCTTCTTCAAACTTTCTGTCTGTCCTCTTCTTATTTGCATACTGCTTCTGTCGATCCTAGGGTAGCTTTAATATCTTTACGAATTGACTGCATCTGCTCCTCCATGTTGTCAAGCAATTGTCTGGACATCTCGACCCTAATCAATGGGTCGGACCAAGTTAATGGAGTTAAGCAATCTTGTCCATAGAGAGCTTTAAAAGGACTCATCCCGATACTTTGGTGATAAGAAGCATTGTAGGCGAACTCGACTAGGTGCAGATAGCTTAGCCACTTCTTGGGTTCCCTGCCATAGCATGATCAAAGTATATCTTCGATTACTTGGTTTACCCTTTCAGTTTGATCGGTCTCAGGGTGATAAGCTATGCTGAGATCCACGAAATTTTCCACTGCTTCGAAAAATGCAGTCGAGAACCTTGAAGTAAACTTGGGATCTCGATCACTTACTATTCTCTTGGGTAGGCCATGCAATCTGAAGATTTCTTTGAGGAACACTCCACTGCAGTGTAGGTTTCTTTTACTGGAATCAGATGGGCAACTTTGGTTAGTCTGCTAACTACCATGAAAATGGAGTTGTAACGTGATTGCACTGAAGGTAATCCAGTAATAAAGTCCATACTGATACATTCCCACTTCATCTGCCAATGGATGTAACTTTCCATGCACTTTTACTCTTTCAGCTTTGACTTTCTGGCATGTCAAACATTGACTTACATGATTTAGTACATCCTTTTTCAGACGAGGCCAAAAGAAGCTTTTCTTTACAGACATGTAGGTTTTGATGAAACCTGGTGGGTGTCGTGCTATAAGGCTGTCATGGGCTTCATTCAAAATTTGACCCTTGGTTCCCTCATCATTGGGAATGCATAGCCTGCGATTATAATACATAATGCCATCATTGAGGCTGTACCCTTGAACTCTGTTCAACTCCTCTGGAGTTTTGCTTTCTTGCATAAGTAGGGTAGCAATAGGGCCAAAGAATCTATCCTACATGATCTTCTCTCTTACTTCAATAATCAAAGGATTTGATACTATAGTAATTGCAAGCAAGAAGGCTTTTCTGCTGAGGGCATCTGCTACCACATTTTCTTTGCCTAGGCGGTACTTGATTTCAAAATCAAACTCCTGTAAGGTCTCCATCCACCTTCTTTGGTGCATGTTGAGGTCCTTCTAAGTAAAGATCCACTTTAAGCTCTGATGATCTGTCATCAAAGTGAATCTTTTTCCCAGTAGGTAATGTCTCCACAACTTTAAGGCATAGACTACTGAAAGTAATTCCAGGTCGTGGTGGATAGCATAATTACTCTCATGTGTTATGAGCTTTCGGGATTCATAGGCCACTGCATGACCTTCCTGCATGAGTGTACCTCCCAGGGCAAAACCACTTGCATCAGTTACTACCTCAAAGGGTAGAGAGAAATCTGGCAGCTTCACAACACCAAGGCGATCTTCAGCTTATCAAAAGCACTCTGGCACTTGGCAGACCACTGAAATGGGGTATTCTTTTTGAGAAGGTTAGTCAAGGGGGAAGCTATGAGAGCATACTTTGGTATAAGAATCCTATACCAACCAATCAATCCTAGGAATCCTCTGATTTCTTTCACTGTCTTTGGTACAGGTCAATCTATGACTGCTTGGACTTTTGCGCGAAATCTAGAGAAATTCCATCTTTGGATACCAGAAATCCCAAGTATTCAACATGGTCGGCAGAGAAAGTGCATTTGCTCTTTTTTGCAAAGAGTTAGTGCTTCCTTAGAATCTCAAGAACTTTTCTGACATGAGTCTCATGGTCAGCTACATTCTTTGAGTAAATCAAAATGTCATTAAAGAAAACTAGAACAAAATCATCCAAGTATTGAGGATGTCCTGCATTAGGCGATTGAATGTAGCTGGGGCATTAGTTAATCCGAACGGCATGACAGTAAATTCATAATGCCCATAGCGGCGAGTATTGATGGCTGCTTTCGGTATATCTTGATCATTGATATCCTGATCTGGTAATACCCGGATTTGAGATCTATCTTTGTGAAGATCTGGGCTCCATTTAGCCTATCCAGAAGCTCATCAATTCTTGGGATAGGATACTTATTCTTAAGTGCTAGCAGCTGATTTAGACCTCTATAGTCCACACAGAGTCTAAGCGTTCCATCTTTCTTTTTCTGAAAGAGAACTGGTGCACCACCCCAAGGTGAGACACTGGGTCTTACAAACCCTTGTTCTAATAGCTGTCTAAGCTGTTCCTTGAGTTCGATGGCTTCAGGAAAGAACTGGCATTTTATACGTGCGTAGGGCTACTGGTTGAGCTCCAGGGGTCAATTCAATCACATGATCTACTTCTCGAATTGGAGGCATTTCAGTTAGCTCTTCTGGAAATAGATCATCAAATTCATTTAACCATTTTGGTTCTTTAGCCTTAAGCTTTGAGTCTACTGGGTTCATTTTGACAACATAAATTTGCTGCATCTTTCTAAGTCCTTTCAGCAACCTAGAAGCTTTTACTAACTGAAGGTCTGGGGATCCGGAAACTCCAGTTCCTTGAACTTTGTTCTCGTGAAGGTCATGGAAGGAAATGGTTCCATTATGACAGTGTATGTCAGCTTGATTTTTGTGGAGCCAATCCATTCTAAGGATCCCATAAAAAACTCCCAGAGGTAAGACTTTGAACTGACAGTTGGTTACATTACCATCTAGATTGAACTGGATAATCTGTGTCATGTGGTGAGTGAAAAGAGTCTTCCCACTAGCCAATTCAACTCGCATAGGTTTCCCTGATTTCTGTTCAAAGACTAGCTTACGCGCAAGCATCCAGGGGAAATGAATGAATGAGAACTGCCTGAATCAATCAAAGCTTAAAAGGCTTACCCTGATATTCTGCTGGAGTATGGATGACTGAGAACTGACAATTAGGTCCTTGGTTTTCAATTGCAGCATAGATTTACTCTCTTTCCTCTTCTACTATATCTGAAATTGTGACTGCTCTGGCTGCTGCAGTCTGAGGTGGAACTCTTTCTCTTTGGTTGCCCCAGTTCTGGGAAGGAGTTCTGACACTGGGGTGGATAGAGGGTAGATGGCTGAGCTGGAGTTCTTCTGGGGTTTCCCTGGCTTGGGCAAGACGGACCCTGATTAGACTGGTATGAAGGGGTTGGTCTCTGAATTCGGGGTCCTTGACTTCCTTGTCCCCTTGACATGGCAGGAGAGAGGTAGTCTTTCAGTTGGTGACTAAAACCTTGGCATCCAAAACATCGGTTTTGACTTCTGAGCTCATCCCTCTGATTTCTTGAAAGAGGTGGGGCTCCTGAGAAAGTATTATGGGGGAAGGATCTTCCTTCACTTCAGAATCTTCCTGGATCCTGATTTTGATTCGGGCCTTGCTGTCTCTTCGGGGGTGGAAAGTTTGAAGTACTTCCCTAGGTTTGGAATCTTTTAAAGTTAGAGGGTGCAGGCTTCAGCGGGACCTTTACTACAAAGGCTTTGGCAAAATCCTTTGCCATTCTTACTGCTTCAGCCATGGACACTGGCTTAGCATTTTTGACCAGTGTGTCCAAGGGTTCGTTCATTCCCCGAATGAACCTGGCCACATGAGTTGTTCTTCATCTAGAGGTGGTGAATATTTGAGTAGAAGAGCAAAGACCTGGTGATATTCCTCGATCGTTTTGCTCCCCTGCTTTAGCTCTAAGAATTCGTTCATTTTGATTTCTAAAAATCCAAGGGGACAAAATCTCTTTCTTAAATAGGTTTTTAGGTCATTCCAGGACTGAGTATTTCTTTCCAGACTGTTGGTGTCATAGTGGTTCTTCCATGCTACCCTGGCTGTTTCCACTATTTTCAGCCAGTAAGAGCCATTTTTCTCCGCTCATTGTAGCCTATGACGTCAAAATATTCTTCCATGGCCTCCACCCATTTCTCCACAATCTCGCCCAGGTTCTCCCCTTCTCCTTTGAAGGGTCCTGGCTGAGTCCTATGAAGAGCCTTGTGAACATCAGGGTCAAGCTCATCATCTTCAGAGAAAGGGTCTGGCTGACAGCCACGGTTTCCTCGTCTCATGATTTTGCCAAAAATTTATATATTATTACACTGATTCTAGCCTAACCCCATCCGGCCCATGGATTAGCCACCACCCTACCACTGGAATCGGTAGAACCAAATAAGTACTCACCCACCCATAATTGAAATGCCTTTCTTAACTTTAGCTTTAGAAAACAGGTACGCACATAAAACTTTAATATAAAAATAATCCATTGATAAAACAGATATGGTCACAAATTTCATAATTCAAAATTTCCATTCAATCCCTTGTTTCACAAAAAATAGTACCACTCTGGACTCTCCGTTGGGACCAGCTGGTCAGCCAACGAGATCCAGTAATAGATTACAATAATCATTTTGTCAACATACATATATATATCTTCCTCGAAATTCGTATGGGTGTCCTAAGCACCTTGAGCCCGTGCATAGCCTGGTCAGAACTCTCCAGGATCCTCCTTAGGTGTCCTCGTACTTCACTCAGGGACCGCTTCGTCGTCCCTCGCCCATCGTACCCAAAGCACACCATTTTTCAGTATACCTAGGCTGGTCAAGACCTAGGTAGGTTTTTGCCACGTGAGCTGTCCCTTGAACACTCCCCGCCAACTGTTGTTGCAACCAAACTTCCCTTAGTGAAACACATATGCCAAATGCTCCCTCCGGCATTCTGGCGTAAGACGACAGACCTTTAAGAAAACAGGGTTTCTATGCAAGTTTTTAGTTTTGATTTTGTTTGAATACCATGAATAAATCTTAAATTCGTATCCCAATACTTCTAGATCTAGGTCTTAATTCCAAACAGAATTCCTCGAATTCTGTTAACTTGATCCTCAGATCAAAATCAAGAGTCTTAACTTAGTTTCAGATTCGGTGGGGGATTTGAGTGCATTTTTCCTCAACTGGACGTAATCGAAACTGACGAAGGATTTAGGTCTTAGTCAAAAGTCTGAATCAGAGTTTAGGTCTGGAAAGGTTCTTCTTAAACTATCTTTCTCGAAAGGTAATATTTCAATTTCTCTTTTTTTCTAAATTTCGTCCGTTGAATATTTGCTTACAGATTTCTAAAACATGAAATTCCTATGAGGAATAAAATAATCATTTATCTCGATCTCCGACTTTGATAGTTTAATAGAATTTCCTCATTACCATCTTAGTGAATATGAAACGGTAGCATTTCTTCTCACAGATTATCTACTTATTTGTTTTTCTAATTTTTACGAAAATTAAACAGAGGATTAAGAGAAACCTTATTTAAATATAAAAATTCTATATGCATCTATTTATGCATAAAATCTAATTCTGATGAAAGTCACACTTTTATCATCATAAAAATCATTTAAGATGAAAATCACTCTTTTAATATAAAAGAATTTCTTTTATGCATCCATTTATGCATAAAAATCATTTACGATGAAAATCACACTTTTAATATAAAAAAATATCTTTTATGCATATGTTTATGCATACAAATCATTTATGATAAAAATCACTCTTTTAATATAAAAGAATTTCTTTTATACATCCATTTTTTATGCATAAAAATCATTTATGATGAAAATCACACTTTTAATATAAAAAAATATCTTTTATGCATACAAATCATTTATGATGAAAATCACTGTTTTAATATAAAAGAATTTCTTTTATGCATAAAAATCATTTATGATGAAAATCACACTTTCAATATAAAAAAATATCTTTTATGCATATGTTTATGCATACAAATCATTTATGATGAAAATCACTCTTTTAATATAAAATAATTTCTTTTATGCATCCATTTATGCATAAAAATCATTTTTGATGAAAATCACACCTTTAATATTAAAAAAATATCTTTTATGCATATGTTTATGCATACAAATCATTTATGATGAAAATCATACTTTTAATATAAAAATATATATTTTATGCATACAAATCATTTATGATGAAAATCACTCTTTTAATATAAAAGAATTTCTTTTATGCATCCATTTATGCATAAAAATCATTTATGATAAAATTCACACTTTTAATATAAAAAAATCTTTTATGCATTTGTTTAAGCATACAAATCATTTATGAAAATAACACTTTTATAATCAAAATAAAAATTTCAATATGCTTCCTTCTATACATAGAATTTAATTCTAAAGAAAGTAATATTTTTTTAATAAAATATTTCTAGTATGCATTTTTCTATACCTAGGATGAAAAATGACACTTTAAGAATACATATACGATGGGAATTACTCTTTTTGAATAAAAAAGTAAAACTTATTTTTCACAATTTTAGAAAAATTTTGCCATAACCTCCTTTGTATGGCTGACCATTTTTTAATTTTTAACCCTCTAAAATTAATTAGAAGTTCACCAAGAGTATTCAAATCATTCTAATGTAAATATTTTCTACTTTATCAAAGAGAAACATTATGAAAAACTTGATTTTATCCATTAATCATTCATCTAGGATAAAGAATGGTTGGATTTACTAAAGAAGAGAGGGGAATGCCTTTTTTCAATGAGGCATAACATCATATTCAATTTAGAGAAGACAAAAAACCATAAAATGAATAGAAAAGAGAGGAATCTCCAACTTACGAAGGAATTTGAGAGCTTTCCTTTGGCTTGATGGTTTGAGGGTTCTACTCTTGTTTGAAACAAGAGTGGCCACCAATCTTTAGAAGAGGGAAAGTCAAAAAACTAATGAATTATGTGAGTAAATTCACAGTTTTTTGGCTCTTAAGAGAAGTAGGGTAACAATGCAAAAACACTATTAAGCTTCAACAAAGGGGAAGGCTTCTATTTATAGGAAAAAGTGAGCTTCTAACCAAGCCAATTGATTCTAGAATTTTTCAGATCAGTTTGGTCAATTTTTGACCATTTTTGGGTCAGTTTAGTCCACTTTTTGGATTTAGTTGAAACAGGAGAGAGGAGAGATAAAAATATCTCATTATTTGGGAGTTTAAAACTCTCCCACACATGTGAAATAGGCGTCTCCTTTATGAGGGAAATTTTCCCATACTGAGGTGTCAAAAATGCATCATTTCATCTAAATATCTCTCTTTTTTAACTATTAACCTTGTCCTTAGTCAACTCTTCATCTTATGTGAGTATTTACTCATTTTTGGGGGATTTTCCTTTTATTCTTCTATTTATCTCCTCCCTACATTTGGATGAATCTTATTGGTCCATAGGAACCTTAATTTAAAATTTTGAAAAAATCTTGACCCCTAGGATAATGCCTCTTGAACGGATTATACTTAATTTCTAATGCACCTTCTGGAAATCTTTTTGAACTTCTGTTTCAGGGGAACTTATTTTAATAAGAAGTGATATTTTTTCCATCCAAAAATATTTAAAAGCTTACCACTCTCTAGAAGATTTTCTCTCTCTAGGCCAAAACTGGTAGAAACAAGATCTTTTATATTTTTGAAGAGGGATTTGGTTACAGGGGAAGATGTTGGACATCTTGAGAGGTTGGGGAGGAATCTTACAAAAGGGGAGGAGAAGGGTGTGTGTGTGAATGGACTTATGGTCCACTAGCTCACCTATTTAAAGGTGGAGCTAGAAGGCATTGTATTGAGCAAGAAGCCTAGTTGTATTTTGAGCAACTTAATAAGCAAGATATTTGCTTGTATATTGTGAGTCTCTCTCCTCCACATATTTGATCTATCTTGTTCAACCACGTTTTTCTCAACATGGTATCTTGAGCTTGGTTGTGTGGTGGAAGTTCTCCATTTTGAAGCTTTATCTTCTCAACCTCCATAGCTATTCTGCACTGGCCCGTCAGTGGAGGACGTGGGGAGGAGTGTAGAAGGCGTTTCAGCCTTCCTCTGATTTCTTCTGGAGATATCATCCCTAGCCCAAGGCGCATCAGCCCAGCTACTCATAGCCGTCCTCGACGACATTCGCGCTGTACAGCCCGGCATTGCACTATTAGAAGGTAGGCACATTTTTCATCAAGTCTGGATGTCATTCACACACACACCCTTCTCCTCCCCTTTTACATAACCTTAGTCTCTAAACTTAGTCTCTAAATAATTGTTGGATCAAATATCCCAACAAAATAAAATGTAACAAATGTAAACAAATGGGACATATCACTTCTAAATGTCCTAACATAGAGTCAAAGGCTAACTTTGTATCAGCCTCTAACTACACTAAGAAATTGTTTTAAATCTCAGTGTAACCACACCTATATTCCTAACCTTGTATGCCTAATGTTATAAAGGCAACCTATGTCCAATACCACCTATTCCAAATTTTTTTTCATAGTTGGTATTGAGGGGGGGTATTAAGAGACTAAGTTTAGAGACTAAGGTTATGTAAAAGGGGAGGAGAAGGGTGTGTGTGTGAATGGACTTATGGTCCACTAGCTCACTATTTAAAGGTGGAGCTAGAAGGCATTGTATTGAGCAAGAAGCCTAGTTGTATTTTGAGCAACTTAATAAGCAAGATATTTTCTTTTATATTGTGTCTCTCTCCTCCACATATTTGATCTATCTTGTTCAACCACGTTTTTCTCAACAAGCCCATGGGTACAAAACCTGTTTGTAGGGTGCCCAATTTTTTTTTTGCCACGGTCACACCAAACTTGCCACAACTCAGCTATTTAGAACATCAAGGTTGCCACGGCCGTACCAAACTTGCCACGGTCGTAACATTCGGCATTCCAAATGCCACGGCCATAGGAATCTCCACTTTGAAGTGCCACGGTCGTACCATTCTCCCTTTAGAGTTGCAACCGTTCCATCTTTAGCTCCATTTGCCATGCCCATTCCGAACAGATGCCATGCCCCATTCCAAATGAAGATCCAACTGGTACACCCGTTTCCTGGGAATGCCACGATCGTACATCCTCTTGCCACCATGGCTGTGTCTTTTTGAAGCCTATATATAGGAGCCCTATATATAGGAGCCCTACCCTCTCATTTCCTCACTTTTTGCATTTACCCTACCCAAAATCTTGCTAATTTTTTTCGCAAGCTTTCCCTTTCTAACCACCCTCCCCCACCATGGCCAAAACATATGACTCCTCCCTCAAGGTGCTCAAGCACCCTACCCTCAGGAAGAGGTGCTCAGAAGGGGGATGCTTTGAGGAGTACCGCCCAGCACCCCCCAACCCAATTATCACACTTGGGGAGCAACAATGAAGCAAGTAAGTGGTCACACAATCCACTCCTTTATGAAGAACAATCATAAATTGGAGCATAAGCTATAATATTTTACTGGACCATGCTACAGGGCCATTGTTATTGATGATCTAGCCATCTCGCAGTCCGCTTGGAGCAGCTAGGACTCGGAGGCCTACCCACTATGGAGCCTTGGGGACTTGACGTATACAACTGTCTATACTTTATAGAGACCTACGATGCCAACCAGGCAATAGGTCAAGTGTAGGACAATGAGGGACATGTGCAAACATTACATCGTAGTGTTGACATGATTCGAGAAGCCCTCCACCTCCCCACACTAGACCAACCGTATGTGTGGCTCACTACACACAACACCACCAACAAAGACGGTACATAACTCAGGAGGAGCTTGTGATGCCAACAAGGGCACTATCCTTTTTATTGACCACACTATGGACAGAGAGGTTTAGCAGATGTAGTCTATCGACATTGGCCAGAGTCCACCAGCAAGGAACGCCCGTCAACTAGGCAGAATATTTGCATAAGGAGATGCATGTAGTTTGTTCGAACCTCTAAGGCAAGCGCACCACTGCCACCCTCCTCATAAAAGTAATCTACCAGGCCACTGGTGGATGGGAGGAGCTTCTAAGAGCAGTGCAGCTCAACGGACCCAATACAGTCCCCCCATCTCTCTGCCTCCCCCCCCAATCCTCTCCCCATTCACCCCACTGCCAAAGCGCCATCACCCGGACCCCAAAGGCAAAGAGTCCATTCCTCTCCAATCCAGGCCCCACCCTCGAAGAGTAGGAAGCTGAAGAAGCTAAACACAAGGCCGTTGAGGAGGAGGCACAACAACAAGCCTTTTTGGAACAAAATCTTTTTGAAACTCCAACCCTTGAAGGCTCGTCTCCTTTCCCCCCTCATTAGCTGGCCCCTCCTCTCGTCAATCATCTCACTTCAATACCATGAAAAACCTATGTTGAGCACGCACTAGCAGCTTCAAATCTAGTGAATCTTAGGCATAGAGTTTTCGTGCATCATATGGGGAGTACTAAGCTTTTCCTAGGGCTTCTCACACATGGCCCGTGAGCTCATCACGTAGATGAAAGACTACATTTATTGCCAATAGGAGATTGCTTCATTTGCGCAGCAACAAATGTTGCTTGCGAGGGCTCAAGAGTGGCTGCAAAATGTAGAGGACCTATACACATCCACCCTAAACAACATTCATCTCCAAAAGGTCATTGACAAAAAGGATAAGCACTTGATCAATCCCCTCTTCTCCATTTTTTCGAAATCCAGCACCACCTTCAAGCAGCATATAGGAGGCAACAAAGTGGGCTAACCATGATTGTCTCTCGCCCAAGCCACAACCAAAGACTTCCAACAAAGAGCTACAACCATGGAAGAAGCCCTCAACATAACAAATCCCAACTTCCAACGCTACCATGAGATAATAGAGGAGACGCTCCACCAAACAGAGGCACAGCTAGAAGCCACGGAAGCAAGAGCCACACACCCACCACCAACACCCTTTGGTCCCTCCCCTAGTGCCACTAAGAAGAAGATTGATGCCTTGATGGACACTATGAGGGAGCTACCTATCCTTGCCATCCCTCCCCAAAGCCCATACAGGATCCTCGACCTCCACTAGAGGACCGTCCGCCTCAACTTGCTGTAACACATCTTCATCTCGAGACGAACCCCTCTCTTACACCACATACGCATATATCCTCACCAAGCTCCCACTCCACAACATTGCCCTCCTTGCTCAGTTCTTTTTCTAGGGCCTCATTTCCTTCAACCGCCCCCAAATCTTCTTTGACCTTCCTACCCACTCACTCCAAGCAAACCTCATAAAACTGGTCGCACCTCCTCTGCTTTGCGATGCCAAGGGACCCAAACAACATCATTGATCTCTTAATATCGGTTGGGCGGGCTCTTTCCTTACCCATATATACATCCCAACAGATAGCATATGCCCTTTGCTACCTCCACCACAAAGGATGGGAGATCGTCCCATGAAGCTTACCGCTCCCTCCGACGTGATGAGATCCCCCCATAATCCACAGCTGGCCTCTTGATTATTTATTGCAGATGCCATATCTAGATGGAGGTCATGCAAGACACAGGCTTCATGCATTTTGATGACTCACATGTGGCGTTTCCAATAGCATTTACCCTCGAGGAAGTTGCGGAGGGCAAAGTCTTCTTCAGAGCCCACGGCCCCGAATATTCAGACAAAGAAGACTGATAGTGACCCATGACAACGACGATGGAGGTGATGGATCCCAACCCCCTCAACCAACCACACCCCCACTTGGAGCCACAACACTCCCCCTCTTCCCCTCACAATCATCTACACCCATCCATTTTCCCACTCCACCTCTCTCACCAACCCCCTGTTGAGAAAAACGTGTGAGGGTGCAACATGAATAGAGCAAGGGGAGGAGCATGCACATTAGAAAGATGAATATACTAAGGTTACATTGGCAAAGGTTAGTGTGAGAATTTATGGACACATGGTTGGCACTAGGGTACACACATCTTGTGAGTTGAGAGCTATATAAGCATGTACTTGGAACAAGATATTGCAATGAGATTATCTTGGTTTTATGATAAATCATTGTCATTAGTGTACTCTAATCCTATCTTGCTTATCATCTTAATTACCATACTTAATCATGATTATCATAGTGTTTGATCCACCTTAAGCTCAACCATGCTTGATTTCTCAACATGGTATTAGAGCCATTCATCTCTCCATAGCCCTTAATTACTTCTATTTTATGAAGCTCAACTTGATTAAATCTTTAATCTCACGTATCTCAATCTTCCCCTTTGTGGCTAATATTCAAGTATTCAATTCTCCCTCATCTCCTCATCATTTGCCATAAAACTATAGGAGCATCTCTTCCTCATCTAGGTGAATCACTCCACCAAAGGGATTCATTAATTTCATTAGTGCCAGCTCGCATTTTGGAGATTTCTACAGTCTTTGTTTTTTGCACCATTCTCCTTGCACTTGCTACCATTAGCCAAGATATTTTGGCCACACATTATAATCTATTAGGCATCCATACAGCTTGAATATCTCTGGCAAATTCAAACCCTCCTGTGCAAATCTGACGTCGCCCCTTGGACTAGGTTTTTGGCTCATTCGATGGATATAGATGAAATTGATCTAATTACTTGAATGTGTAGCTTACTTATGCCTTGAAGACCTTAATTATAAAGCTTGAGCATAATCCATTACTTAGAGAATACACAAGAAGCAGATCTGTAGTCGCCAGAAAACTGAAGAATTCTCCTGAGTTGGAGCAAATTAGGTGGATTGGTTTAAGGTGACTAATCCTCTATACAAGATCTACTCATTCAAATTTCAAAGTATGTGGTCAAGTGTGTGTAGAGAATCAAGTCTTTCATCAGTTTCTGCCCCTTTTGATTCATTGATAAATTAGGGACATTTAATCTTGTATTTTCTTCAAATTGAGGGATCAAACCTCACATTGGGGAACTGCTTAACACTCCACATGTCATCATCTTCAATTTGCCCCTTGTTTTACTCACTCAATTTCACTCTCCAAAAAGTCCCAATTTTTGCACCAAAATAGTGAGCTCCTCTTGGAGTTTGGTGATTAATCTCTTGTATTAGCACAAATAATTTTCATATCCAAATCACTTGTATTGAGACAAGAGCTTCTCAGACCCAAAATGACCACTTAATTTGTCCTTCCACACATGGCAAGTCAAAATCAAATTCATGTTAATGAAGGATGGGCTATGGGGCATTTTAAATGGAAGGGGAAAATGTCTAGAGGATGAAGGGGATGAAAAGAAAAAATGGTTAAGCCGGGATGAAAAGGGATTAGATATCATTGCATTAGGATTGGGAGATGGATTTATCGATCACATTGCATCACAAGATACATCTAAGGGTGCTTGGGATCAGCTAGAGAAATTGTTTGGGGAGTAAAGCAAAAGAATTCAAAAATAAGCTTGAAAATATAGTTCTTTGGCTTGGACATTAAGGATAGTAAATCACTTTCAGCACACCTTAATAAAATGAAGAGTATAACTCAACAATTGGCTGGCATTGGGGAACATGTAGAAGAAGAGGATGCCATAGCTATATTGTTAGAAGCATGAAGCTTAAGGATTATGGGCCCTTAGTGGCTACCTTGAAGAACCTCCCAGATCCAACCATTGTAGGAGTGGAAGCAGCACTCATAGAAGAAGAGAAGCGGATTCAAGGGAAGATGGTTCAAGCTACATCGAGTGAGGAGAAAGCACTCTTCTCAAGAGGACCAAGACCAAGGACCAAGGTCAATAACCTGTCATCATTGTGGAAAAATTGGTTACATTAGCAAAGGAATTCTGGCACAAAAAGAGAGATGAAGCATGCAATGTAATGCCAAATAAGGAAGACAGTGATGTGGCCTCGCAGGATGGATGCAACATCGATCATCTCTACTAGATGATATGAGGAGCATGGATCCTAACCCCTGGTTGTAACCCCACTCTCCTGGTGTGTAAAGTTTCAAGACAAAGCTAACATTATAGCTCATAGAGCAACCTAGATAGATCGCTCCAACCGTATGAGTATGGAGTGTAGGTCAGGTCAATACATGTTAGGTGTTAGACCCTCATCATTGAGGGGAGGTGTTGAGAAAAACAATGTGTGAGGGTGCAACATGAATAGAGCAAGGAGAGGAGCATGCACATTAGAAAGAGGAATAGACGAAGGGTACATTGGCAAAGGTTGATTTGTTTGGTCATTTGTAAAAGGTGAAGTCAATGGTAAAAAAGGTAGCACATATGGAAAGTGCAAGGGAGCACATGTAGTGTGAGCATTTATGGCACTAGAGGGTGCACACATCTTGTGAGTTGGGAGCTCCATGAGAGCTCTATATGCATGTACTTGGATTAAGCTATTGCAATGAGATTATCTTGGTTTTATGCTAAATATTTTTCATTAGTGTACTCTAATCCTATCTTGCTTATCATCTTAATTACCATGCTTAATCATGATTATCATGGTGTTTGATCCACCTTAAGCTCAACAATTCTTGATTTCTCAACACCCCCCACCCCTACCCACCATCCTTACAAAATTACCCTCAACATTGGACAAACTTCCCCCAATCACTTAGATCATAGAGTCCAATGCTTTTTTCCTCATCAAGAGGCATAGCCGTTGATTCTTTTTCATAGAACAAGGGTTATCCGGGATTTACTTCAACTATCGTAACTTAACAAAATTGAGTCTCATTTTAGGGATCCATTAGTCTAGCCTAACCCCATCCAATCCCATGGGTTAGCCAACCGCCCAACCACTGTAGTGATAGGATCCATTTAGAAATTTGGTTATGTTTTGCCCTGGGTACCAGGGAAAAGAGTTCCTAGACCCCCTAGCCGACGCTTCAAGTAAACTTCAAAATAGTCACACCACTTACACACCCAAAATGAAATTGCCTGTTTCACAGATTCAGCTATCTTTAAAACAATCTTTTAATGAAACCATAGTATTATTGATCATAATCCTCCAAAATATCCAGCTTGAATTCTAATTTCTAATCATTCCTTCATCGGTGTACCTATGGCATCATTGGCAACCAGAACGCTCACCACCTGTTCACTCAGGGGCCTTTTCAATAGTTCCTAGCTCATAGTACCCGGCAATATGATCACATAAGAAAATCCAAATGGACTCTTCGTTGAAGATGAGCAAGATCAATCAACATAGCCATATATAAAAGAGCCATGGACTCATCTGTTGTGAGGACCAGCAAGGACAATCAACCAGATCCATGCCCGAGTTTAGAAAACAACTCTAACACCTTGTTCCATTTTCTTTCCCGACGCACGTGTGGGTATCTTCGGCGACCTAGAGCCCAAGCACCGTATGGTCAGCACCCTCTAGGCTCCTTTGCAGGTCACCTAGCGCTTCACTCCTAGGCCGCTTCCTTGGTCCCTTATCCACCGTACCAGAAGCTCACCATTTAAATCGAACCGAGGCTAGTCAAGACCTCGGCCGACCTTGCTACGCGAGACGCCCTCCATTGACTCTCCATTAGCTGTTGTAACTTTATCACTTAGGTCTCCACGACCTCATTCACAAGATGGTCAAAATTCTTCCCTAGCATTCTTGACATAAAACAGTAATTTAAAAATAGGTTTCATAAATACAGGTTTCTAACGAACTCTTATCTTTCCACATTGTTCCACATCATTTCTCGTTATTCCACATTCTTCTACATCAATTCACATTGCTTATTCCACTTCCAATCATATGTATTCCCATCGTCTTCATCCATTCTCATCTAATCACATCATAGTATATTCTCATCTAATCACATCATAGTATATCTCATCACATCTATCCACATCTATCCTCATCACATCTCATCCATTCACATCTACCCATATCCACATCACATCCATTCATATCACATCTCATCTATTCACATCTACCTCGATTCATATCACATCTCATCACATCCGTTCACATCTCATCTCATCCATTCACATCTCATCACATCCATTTACATATCATATCATATTCACATCCATTTACATCTCATCACATCATATTCACATCACATCATATCCATTCAGATATCATCACATCACATTCACATCCATTCACATCTCATTGCATCTATTCAGATATCATCACATCACATTCACATCCATCTCATTGCATCTATTCAGATATCATCACATTACATTCACATCCATTCACATCTCATCGCATCCATTCACATCTCATCACATCCACTCACATCTCATCACATCCATTCATATCTCATCACACCCATTCACATCTCATCATACACATTCACATCACATCTCATTCTCATCCATTTACATAAAATCACATCCTTTCACATATCATCACATCTCATTCACATTTAGTATCGTTTTCTACTTTCGATTACTGAGACGGGACTTTTCTAAGCCTAGATAAGGTACTGTTTCTCAATGGATATTTTCATATTCTTTCTCAAATTTATTAAGTGAGATATATTTAATATTCTTCTTTTTGAGTAAAAGAGTCATGGGATTTACAAAAAACAATTCTACCCTTACCAAAATTTACTCTTTTCTCATAATCAATTAATTATGCATAATTATAAAAAAATTAATTCTCATGAATATGATGAAAATCATTCTTTTTGCATAGGATGTCCAATCCTAGAATATGGTAGGAAGTCCTCTTTTTGCATTATGCATAAAAATAAGATATGTATTATTTTTCGAAAATTTAACCATAGCTTCACTGGTATTACTGATAATTCTCAATTTTTTTTCTAAAGAATAAAAGCTTGTAATGAAAATATAATAGTAGTTCCTCTTTTATGCTTAAAATCAAACTATGAATTTAAATCATAATTTTAATCATGATCACAAACTTAATTATGATTATCCCACTAGATTAAGCTCATTCCATTATTTCTCTTTTCCCAAATTGATAGGATAATCTATTTCTCATTTAGAATCAATCAAAGTAGTTTTTAAATACTTATAAATAATCTAAAAGAAATATTATGATTTTGTTAATATAAAATTATAAAAATATAATTTTCTTAATCTCTAGCTTAACAAGCCTAGAGTTTAGCTTTGAATTAAGAGACTATCATTGAAAAGCATCCTTTTTTAAGGGATTTAGCCATAAAGATGGCTATTCTTTTAGAGAGAGAGATTTACTTAAAGAAAGCATTACAAATAAGCATAAAGATTATCTTTCTCTTAATTAAGCATTAAGACTTTAAGAGAAATCTTGATTTGAATTAAAACACTTATTTAGAAAGCTTCTCAAGCTTGGGAGGGGTTGAGAAGAAGAAAGTCATTGAGATAAATTGGAAAAAACCATAAAATTTGATTTTACCTCCAAGTTTGGCTTAATTCTCTATTAGCAGTGAAGCCCTCGACCAATCAATTGGTCCACCAAGAGGAGAAGAGCAACTCCAAGAGTTGTTGTAGAGAGAGAGAACTCCAAGCTCCCAAGAGAGGAAAATTTAAAGGATAATAGAAAATATGATTATTTTAATATAATAGTGGCATAGTATAGCTTCAATATTGTATTACAAATGATTGAGGGTCTATTTATAGGTGAGGGAGGCCACTAACCAACTCCAATTGGGTTCTAAAAATTTCCAAGTTTAGCTTGACTCAATTTGGACCAGTTTGGCTCCCTTTTTTATTTGGTTTGATCCAGGAGAGAGGAGAGATAAAAATATCACAATTTTTTTGAATTAAAAACCCTTCCACACATGTGAAAGAGGTGCCTACCTCAAGAGTCCCCCCTTTCCTTACCAAGGTGTCAAAAATGCATCATTACTCTAAAATATCTCTTTTTTTTAGTAATATCTCATAATTTTTAACTAGTAAACCTTGTACTCGTCAACTCTTCATCTTATGTGAGCATTTACTCATTTTTGGGTATTTTCTTCTATTCTTTGGATTTATCTCATCCCAACACTCGGATTAATCCAATTGGCCCATTGAAACCTTAATTGGACCATAATAAAAAAAATTCAGAAAATGTAGACCCTTAAGCTAAGGTCCCTTATACCATTTTCAATTAATTTCTAATGCACATTGGAAAGTTCATTTTGAACTTCTGTTTCTGTGGAATCTATTTTAGACACTAGGAGGATTTTTATATCCAAAGATATCTCAAATTTGGATTATCTCTCTCTAGATATTTTCTCTCTCTAGGCCAAAACAGAGTAAAATAAGATCTTTCTTCTATTTCAGAGAGGAGAATAATTTCAAAAATAAAAGGGGAGGTTCTTACACCTTTACACCTCAAAAGCTAGAGGGAGAAAGCTTACAGTAATGCTAGTCATCGGAAAGAGATGTAGATAGAGCTAAGAAGCTAGTTTTGGGTCCCCAAATTGTAAATGGGCGGCCAGCCATTGTAAAATGAGAGCTCTTGTATATAAGAAATTTTATGGAACATGAAAAGGAACAATCCCATTAGTCTCAATCGAGTTTTGCCTCTCTCTCTCTCTCTCTCTCTCTCTCTCTCTCTCTCTCTCATGTGGATGCTTGCTTGTGTGTAGATACTTGCATGCTTGATTGTTGTTGTGTGTGCGCATGTTGGGATGGTGATGATCTAGCTTCTTCTCTCCTCTCCCCTCTCTTGTCTCTCTAACCAAGATCCCTCTTGCATGCATGTTGGCATGGAGTGAAGGTTGAGATTTCCATAGCTCCCTCCTTATTTGTTCTTCACCTAGCTTCAGGTATCCACTTCAGTGATACAAGTGGTGGTGGAGTGAGCCCCTAGCGGCCTCACAAAGGGGAGTTAACCCTCATTAGGGTTGGCTAAGTGCAAATCTCTGACTCTACCCCTTGCACGGTTGTTTCTCTTTTTCTTCCCCTCTCTTATGTGCAAGGTTATATGTTTAGCTTAACAAACATTTCATTCTATTTTAGAAAAATAATGAAGGAGGGTAATAGCACCGGTGCTATCACTATTCCTCCCCCCACACTGCACACACACTCTCTCTCTTCCTATCTCTTTGTTATAGCAGCATTTATGCCCTAATAGAGAAAGAACAAAGAAAAGAAAAGAGAAAACAAAGAAGGTGTATCCAATGCTGTTCTAAGCCAAAATCCATAATCGTCAATGAATCATACAACACACACACTCTACCAAGCAATTACTCAACAACTAATGTGAATGATCTAAATGTCCCCCCCCCCCAAATATAAGGCAGGTGGGCACACCTAACTCTGGCACACTCTCTCTATAGTAAAGTGTGCCATTTTGCCATCTCTAACATTCCATCGTCTTTGACATCTAGCGACGTTGACCCGATTTGGCGGTAAGGTGGCTCACCGCCTACGGCTGTCCAGCCACCAACACTTGGCACACCTTGTAGGTTGGATTCCTAATTTGACGACTTGAACCCACAATGATAGGGTCGCGCCAACATCGTGCACATGATATGTAGCTAGTGCAAGTACAGTGCAACCATTTCATGGCAACATGCCAAGGCTGGGAACCCATGAGATACAAGGCCATCCAACCATGATCATACAAAATGAAAACATAAAACCATGTGGTCAGAAGTATGTCCATACTCCATTGGCAGGGAGTAGACACGGGGTAGGCATAACACCGCCGACCAAAAAGATATATTGATGAAGCTTCAGCATCTGCTACATGCTGACGTACACCAAATGGCACAACACCTCGAGCTTGACTCAATGAACATGGCTCATCATCTCCAAAGAAATGTGCTAAATAGGTGTGCATAAGCAGCCAATTAAGCACTCTATCCACATCTTCATCATGCTGTGTAGGCTCATCAAGAACACTCAAACCATGCTCTACTGCATTCGGCATATAAGCATAACTTTCCTGATGCACATACTCTTCTAGCAAGGTGTCAAACCAAGCTGCATCAACCTCTACAAGGCTATCACCACCATGGACAAGCACACCGTCATATCGACAAGCAACATGTCAAACCAGTCTATGTCATCATCTTCGCCAAAACTGGAAATTGGATTTTCTGGACTATCTACACCATGTGGGAAACCTGATGAAGGTTAGAGACATCCAAGGGCATCAGCTGGCTCTTCCGGCCTTCATGCTCCTTCCATGCTTTCTCAACCTTCAGCATAACCAGCCCATCATCATGGCTAGGACTACCATCTAGATCATCTGAATCTCCTCTACTCATCATTAGAGCATAAGCTACATTTTGGGTATTCACTTGCTTATCCATCCAAGGGATCTCAGCATATGTGAGGGATTTTCCGGGCTCTCACGGCCACCACACAGCTCCTCCACTACTTCTCCCTCTTTCTCATCCATGGGTGCATACCTGCAACCTTTCCTGCTCATCCATCCGAGCATCCACTCCTCCTCATTCATCCAAGCTTCCACAATGTAGGGATCCCAATCCTTCATTTGAGCGGCCATCCAGCAACCATGCTGCTCCTCGAGCTTTGTCTTGGGTGTCATGGGGCTGTCCAACCACCTCTACTTATCTAGATTGGCATCTTCTTTGATCTTACAAAGAGCTTGCTACTCCTCAACAGGTTCAAGTTTCCATACAAGAAATTTTGCCTTCTCATGTTGCTTTCAAGGTAGCCATACCTTCCGGGAATTCTCCCTACTGGTTGTCTTTGTCTTTTGCTCTTTCTTCTACCACCATGGCACATTGCACTTGTTCCAAGCAATCCAATGCTTGCTTTTATTGATCCCTTTATCACCATATCCAAAGACCAAAGAATTCCAAGAAGCTGCCTTTTGGACTAACAATGTATCTGCCTGGACATCTCCGTCTTCCTCATCCCTCTTCCATGTTTGAGCATCCCCGAAGACATAACTTTTATTGATTCCACTTTGTTTTGTCTGGGCCCCACATCTTTTGGATTAATCACAAGTTAGCGGAATCACACCATAAACTGCATCATGAGCATGTGCCACTGCTACATGCATCTGGGGCATTTCTGGGTGGGCTATCATTGCCATCTGGGTATCATCAATCAAAATGAAAATATCCCAGGTCAAGCCTTCTCTGGATACACCATGTGTATGTGCAGCAAGAGCTTCCTCTTCCGAATCATCCACATGAATTCTGCCATCAATGGTGCATATGATGGAGATTCCAGAAAAGTTTGCTTTGACGGGCTATTGGCAAGGGGATGGTCATCCTCATGTATAACATCATCTTCCACCACATTGGAGCCTTGTCCATTCGGCCACACTTGATCAAAACCTAATTCGGTTTGATCATGGGGATGTCGGTATGTAGGAGGTACAAAGCCAGAATCTAGAAACATTTCAGCCCACATGTTCATGACCTCGACTGCCCTTGTGGCAAGAACATGTGCCATACATCAGGTTCATCATTGGTAAGGGCTTCTTTCGGAAGTGATACGGCATCATCCTTGTCAGAAGGGGGACATGCTGCTCATTCAACTTATGCCAAGAACCATCATCAACATGGGGAATATAATCAATGTGTTGCTGATGATCACCACCATGCTCTTCAAGGACATTCTCGGCAGCCACAAAAGCTCCTCATTTGGATGGCCAATTAAAGCAGTATTGACTGCATTATCATGGCAACCATAGTCAGCTTCCGGATTAGCATCAAAATCTTTAGAGTCATTTTCCGACCTGTTGTCCGAACTACTGTCCTCATCCTCAAGGCATGCTTGACATCAGACAAGAAGTTTCCAGTTGCAATCACCGTCCATGCCATATCTTGCAACAAGGAGTCTCGTCTTCGAGGGTGTTGGGAATGCCATTCCAGGGATGAGGCAACATCTTTGAGAAACTGCTTTAGCTCCTTTTTACTCTTCAAAAGGCAGTTGGTATCATGGGAATTCTTCTGATTGAGCCATCGTTGTTGTACTCAAACTGCTCCAACAATGCATTTGGGCATACCTAGAAGTTGTGTTCTTGGAATCCGCATTGGCCACACACGGCCACACACATGGTACAAGGAATCATTGGTTTGATGATGGCCATGTTGGCCACACTACTACCTGCAGGTCACACATTAATTGTAGCACATAATAAATTCATAGAATGTCATGTGGATGTGGGATTGGACTCTAAACAAATTAGCATCATCCAACTACTCGGCCATCACCCTTGCATCCGGATCTAGCTGAAGTGGGTTTTCCACCTTGGTTGTTGGTTTAGCCCCTCAGGATACACTCAGGTTAGTGTCATTTTGGTGTGATGCGGAAAGCATCCAAGTTCTTGGTGGCGGTTGCAAAGCCGACAGTCCGGGTGGAAGTGGAATGATCACCGGGCGGGGGGGGGGGGGGGGGGGGGGGGGTGGGGGATGTGGGGTGCGGGTTTCGAAGCTAAAACCAATCGTGGAGGTGAAGCCTAAGCTTGGGGCTATGACGAGGGTGAATCTTGGGTTGAAACCAAGAAGACTGAGGTAATTTTCGGTAATGGCGAGGGTGCAATTGTTGGCCTGCTTATGGGCACTCGAGCAGCTTTTGGCACTGGCGAGGGTGCAGTTGCTGGTTGCTTATGGGCTTTTACTTGATCTTGCACTTCCGCAGGCTTCAATGCCCGACATCAGGTATACCTTACGCAATGCAATGGTTATGGCAAGGCTGCCATCGTGATGGGAGCATAGGGTGCATGATCCCATTACTAGAGCTCTGCGCCTATTTTATGTATTGTGCATCATCTCTCAAAGGGCAGCGAGAATATTTGAGTGAAGACTGGAGAGGAAGAGAGACAGACAATATTTGAGTGAAGACTGAAGAGGAAGAGAGACAGACAATATTCATCCTAGGGTTACTACCATTGTGGGTCGTGAGCATTCATAGTGGCACCAATGAGTCACTCACCTTCATCACCAAAAGGAGGTTCTTGATATCGTGGTTGCCAAAGTGTTAGCTGCATTTCTGCCCTAACAGAGAAAGAACAAAGAAAAGAAAAGAGAAAACAAAGAAGGTGTATCCATTGTTGTTCTCAGCCAAAATCCATAATCGTCAATGAATCATACATCTCACACACACACACATACTCAACAACTAACATGAATGATCTAAATGCCCCCCGAATATAAGGTAGGCGGGCACACCGGCTCTATAGTAAAGTGCACCATTCTGCCATCTCTGACATTCTGTCGTCTCTGATATCTAGCGGCACTAATCCGATTCGGCGGTAAGGTGGCTGACCACCCTGCAGCGCGGCTGTCCAGCCCTGCCAACACTCTTTCTGTCTTACACTCTGTACCTCTCTCAATTATCTCTCTCTCTCTCTCTCTCTCTCTCTCTCTCTCTCTCCACCTCTCCTCCTATCTTACACTCTCCACCTCTCCTCTCTCTCCACCTCTCCACCTCTCCTCCTTCCTTACACTCTTTGCCCTCCCTCTCTCCCTTGTCTTTCCCTTGCTCTCTCTCTCTCTCTCTCTCTCTCTCTCTCTCTCTCTCTCTTCTATTAAACCTATTGACCCTTTTTGTGTGACTATACGAAATAAAGCTAGAAGCACCAAAATAATTTAAGTTTCTGTAAGGGGATTTTGAGTGAAGCCCTATATATGCTTTAAGAGATGGATTGAGGTTTTGAAAAATACATGAAGACCTCAACATGTGGAGTTTTTTGCTGCCATGAAGTGAGTGAACAGTTAACAAAGCCTTACCTTACAATCTGAATACTTGTTTAGAGAAAAAAAGCAGAAGTAGTTTATAATATGAAAAGTCATGCTAGAAAAGATGCTATTTAGAATTATATAGCTAGCCACAAAAAGAGATCTCAAAGAAAGAGAGCTCAGTGCTTGGAAGTCGAGGATTGATGGGCTATGCTTTAATCTCTTTGTATCATGATTGTGTTTGTGATTGATCAATTGAGTGCAACTGCTCACATGCACATTGATAAAGTAGGGAAAAAAAGTGAAGTGTTCAGTTCTATGAGGAGTTTGAAGCCAAAGATCTAGTACATACAATACACTTTACATACATATGATTGATTCTATACTATTGTCTTTTCTAACATATAATATACCACGTGAGCTAAGGTGATCAATTAGGGAACCATGGACACTAATGAGTATTGTTAAAATTGAATACTTACTCTTGGTACCATTATCACCTCCCTTGTATAACACGTGCCATGCATTACCATGGATACAAGTCAAAAGAGGATGGAAGGTTTCCAATTCAAGAGCTGGCACTTTACTAAATGCCAAGTAATACAACATGCAACAATTGAGGCAGTGGGGCTGGTTGAGAGGGGACTATTTGGTGAGAATTTTCTAGAAAGTACTTTCTTGGAATCAGGTGAGTTAGAGAGAGAGAGAGGCAAAGAGAGACATGCCAACATTAATTGAGAGGGAGAGGTAGAGAGAGAGCAAGAGAGGAAGTGAGAGAGAGAGAGAGAGAGAAAAACATGCAACATTACATCCTCTAAATTGAGGTTATTTCTACCAAGTGAAAATAAAAACAAGTTCATTCACATACAACTTCTAAATGCAACTCTTTAGTCAAAACTGTTGTTCAGTGTTGGTATCTAAGATACTAATAAGAAGTACACAATCTTGTTTACTTCTCCATGGCCTTTGCTTGTCCTTTGGGGTGAATGCACAAAGTGAAGAAATGACGTTCGTTTCCTTCTGCACTTCCTCAAGAAAGAGATTCTTGGACATATCATTAATAAAACCATAAGCTCACCATATTGCAATTAAGCCCACCACTTTGTTCTTCACTTGAGAAATATCATCATCACTACCAGGAAGTGGTAAGGATGTGAGACCTTTTCATTATGTGTACCATGTATGGTCTTTTGCTTGACCTTTGCAGTGGTGGCCTCCCTTATGATATGCCCAGCAAGTGCATGAATGCTAATATTTTATGGGGCCATCACAAGCTATATGTGTAGGAGAGGGGGTGGTGTACTCTTCTAACAACACTTAGCTAAATGGTAATTGACAAAGTGCTATGGAGCTTGTCTCTATATTTATAGGAGTGGGAGAGGTGCATAAAGATATATTCCTTGTAATGTTGCAGCAAAAAAATACCTTTCTACTTTTTTAATGACAATAATAAAGACATCTTTCATCATTTTCTAGATCACAATAATAAAGGAATCTTTCCATATTTTTTTGGTGAAGAGAGAGTATGTATCTTTTCTTTTTGTACGTGTAATTTTAGAAAAGCTTTCTTGCCTAATTAAAGACTTCATGTGATTTGTGGCCCACCTTACTTCTCTTAATCTCCCTCATTCTTCCCCTCTCATTTCCCGAAGACATTAAAACATTTAATGCTCGTAACACGATTACCATTCATCAATAGAAGACCACATTCTAGAATACAATACCTAATTAAAAATGTAATGAACTAACAATATTCAACAAAACTCAACTTTAATCTCATAATGCAATATGAGAGGCTTAACAAAGTTTTTTTGGAAGTAAGATCGCAAAGTTCATACACATTCCCTCCATCAAGAGAGAGAGAGAGAGAGGGAGAGAGGGGGGAGGGAGGGAGGGGGAAGGACAAAAGATATTGCATAATCGAACTCTCTACTACAATGAGATTGCTTCCAATGAGGTTACATAAGTCCCAAAATACAATTGGTGTTCAAGGTACGTGCACACCTCATAAAAACACTACAATAAAGTCATATTTTGATTTCCATAGATGTTGTTTCTAAAATAGAAGTGCATTGCAGTATGAGTTTGATACCACATACCAAAAGAAGATCAGTGGCTTGCGAGAGAGAGGGAGTAGAGAGTACAATCAGAATGCAGACATGTTTGATAAGAATTACAAAGACACCCTCAAGGAGATGGAGGAGCTATTTACAAAGAGAGGACATGAGCTGACACAAATAGCCAACCCCGATTGTGGCAAAGATTTATTCAAGAAGGTGATCTCTTACTAGGGTTGGGTTAAAACGGTGAGCATATTCACTACTCCCAAGCTAGTAGAGATCGCTCATGTGCATATTCCAAATGTAGAGTAAGATCACACATTTTATCTTGATTAACTTTTTTGATATGTAGCAAGACACATAAAGTTGGTTCATATATTCACATCTATCTCGACTCACATCACATCACATTACATCCATTCACATCACATCTCATCACATCCATTCTCATCACATCTCATCTATTCACATCTATCCTGACTCACATCACATCACATTACGTCCATTCACATCACATCTCATCTATTCACATCTATCCCGACTCACATCACATCACGTTACATCCATTCACCTCACATCTCATCACATCCATTTTCATCACATCTCATCCATTCTCATCTATCCCGATTCACATCACATCTCATCCATTCACATCTATCTCGATTCACATCACATCTCATCCATTCACATCTATCCCAATTCACATCCACATCCATCACATCCACATCACATCTCATCCATTCACATCTATCCTGATTCACATCACATCACATCTCATCCATTCACATCTATCCCATTCATTGCATTCCCATCCCATCACATACATTCTATCCACATTACATCGCATCCATATCCATCCATATCTCATCACATCCATACACATTGCATCTCATTCATCCACATCCATCCAGTCATCCACATGCACGTCTATCCACATCCATCCATACATTCACATTCACATCCACAGCCACATATATTCACATCACATCACATTTCATCCACATCTCATCACATTCACATCCACATCCCTTTACATCACATCACATCTCATCCACATCCACATCCACATCCATTTACATCACATCACATCCTATCACATCCACATCCACATTCATTTACATCACATCACATCCTTTCACATCCACATCCACATCCATTTACATCACATCCACATCCTATGACTGAGTACAAGGTTTATAAGTTAAAAATTAAGAGATATTACTAAAAAAATGAGATCTTTTAGAGAAATGATGAATTTTTGACACCTTGGTAAGGAGAGGGGGACCTTTGAGGTAGGCGCCTTCTTCACATGTGTGGGAGGGTTTTTAATTCAAAATAATTGTGATATTTTTATCTCTCCTCTCTCCTGGATTAAACTGGATCAAAAGGGGAGCCAAACTGGTCCAAATCTTGTCCAAATTCAGTCAAACTGAAGTTGGAAAATTCTAGAACCCAGTTGGACTCAGTTAACTGGCCTCCCTCACCTATAAATAGACCCTCATTCTTTTGTATTCTCATCTGTGAGCTATACCATGCTAGTATTACATTAAAATAAGTATATTTTCTATTATCCCTTAAAAATCCTCTACTTATGGGGAGCTTGGAGCTTCTCTCTCTCTCTTCAATAACTCTTGGAGGTCTCTTCTCCACTTGCTAAACCAATTGATTGGTTGGGGGCTTCATTTTTAGAAAAAGAAGCAAGCTTATCCTTGAGGTAAGAATGAAATTTATGGTTTTTTGTTAATATTCTCAAATGACTTCTCTTCTCAACCCCTCTCAAGCTTGAGAAGTTTCTAATTGGTTGTTTTAAATTCAAATCAAGCTTTCCCTAAGAATTTTAATGTGTAATCAAGAAAAAGTTAATATTTATGCTTATTTAGAATGCTTTCTTATGTATATCTCTCTCTCCAAAAAGAATAGTCATTCCTATGGCTAATTCTTTAGCAAAAGAATGCTTCTCATTGATAAATTCTTATTTCAAAACCAAACTCTAAGCTGTTAAGCTAGAGAAAAAGAAAATGGTATTTTTATGCTTTTATGTTAACAAAATAATGGTTAATTCTTTTAGATTATTTATAAGTAGTTAAAAACTACTTTAATTGATTCTAAATGGGAAAGAGATAACCCTATCAATCTGGGAAAAGAGAAAAAATGGAAATACCTTAATCTAGGAGAATAATCATAATTAAGTTTAGGATTATGGTTAAAATTATGATTTAAATTCATAGTTCAGATTTAAACTTAAGGATAGATTTTCTATCATATGTTTTATTCTTTTAAGAAAAAAAATAAAAATTATTAGTAATAGCAGTGAAGCTATGGTAAAATTTTTAGAAAATAATACATATCTTATTTTTATGCATAATGCTAAAAGAGGACTTCTTACCATATTCTAGGATTGGATATCCTATGCAAAAAGAATGATTTTCAATATATTCATGTGAAATAAATTTTAGTATTTATGCATAAATATTTAATTAAAAGAAAAGAGAAATTTTTGATAAATTTATTTTTATGCGAAAAGAAGAATTCCCATGATAATTGAGATCCAAGTAATTAAGTAGCAAAAAGAGGATCTTTTGGCATATTTGAAATAATGGATATTTTTATTTAAATTTAAAAAGAGAAATTTTAGATAAATTTATTTTATGATAAAAGAGGAATTCCCATGACATTTAGAATTGAATCATCTAAATGCAAAAAGAGAAATTTTAAGCATATTAAAAAAATGGATATTTATATTTAATTAAAAGAAGAATTTTTATGGTATTTTAAGTAGAGAAAGGTTTAAATTAAATTTTGGTAACAAAAGAGGAATTTTCACCATAATTCCACCTTGTGAGATTCCTCCTCAGCCTAAATAATGAAAAAGCTTTTACCTCAATCCCCTGTAATCATCCCCTATTTTTGAATACAAGAAAATATTGTTTTTCTTGTTTTTGCCGAAGGAGAAGAAAAATTCTAGAGAGAGGTAATTCAATATTGAGATATTTTTAGATATAAAAATTCTCCTAATATCTAAAATATATTTCCTTGAAACAAGAGTTCAAAATAAATTCTCCAATGTGCCTTAGGAATCAATTAAAAATGATATAAGGGACCTTAGTCTAAGGGTCTAGATTTTCAAAAAAAAATAGATTATGGTCCCATTAAGGTTCCTATGGGCCAATAGGATTAATCCAAGTGTTAGGATGAGATAAATCTAATGAATAAAAGAAGATACCCAAAAATGAGTAAATGCTCAAATAAGATGAAGAGTTGACTGAGTACAAGGTTTATTAGTTAAAAATTAAGAGAGATTACTAAAAATACGTGATATTTTGGAGAAATGATGAATTTTTGACACCTTGGTAAGGAAGGGGAGATCTTTGAGGAAGGCGCCTCCTTCACATGTGTGGGAGGGTTTTTTATTTCAACAAAATTGTGATATTTTTATCTCTCCTCTCTCTTAGATCAAATTGGATCAAAAGGGGAGCCAAATTGGATCAAAAGGGGAGCCAAATCCAAATCTTGTCCAAATTCAGTCAAACTGAAGTTGAAAAATTTTAGAACCTAGTTGAACTCAGTTATTGGCCTCCCTCACCTATAAATAGACCCTCATTCTTTTGTATTCTCATATGTGAGCTATTCCATGCCAGTATTACATTAAAATAATCATATTTTCTATTATCCCTTAAAAATCCTCTACTTTTGGGGAGCTTGGAGCTTCTCTCTCTCTCTCTTCAACAACTCTTGGAGCTCTCTTCTCCACTTGCTAAACCAATTGATTGGTTGGGGGCTTCACTTCTAGAAAAAGAAGCAAGCTAATCCTTGAGGTAAGAATAAATTTTATGGTTTTTTGTTAATATTCTCAAATGACTTCTCTTTTCAACCCCTCTCAAGCTTGAGAAGTTTCTAATTGGTTGTTTTAAATTCAAATCAAGCTTTCCCTAAGAATTTTAATGTGTAATCAAGAAAAAGTTAATCTTTATGCTTAATTAGAATGCTTTCTTATGTATATCTCTCTCTCAAAAAAGAATAGTCATTCCTATGGCTAATTCTTTAGCAAAAGAATGCTTCTCATTGATGAATTCTTAATTCAAAATCAAACTCTAAGCTTGTTAAGCTAGAGAAAAAGAAAATGGTATTTTTATGCTTTTATGTTAACAAAATAATGGTTAATTCTTTTAGATTATTTATAAGTAGTTAAAAACTACTTTAATTGATTCTAAATGAGAAAGAGATAATCCTATCAATTTGGAAAAAGAGGAAAAATGGAAATACCTTAATCTAGTAGAATAATCATAATTAATTTTATGATTATGGTTAAAATTATGATTTATATTCATAGTTTAGATTTAAGCTTAAGAATAGATCTTCTATCATATTTGCATTACAATGTTTTATTCTTTTAAGAAAAAAATTAAAAATTATTAGTAATAGCAAACAACAAAGCTATGGTAAAATTTTTAGAAAATAATACATATCTTATTTTTATGCGTAATGCTAAAAGAGGACTTCCTAACCATATTCTAGGATTGGACATCCTATGCAAAAAGAATGATTTTTATCATATTCATGTGAAATAAGTTTTTAGTATTTATGCATAAATATTTAATTAAAAGAAAAGAGAAATTTTAGATAAATTTATTTTATGCATAAGAAATTTTTAAATGATAAAAGAGGAATTCTCATGACATTTGGAATTCAATCATTTAAATAGAAAAAGGAGAATTTTTGGCATATTTGAAATAATGGATATTTTATTTAATTTAAAAAAGAGAAAATTTAGATAAATTTATTTTATGTATAAGAATTTTAAAATGATAAAAGAGAAATTCCCATGATAATTGGAATTCAATCATTTAAATACAAAAAGAGAGATTTTAAGTATATTAAAAAAATGGATATTTGTATTTAATTAAAAGAAGAATTTTTATGATATTTTAAGTAGAGAAAGGTTTAAATTAAATTTTGGTGACAAAAGAGAAATTTTCACCATAATTCCACCTAGAAACTTAGGGTTGATAATTAAATTGGTAGAAAGAATATTCTTAGATATTTTAGGTGGATAGATCACCAAATTGATTTTTACCCAAAATTAGATTAATGGAAGAAGAGTATTCTTATAAAAACCCAATATTCTCATATAGAACTATTTCTTAATCTATTATGGTTAGGAAGGAATGAAATTCATAAAGTTGGAATTTTCCTTACGGTTAGAAGTTTAGTAGATTTTTATCTGAAGAAAATCCTTAGGAATCAAAGTTAGAAGTAAACCGAATAAGTTTGGTTAGATCACGACTGTGAGAGGGGTGGCTAGTAAACTACTTTCCCATCTCTCAAATCTGAATCAAGCAAAAACCTGGTGGACCAATTCCAATTCTTGACACAAAGAATAGACTACCGTTGAATTAGCATAGTTTTTCCTTAACCAAAATCACCAAGAATCTAGTTGGAAATTCAGTCAAATGATGGGTAGATTACCCTAATGAGAGATCAATGATTCTCATTAAGAAAATATGGATTAAAGAAAAAGGGTTTTGTGGAACTAATCTCGAACTGGGAATTCTACTTGCATAGAACCTCTGTTTTCTTTTAAAGGACTATTTTACGCCAGAATGCTGGATGAAGCATTTGATATGTGTTTAACTAAGGAGAGACTAGCTAGGAGGGAGTCATCGAGGGACGTCGCTCGCGGCAAAACCTGCCGAGGCCTTGACCAGCCCTCCCTTGGTATGGTTAAAATGGTGCATTTTCGGTACGATGGGCAAGGATCGACGAAGAAGCGATCCCTGAGTGAAGTGCTAGGACACCTAAGTAGGATCCTAGAGAGTTCTGACTAGGTGATGCATGGGCTCGCGGTTGCTAGGACACCCATGTGTACGTCGAGAAAGATACAGATGAACCGAAAGAATGACTTTTGTGAACTGAATTTTGATATTGGATCTCGTTGGTTGACCAGCTGGTCTTCAACGAAGAGTCCGGATGATATATTTTGTAAAACAATGGACTCAATTTTTTGGAGGATTATGATCAGTAATACTATGACTTCATTGAAAGATTGTTTTAAAGACCGCCGAATCTATTAAAATGGCAATTTCATATTGGGTATGTAAGTGGTATGACTACTTTGAATTTTGCTTGAAACGCCAGCTAGGGGGATGGGAACTCTTTTCCTCGATACCCGGGCAAAACAGAACCAAAATTTTATAAAGGAATCCCACCAATATAGTGGTTGGGCGGTTGGCTAACCCATGGGCCGGTTGGGGTTAAGGCTAGATCGGGGGATTCCTGCGTTACAAATAGTTACGATTAAGTTACGTTAGTTAGAATAAGTCCTAGGAAGGCCCTTGTTCTGTGGGAGGGTATCAACGGGCTGTGCCTCGCTACTAAAGAAGGAAAAAAGCAGTGATTCTATGGACCAAGTGCAAGTCTCTTCCTTGATCTAACCATGTGACTTTCGGCTTTGGTCGGATCAGTTTGGCTAGTTAAGACTTTGACTCGTGAGATCAATTCTTCCGTTAAATGATTTTTCTAGCGGAATCGCCCGTGCCTTCCAGGCGAGGGAAGTTTTTCTGGGTTCAAAACCGTCGGGCTAGTCTCTTGTTCGGATATTGTGGACGAGGCCGTGAGTGTGGATCCTTGCCCCGCGCGAGAGGTTGACGTTGCTTCCGTCGCTGCACCCTCACATGGGGCATCGCAAAACAGAGGGGACGGGGGTCTCGCACACCTAGAAAATTAGGGTTGATAATTAAATTGATAGAAAGAATATTCTTACATATTTTATGTGGATAAATCACCAAATTGATTTTTAACCAAAATTAGATTAATGGAAGAAGAGTATTTTTATAAAATCTCAATATTCTCATATAGAACCATTTCTTAATCTATTATGGTTAGGAAGGAATGAAATTCATAAAATTGGAATTTTCCTTACGGTCAGAATTTTAGTAGTTTTTTATCTGAAGAAAATCCTTAGGAATCAAAGTTAGAAGTAAACCGAATAATTTTGGTTAGACCACGATTGTGAGAGGGGCAGCCAGTAAACTACTTGCCCATCTCTCGAATCTGAATGAGGCAAAAACCTTGTGAACCAATTCCAATTCTTGACACAAAGAATAGACTACCGTTGAATTAGCATAGTTTTTCCTTAATTAAAATTACCAAGAATCTAGTTGGAAATTCAGTCAAATGATGGGTAGATTACACTGATGAGAGATCAATGATTCTCATTAAGAAAATCTGGATTAAAGGAAAAGGGTTTTGTAGAACCAATCTCGAACCAGGAAATCTACTTACATAGAACCTCTATTTTCTTTTAAAGGATTGTTTTATGCCAGAATGCTAGAGGAAGCATTTGGTATGTGTTTAACTAAGGAGAGACTAGCTGGCAGGGAGTCGTCGAGGGATGTCGCTCGTGGCAATGGTGCGCTTTCGGTAGGATGGACGAGGACCGACGAAGTAGTCCCTGAGTGAAGTGCTAAGACACCTAAGTAGGATTCTAGAGGGTTTTGACCAGGTGATGCACTGGCTCACGGTTTCTAGGGCACCCATGTGTACGTCGAGGAAGATACGGATGAACCGAAAGAATGACTTTTGTGAACCGAATTTTGATATTGGATCTCGTTGGTTGACCAGCTGGTCTTCAATAGAGAGTCCGGATGATATATTTTGTAAAACAATGGACTCAATATTTTGGAGGATTATGATTAGTAATACTATGACTTCATTGAAAGATTGTTTTAAAGACCGTCGAATATGTTAAAATGGCAATTTCATATTGGGTGTGTAAGTGGTATGACTACCTTGAATTTTGCTTGGCTAGGGGGCCTGGGAACTCTTTTCCTCTATACCTGAGCAAAACAAAACCAAATTTTTATAAAGAAATCCCACCAATACAGTGGTTGGGCAGTTGTCTAACCCATGGGCCGGTAGGCTGGATCGGGGGATTCTTGCGATACAAATAGTTACGATTAAGTTATGTTAGTTAGATTAAGTCTTAGAAAACCCTTGTTCTGTGGGAGGGAATCAGCGGGCTGTGCCTCGCTAAAGGAGGAAAAAAGCGGTGATTCTATGGACTAAGTGCAAGTCTCTTCTTTGATCTGACCATGTGACCTTCGGGTTTGGTTAGACTTTGACTCGTTAGATCAATTCTCTTGTTAGATATGCTTTTCCTAATGGAATCGCCCGTGCCTTTCGAGCAAGGGAAGTTTTTTCGGGTTCGGGTTTTGAAGGAACCACCGGGCTAGTCTCTTGTTCGGATATCCGTAGGAGGCGAGGCCCTGAGTGTGTAAATTGATGTTACATCAGGGGAAACATTTGCATGAGGTGAAAAGGGGCACATTAAGGCAAGTATTGCAAAAGACAAGAGAACTTATGCAAGAGGTACTTTTAGAGGTTGCTACAAGTGGTCCAAGGAAGATACAAATGGATATCACAAAACAACTTGTATTGGATGCAATTGTTAAAAAGATAAACATATAGTTGTCACTATTATTGAAACACATGCATCCCCTAATTCAATGTCAAAGGTAAACTTGTATTAGATGCAATTATATTAGATGCAATTGTTAGAAAGCATACAAGGGATGGATCAAATATTGGCAACATGGAGTTATCACTATTAGCATCACCTAATTATGTCAAAGGTAATTTTAACTCCATATTGCTTTTAATTTCTTGATTGTGCTTCTCAACATAATTTTACATAAATTGTTTAAGTTGTACAATTCTCTTATAGATTCAGGTGGATATTATATGTGCTTCTACAATTAACGATACAGTGTAAGGTGCAGAGTTTCGTATTCTAGATTTGAAGACACAATGTGCTTTTCAGTTCTTCCATGGTAGTTGTTTTCATGGGCAAGCTTTGAGTCGGAGTGGTGTTACATGTTTAAAATGTCAACCACAGGGCCGGCATCAGGTTTAGACTTAGTGTACCATATGTGTTAAATAGGAGAAGATGGTTTAAGAATTATCACGTTAGGCATGTGTAGGGATGGATAACAATGGCTACACATGTATATGTCCAAGGTACAGTATGGTCTTATAAAATTTCTAAAAATTCATTACAAATGTTATATGATGGCATACAACTTGCGAGAGCTTCTGACAATTGCTTCTTGAAAAATGAAAGAAGAAGACACAATGGCACAAGTTCTATTATGGGAGATGATCAATGATGTTGTGGTGCACAAGGGCTTTCCCGAACTAGATTTTTATGGCTTTCCGATGAGGTGGGAGCTAATAAGAGGGCAGTAAAGAGGACAGTCTATAATAATGGACCAGAGAATATATTGGAAGGTCGTGAGTAGTTGTGTCTTTTTCATTAGGAACAAAGCTTGAACATCCATACAGTTCAATATGTAGTAAAAAATTTTCAAGAAGAGGACAAGTGCCTTTGCCATTAGTGGCATTGTGCATTGAGTGAAGAAGAGACACTTTTGAAGTACAGACACATTAGATCATGGTGGATGAATGGTAAAGTCACTGATGTAAACTTACAAGCCATAGATTATTGGCTTAGTTGGTGGCATACTAGATGTCTCCATTGGAGGAAGCACCATGTAGGGGTAAGTATTACTTTCTGGGTTTTCAAAACACAAAGCTTGCACTTTGGATTCTCAATTCTTAAGTTCATGTTATGGGTTGTGGTTGGAGCTCACACTTCAAATTCTCATAAGTTAACTTAATCTCTTGTTAGGATGTGGACACGATACCACTTTGTCACACATGCCAACCACCAATCTAGCTAAAACAAAACATACAAGTTGGTTGTTTGGCAGGAGAGAGTTTCAAGGGCACCATCAATTTATATGATGCTTCTGTTTTATATCTCGCTAATGCCCTCTTGTAATCCACAAAGAAGCATGCATGCAAGGGTGTATGAGGTTAAACTTTTTACCCTCTATTCCTACAGCTACAGAAGGTGGTCAGCACAATGCAAACGTATTTGCAAACTGAAGATGAGGTGCAAGAAATTGTAGAGAATGATATACACGACTCAATGTGGGATATACAACAAGGTCACCTACCAAGGATGGTTAGGTGGTTAAGATGGCAAGTGTAAGAAGAGCATTAATAACTGTAAACAAGGCTCTTACTCTAACCCTCACTCCTCCCATATATCATTGCCTCCCTCTCTCTCACTATCATTCTCTCCCTCCCTATTTATCCTTCCTTCCTTCTCTCTATCTCTCTCTCATTATCATTCTCTACCTCACCTACCCTCATTCTCACCCTCACATTCTCCCTCATTCTCTATCTTTATTTGACTCACCATGTCTTCATCAAATGCCCCCAACTCTACCCTCAAGCACACCCTTTAAGCTGTTTGCAAGGATTTGTGTAAGAAGTTAATAGGTGGAGATGTGCAAGAACATCTCAGAATTACAATAGAGGCCCATAATCTTTGGGGCAAGCTTCTAGCAGATGAGCCCATTGACTTTGGAGATTTGTATATGTGGAACATGAAGATTAGAACCGCCCACCATCAGCACTTGGTGGAGTTATGGCTACATTGGTGAAGAAAAGGAGGAGCCCCTCTAAGAAGAGTTGAAGAATAGAGTAGCCCATAAAAGCACTTAGGTGTAGGAAACCTTATGTAGCTATGTCATGTTGTCTTTAGGAAATAGTATTTAAGGCTATAGTCCTTAAAAGTACTTAGTTGTAGGAACCCTTACGAAGTTACGAAAAGGTGTCATGTTGTCTTTAATAAACAATATGTAAGGCTAATGTAATAGCCTTTTTTGAATAAAATCTTCTTTTAACTATAATTTGCCTTGTCAATTTTACATTGTTTGTTGTTTTTAGGAAACAATATGTGATCCCGATGTAATATCTTTTGTGGAATAAAATTATCTTTTACCCACAATTGTCTATTATCCTTTATAATTTTACATTGTTCATTGTTTTTTATGAAATAGTATGTAAGGTTGATGTAATATCTCTCCAAGAGAACATGATGTAATATCTCTCCAAGAGAACATAAAGTCACATGCAAAGGTAAGCAATGACATGAAGTCACATGCAAAGGCATGTAATGACATGAAATCACATGCAAAGGTATGCAATGACATGAAGTCACATGCAATGGCATATAATGACATGTAAAGGCATGCAATGATGTGAAGCCGCATGCAATGACATAAAGCCACATGTAAAGGTATGTAATGACATGCAAAGACACACAATGACATGCACATGCATGCAATGATGTGCAATCCTCCTCAAGCGCATATAATGACATGTGCATGCATGCAAACGTGCAATTCTCCTCAAGATGCAATAAATGAAATCACATGCAACACTATGGAATATAAAGTAGTACCATGCAATGAAATACAATGACATGCACATGTAATAATGAAATGCAATGCCATGCCATGCAATGCAATGTATTGTAATGGCTCATACATGCATTGGCATGGATTGTAATGCAATGCAATGTATTGTAATGGCTCATACATGCATTGGCATGTGGGAGAGAGTAAGTAGAGATAGATAAGAGAGAGAAAGTAAGACGAGGAGAAAGAGAGAGGGACAGAGTAAGTAGAGAGAGAGAGATAAGAGAGAAAGTAAGATAAGGATAAAGAGAGAGGGAGGATGGGAGAGTAAGAGGGAGTGAAAGAGGATGGTGGGAGAGTTAGAGGGAGAGGGAAATGAAGGAGAGAAAGAGGGAAGAGGACGGGAGAGTGAGAGGGAGAAGGAAAGGAATGATAGATTATGCATAGGGAGGGTGGAAGAGGGAGAGGGCAAGGAAGGAGTAAGGGAAGAGGGTGGGAGAGGGAGAGGAAGGAGAGAGAGCGAAGAAAGAGGGTGGGAGAGGGAGAGAGAGGGAGAGAGAGTGGGAGGGAGGGTGCGAAAGAGTGAGAGAGAGGGAAGGAGAGATTATGTACAGGGAGGGTGGGAGAGGGAGAGGGAATGGGAGAGGACATGGAAGGAGAGAGGGAAGAGGGTGGGAGAGAGAGAGGGAGAGGGAGAGGGAGAGAGAAAGGGAAGAGATTGGGAGAGAGAGAGGGAAGGAGAGATTACCTATAGGGAGAGAGAGGGGAGAGAGAGGGAAGGAGAGATTATGCATAGGGAGGGTGGGAGAGGGAGAGGGTAAGGAAGGAGAGAGAGAAGAGGGTGTGTGTGTGTGTGAGAGAGAGAGAGAGAGAGAGAGAGAGAGAGGGAAGAGGTTGGGAGAGAGAGGGATATAGGGGAGGAGAGAGAGTGAGAGGGAGGGTGGATAAGGGAGAAAGAGTGAGAGGGAGAAGAGGGTGGGTGAGAGAGAGAGAGAGAGAGAGAGAGAGAGAAGGGAGGAGATAAGTTGGGCTACATGGGAGAAAATGGGCTAGCTTGAGAGGTGGTGGTGGAGGTTGTAGGAGGAGATGGGAGGAGGAAGTGGTGGAGGGACTAGAGAGAGAATGTCCAAATTTTTAAGAGAGAAGAGTTGCGTGCAAAAGCTCCCTCCACCAAGCTCCCTCAAAAAACACAATCACCTACCTCAATCACACTCTGGAGAGCTTGCTCTTCATTCCATCACTCTCATGAGACAAAGAATAGATCAAATTAAAAACAAAAAACAATAAAAAGGTTAATGTTAATAAGAAAACCTAATTTAATTATACAAATCGACTTATAAACACACAAATCACACACATAATCACTCAAATCTACTCAATACCTGACTCTGTAACACATTTCCCTAATAATAGACCAAGGATTTGCATCCAAGGACAAGATAAAGTGAGAAAAATAGAGGCTTTTTGAGTCAAAGATAGCTCAAACTTCTTCCTTCCCTCATCCAAGACTAGTTCTTCCTTATGTGGCAATAACATCATTAGTTTATGTCAAATAACCTTCTTGCCCATTTGCAACAAAGAATCATAGGATAGCGGCCAAACCACTTATCTTGGATCGTTAAAGTCCCATTAAGAGAGGCAAAAGAGGGCAAAGAAGTGTGTTAATCCCTCTTGTTTAAGCCCTTCCTCTACTGTCAATCCTCTAAGTTAATCCTTCCCATGGTAATAGTTAAGCTAGAAAGCTTGAACCACTCTCCTCTCCACTCTAACTTAACCACTCTTCTCTCCACTCTAGCTCACAATCACTCTCTCACTCAAGCTAGCTAGCATGCACACTCAACACACTCCAAGCACTATAAGCAAGTAGGTAAGAGCATAAGAGAAGAAGAAAGTTTTACACTTGAGAAATGATTGATTCACTATATATATGCACCAATGGCTTTACCTGAGACCACCCAACTTAAGTAGGTGTCCATTGCCTATCTCTATTCATACACAGAAGCCTTATGGTTGGGCAATTGCTACATCATTGGGGCCCATGGCCATGCATAATGTGAAATGTTCTTAGGCTACAAGTGAGATTTTCAATTGTATGGAAGGTGTGAACACTTGTAAACTTCTCCTCTGATCCTTTTTTGAATAGAATGTTTTTACAGTAAAAATTCTAAGAACTTTGTCACACTCACGAGCAATTTAATTATGCTAACACACACACGCACGCACGCACACATGTATACAATATATGTGCACACATATAATGAAGTGTAGCAATTTCATTATGCTAACACACACGCACACATGCATACAATATATGTGTACACATATAATGAAGTGTAGCAATTTAATTATACTAACACACACACACACACACACACACACACACACACACACACACACACACACACACACACACATGCATACAATATATGTGCACACATATAATGAAGTGTAGATGTCCTAATGATTTTTTTTCTTCAGAAAAACTTACAAAGCTAGTATGTGAGGCTATAATGAAGGAGTTTGATTCCTCCGAGAGGAAGGGCATTTTCTCACAGTAGCACAATTAATTGGGGTATATGGAATTAAATAACATTATTGCATAAGAATGAGGAAATTTAGATAGTTTCTCGAGATTTATCCAAGTAGCAAAGTTGCTCCCTTGAAAAGAGAAGTACATGCTTCGAATCTGCCCATTCCCATAGTGGAAAGTAATGGCACGTTATTCCGATATTCTTCCCTAGCAAAAAATAAAATAAAATTTACACATGAACAATGTTTACGAAAAACATATTTACAACAAATTCCACATGAAAGATTTCAAAATTTTTGACAAAATTTAACAATTCAATTTTGACATTTATGTAAAGTATACCTTTAAAGACATTTTAAAGCCTTCAAATGTAAATTATACCTTTAAATACATTATTCAAGAGAAACTTTAAAAAAGAAAATAAAATATGTATATAAAAAGAGCTAGGCAGCCAAAAAGACCGTATACACTGTACAACAAAGAAAGGCATATTAGTCTTATTTTTAAAAAAATTCATTTGTGTTCCAAAAAACTTGCTATTACATACAAACCCATTTCTTGTAAGGTAATATATTTCAAAGTAACATTATATCTGTAAAAAAACAGTGCCAAGGGCCCTTGAGAAGTCATACATACATACATTATATATATATACGTATATATTTATGTATATATATATATACATATACATATATTATAAAATTCTGATTTAAAAGATGTTTTAATAAATTTTATTGGCAGTGAACAAATTTTTTTCTCTCTAAAATGTGTAATTTGAAAAAACCTTTTGTTTTTATTTTTCAAGAAATTATTGAGCATTAATTAGTCGGATACAAAAATACAAAAACCCATTGCGGGTGTAGGGGCGGCTGTGGCAGCAATGTTGGTGGCGAGGACGTTCAGGCGTAGGCTTGAGAAGAGCTGGAGTTTCCGATTCTACAGTAGGCCCCGTCAACTGGACCCCACCACACAGCCTCTTCATGTTTCTCGTGAATGAGCCCACCCATGTGTTAAAAAAAAAAAAAACTCATGCTGTAGAAGGTGTTCTTTCTGGTTGCTTAGGATGAAGTGTGCACAATGCCTTAGATCTTTCTTCAGTTTATTATGATATTGATTAGCAGTTGTATGCCCATACTTGGTGACAGTAGCTGAGATTTCAATGGTGATACGGTCCCATGTGGTTTACAGCTAATTTCATGCTTATTCTCTTTTAAAAAAATAAAAATAAAATTTATATAAAGATCTTTCTTTTAGTTAATAAAAAACAGCCATGAAGGGCTAGATACAACCACTAAGGGCTAGATACAAACTCGCCTCCATGTACAGGGTGGGGAACAAATAATCAAGAGGTGGAGAAAAATGCACTTCTTCTCCAGCTGGCTGCTCTATGAGGTGAAGGCTATCTCATGGGGGGTGGGGGGGATAACCATATAGGTGGTTTGTAATGCCCAAGTGGGATCACCATCTCTGGCGCGGTGAGAAAGGGGCCAGCCCATAGGGCTATCCCAAGGACACGTGGCCATGGGGAAAGTGTAAGACCACCCCCATAAGGGCCAAGAAGGCCCTGGCTGTACCCACCAGCCATGAGATGGCCATAGGAGGGCTATAGACAGCCTTGGGGCTCTTGGACAGGTGGCCGACTGGTCATGTTGGGGTAAAGGCATTATGCCCACCCTTATAGTGTGTACAAGCCCATAAGTTTTATAGTACATAGTACACTTAGTACTTTTAATGTACTAAGTGCACTAAGTGCACTATGTGCACTAGAGCAAATATACATGTGTGATAGGGGAGTCACACACTCATACTTTGTGAGTTGACTTATCCCCACATGTCTCTCTCTCTCTCTCTCTCTCTCTTCTCCATGTGTGTCTCCCACATGAAACCCTAACTGTTTCAGCTGAGCTTCTTTAGCTCCTTCAACTGGTATCAGAGCTGCGGTTGTGTCCGTGTGTGCGCGTGCGCGCTTACAGGTGTGCGTGTACAGGTCTTACTGTTGTGCTCTGTGGAGCGTAGGTTTGGGTTGTGCAGGACTCCATGTGTGTATGCGAGTACAGGAAAGCAGTGTCCTGTTGAGAGGCTCTTTACTTGGCTGTGTGGCCAAGGTGTTGTCCACAAATCAGGTACTGTGTGGGCAAATCGCGAGCAGCATCTATGCCAGGCAGCAATGAATTGACCAGCCACAATAAGGTCAGTGTTGGCAGATGCGGTGAGTAGTGTGTCCCTATTGTGCTGCCACGAAGTCCCAGCATCGGTTGCCGTCAACGCAGGAAATCTGCCAGGTGTTGGAAGATTGATGCGCAGGGTCTCAATAGGCGATCAGCAGGGCAGAAGCAAAGGGACTTGTGTTGCCGTGTGTGGGTCTTATTCGCCACCCTGCATAAGTGTCAAAAAAAAATTAAAAAAAATTCGGTGTCCTGTGTGTACAGGGTAGAGTCGCGAGGTGTGTTGAAAGCAAGTAAAAGATGTTACAGAGGTCAACGTAGACAGGTGTAGTCGTTTGCAGTTTGCTAGAGCCTGGATCTGCAATCCGCATAGTGGGACTGCCGAGAGCGTGTCTAGCTGGCCTGAGGCGATTGGTCATGAACTTGCGCGTGCGCACAGTACAGTTCTTGAGGTCTGCCATGGCGTGATCGCTGCAGAGCTCCTCCGCTACCGCCCACCTGCACGAATATAGCTACCGCCCACCTGCACGAACACAGCAGCATCCGTACCTGCACAGCAGCAGCAACATCAGCACACGAGTCAGCAAATACGACGCCCCCCCTCCCTTTTTCTGCAACAGAAATCAGAAATTTTCAGAGGTATTTGCTTCAATTTTGGAATTTGCATGTCCATTATCATCAATTGAGCTGGTACAGGCCCTAATGGCTCAGATTTGAGCACAATTGGCAACATTGGGTACATTGGTCACATTCCGGGTCAATTGGCAGGAAATTGGGTGTGAACATTTGGGGCTTTTGATGTAATTGTGCCATTGGGCATTCATACATGCTGTATGATGTGAGCAATCTCACATTCGGGGCTAAATTGCAGGAAATTGGAGTGCAAATCAAAGGGCTTTTGTGCCAATTGGGTTGATTTGTATGCAGGCACTGGCATTTGATGCTTTGGGCAATGTGTTGATGCCTGTCAAGCACTCAATGTGCCAGTAAATCAAGGGGCTTTTATGTATTGGATGTATATGTGGCCTGGGGGAAGCATTGTGAAGACTCTGGATGCCTTCATGTGCATTAATGTACCATTCATGATCAGAAATTGATCTTGAATCAAGGGGCTTTTCAAGATTTTGTGCTTGTTGAGCTTGGCAAAGCAGCAGAGAAGACTTTTATGCCTTGAACCTTAGTAATCCACTTGCAGTCAAGGGGCTTTTACTCAATTTCTGTCCGGGATTGTTGTATGCAGTGGTGGGGACTGTCAAGGTCTGATTTTCACTCATTTGGACACCCAGGAGAGCATTTATTGCTATTGTACTTGCTGGTACAGATTTGGTACAACTTTGTACAAGTTTTGGCATGGTTGTACATTGATTTGAGTGAGGAAAAGGCTCATTTTCAGCTGCTGTACTTGCCGGTACAGATTTGGTACATCATTGGTGAGCACTTAGTACTGTTGTACAGTATTTTGGAAGGGGAACAGAGCACATCTAAGGTGCTATCATAAATCTGCAGCAACCAGATTTTTGGTGATTTTATCACATTCAGTGGGAGGAGAGTTGCATTCGTGCTTCCATAGTGCGAGATAAACTTTGGGAGAACAACTGTGAGCACTTTGTGTGCTTTTGGTGCAATGTTTGCACATCTTGCAGGGAGTCAGGCATTGACTGTGTCAAAGGTTGCATATTGCTATGGCAACCACAGGTGAGAGCTCTTCATTGCTTCACATCAAGAAGCTTGAAGGCTCACATAATTATGACATTTGGCAAACCCAGTGCTATAATGTGTTGCTCCAGAAGAAGCAGCACAAGCCCATCAAAGAAAGGGGTGTAATGCCCGCTTCTCTTACTGCTGAAGAATGGGAAGATATGGATGAACTGGCAAGATCCACCATCATGTTGTCTGTGTCAGACTCTTTACTTTTCAGCATACGTGAAGAGAAGACAGCTTGGGGAATATGGCAAAGATTGCAGGACTTGTATGCCCACAGCAAAGTGCCTCAAGCAAAGTGTATTGGTTGAAGACACTCATAGGTCTTCAAATGAAGGAAGGGGCGTCTATGACAGCCCATCTAAATGAGTTTAATGGTGTTGTCAGCCAGGTCATCAATCAAAAGTTGGCAATGGATGATGAGTTCAAAGCCACCTTTCTCTTATGTACTTTGCCAGAGAGTTGGGACACATTCAGGACAGCCACTAGCAATTCAAATGCTATGCTGTCATATGCAGATGTGGAGGGTGCTCTCCTTCAAGAGGAGATGAACAGGAAGAACAACTCTAATGAAAGTCCAATGCAATGAATGCACGTGGGAGATCCCAGCAAAGGGGTAAAAGCCAAGAACGGGGAAGGAGCAAGTCCCGCTCCAAAAAGGACTTGGAATGCCATTATTGTGGCAAGAAGGGACATTTCAAAAAGCAATGCTACAAATGGAAGAATGATCAAAAGGAAAAGGGCAAAGGCAAAGACAAAGACAAAGATGAAGCCAAAGATGCAAAGCCAAAGGGCAAAAGTGGAGTCAAGATTGAAGAAGTCAATGTGTCACATGCAAGTGACAGTGAGGATGAAGTCCTATTCATGTCTTCACTTGATGCCCATTCACTCCATGCAGGAGATGGTCATGGTATGCACTCGTGGATCACTGATTCAGGTGCCTCCTTTCATGTCACAGGTTGCAGAGACTTGTTTGTCAGGTATACTGCTAGCAATGGAGTAGTTTATTTGGGTGACAACCATGCATGCCAGATTCTTGGCAGAGGTGATGTGAGGCTTGTGTTTTCAGATGGCTCACAGCTTATGCTCCATGATGTCAGGCATGTGCCTGAGATCAAGAAGAACCTGTCTTCTACTGGACAGCTTGATGATGCTGGTTATGTTACCACATTTGGTAGTGGAAAGTGGAAGATTAGTAAGGGCTCACTGGTTGTTGCCAGAGGCTCTAAGCCTCTAAGGTGGACACTCTTTACTTCATGCATGCTGGTGTTTGTCACCATGCTAATGTAAATGGAACCGAGCTGCCGGAAATCTCTATGTGGCATAGCCGGTTGGGACACATGAGTGTCAAAGGAATGGAGCAATTGTCTCGTTTTGGTTACTTTTGGGACAGCCGACCACTATAAACCAGCCGACTAGTTGTCCTGGAGGGTATAAATACCCATGCTTAAAATCAGTTCATTCATCTCATCAATCACCAAGTGCTGAAGCTGAACCAAGGGCTAGGACAGCCAAGAACAAGCTAACGCAGAAGGGGTGAAGGATTGAAGGTCAAGGGCAGAGATCCATCTCAGCCGAGAAGGTTCAGTCAGTCTTTTATTTCAGTATTTTACATCATTCTAATAAAATCAAATACACCATTCGTGGTGGGGGCCCTACAGAGGGTATTCGGGACCCAATACTGTGTCCTCTTCTCCCTCTCTCTCTCTCTCTCTATTTTTCTGCACATCTACATTCAATTTTGTGCGTTAATTTCGTCACGACAAGTGTGCTGTTTTTTGAGCATTGAAGTTACCGATCTCCCCTGAAGCTTCCGCATGTTACATCAGAAAGATGACTAGGCAAGACGGGCAGCGGTTGAGTGCCATAATAAGGTCGGGCAGCAATAATAGGTGGTCGAGCATGCCAACAGTTTCGAGGGGACAGATTTAGCCCTATATAAAGGCCCAGCCACTTCCTCATTGTGCATCTCATCTCCACAATAGGGTGTATAGACCCATATGCAAGGCAACCCCCATGATGGGGTGCCTTATGGGCTGGCCCATAGGGCCCATAGGCTGACCCACATGTATATATGCCCCTATTATGCTTGCTAATGCATAACCTACTGGTAGGGTTGACCTCTACATGTACTTATCTGATGAATTCTTTAAGTGGTTAAGAGGACTGACACATGCAGATGCTTGCTTTGGAAATTGATCTATGTAGCTCGTGCGTGACATGTCTTGGATTGGGGCTCACAATGGGGCCACAGCATACAACAAAACGTTTCTAAAAAGGTAATCCTACAATACAAATGTTGCATTGATGTAGAGCCATTGTGTCACATAGTACTCTAGTGTAGGGTGCATGTGACATTCCCTCCTGCTTAGCTTGGCTCACATAGTACTCTAGTGCAGGGTGCATGTGACATTCCCTCCTGCTTAGCTTGGTGGTAGGTTCATGGCGTCCAAATAGTCCGCTAGGAGTTGGGCATACTTTGGAAGAACTCTTCGTCAAGCCATATGCCTTCATGGGTATTGCGGGTCTTTAAATTTGGTGTAGAACTATCTTTGTCTTCAATTGGATCCATGCTTCCATCTGTGGAGGAGAATCTGTTTGGGCTCAATGACTTCGGCTTCATCTACCATGTTTGGGTGCTGCTCATTTGCAATATCCTGCAAAGTTGGGCCAATGTGGGGCTTCAACCAAGAAACATGGAAAACATTATGTATAGTCCAACTGTTTGGAAGCTTGAGCTTCATGAAGACATAATTGATCTTTTTGATGATAGGAAAGGGTCCGAAGCTGCGAAAGGAGAGCTTGGGACAGTGTTTGCCTACTTCTTCAATCTTTGTTTCATGATTCGGAGATATACCCAATCTCCTTCTTTACAGTTGACATCTCGTCGTGACTTGTTGGCTTGCGTGGTTTATGCTTCCTGTTCTATCTGGCCATCTGTCTGCGGATGGAAAGCATTGGACAGATGTAACTCGGTTTCAAAGCTGTGGATAATGCTCTCCAAAAGTTTGAATTAAACTTGGGATCCAATGTGATGTTATCGTCCTTGGCAATCCACCTATAGGGTACCAATTTCGAATGATCAGGCGAGTGATGTCTTCGGTGGTGGCCGTTGGCTTGCATGGGATCAACATGCAAAACTTACTGAACCGGTCCACAATGGTCATGCAATGTGTTCCGAGATCCAAGTGCAACGGGAAGGAGTCCAATAAAGTCCATACTGGTGTCTTGGAAAGGGCTTGCGGAAATTGGCAAAGGTTGAAGCAACCTTGCCTGTTTCGTACGAGGAATCTTCACCTTCTGGCATAGCTAGCATGCTTGGCTATGTTGATAGACATTCCTTCTCATCTTAGGCCAATAAAATGATTGCTCTAGCTTCTCCAATGTAGTGTTGATACCTCGATGATCTCTGACAAGAGAATCATGGGCATCATGAAGAAGTGCCTGTTGCTTTTCCCTTAGCATGCATAGCCGGTTCTTGTAAAACAACTAGCCATCTTGGATGGTATAGTGACTCGGTTTTGACTGAAGGGCCAATCTATACTGAGTCTCGAATTCCAGAGAATCCTTATACTGTGCCTTCATAGTGTCGAAATCTTTTCCTTGTATTTTGAGCACAATGGACTCTTGAAGATTTTGGATGGTACCTTTGCGACTTAGAGCATCGGCAACGGGGTTATTCTTGCCAGGAATGTATTCAACCATACCTCCAAACTGTTGGAAGATCTGACTTCATATGGCTTGTCTGTCACTCCATTGGGCACTAGGCATGGTTTGCAGTCATTTAAGTGCCTGACGATCTATTTTAACTGTGAACTCCCTCCTATAAAGGAAAGGTTTTCAATACTTAAGAGCGGTCATCACCCCCAATAACTCTTTGTCATACACATAATAATTCTTTTTTGCGTCATTTAATTTTCGGCTATAATAAGCCACTAGGTGTACTTCTTGCTGGAGGACAAATCGTATGGCAAAATTAATGGCATCGGTAATTACCTCAAAAGGATCATCCCATGAAGTCAACTTAAGAACCGGAGACTTGGAGGTAACTTTCTTTATTGCATGGAATGTCTCGAGTGCTTTTCTAGTAATAGACATTTTCGCTTGGCATGTCCTCACGCTCTTGAGCAAATCTGTGAGAGCTGTTGCAAGGTTGGAAAATTTGTCTATGTGGGAACTGAATGCTTGACAGAGACCTATATAAAAGAGCGGATCTTCTGAGCATTTTTGGGAACATACCATTCGAGAATCGTCCTTACCTTTTCAGGGTTGAGGCTAATCTCGTCTGCATAGATGACATATCCCAAATAGTGAATTTCTTCTACTCCAAATTCACTCTTTTTTGCATTGATGTAGAGCTCATTGTCTCACAATAGCTGCAAGATCTTTTCAACATCCTGCTCATGTTGCTCTATAGTAGCTGAAAAGATGAGTATATCATCTAAAAAGATGATTACTCACTTTTCTATGAGCTCCACAAAAATCCGAGACATCAAACGTCGTCGGTGCACTAGTGAGTCCAAATGGCATCACCACAAACTTGTAGTGGCCATGTTCTAAAGGCTGTTTTTGGAATGTCAGCCGTAAAGATTCGAACCCAATGATAGCCACTCTTGACTCTTGAGATCTATCTTCGAAAAGAACTTTGCACCATTGAGTTTCTCAAGGATATACTCAATCTTGGGGTGTTTTTCTCTATGATCTTATTGAGTGCCTTCTTGTAGTCTATGCATGATCGTGCAAACTTGTCTTTCTTTTGTACAAACAAGATAGGTGCAAAGGGTGAGAATGAGGGCCGGATAAATCCGAGCTTGACGTAACTGGGAAAGTTGCTACTCCAGTTCGCCCTTTAATGCCTTAGAAAGGCGATAGGGGAACTTATTGGGCGGTTTTGTCCCGGGGATCAATTCAATGCGACGATCCTCAGGGTGACTAGGTGGGAGCTACGGTGGGAGATCATCCTTTAGAATAATATCTTGAAATTGTGCCAAGAGACCTTTGAGTTGGATTGCTTTATTAATAACCCTTGTGTGCATTGTGATAAAACCAACCATCCACCACACAAATGTTATTTTAAAGAAAAAAAAAAGAGGAGTAAAGAAAGAGCCAATCTTGCTACTGTTGAAGAAAGTAATTTTGTTGGTCCTGATTTTGATGATGAATCCTATAAAGAGAATGTGGGGGAGAGGGAGAGCTTCAAACCCTAGCAAGCAAACACACACACACACAAGAGAGAGATGGATAGCTGAATTTTCTTCTATCTTCTTCTTCTCTACTCAACCAACATAACATAAAGATAAGAGTACACACTATATGGGTTAGTACTCAACTACTACAACATACAAGGCTCGGTCCATAATGTGAACCCGACTAAATGAGCTGGCGCTATAACTATGCCAGTCTCTAGTAATCCAAAATGGTTGTCACACAGCCTGTCATCCCACTGGCCGCATATCACCTATAATCTCACCAACCATGCCAGTGGTGTAGATGCGGAAGCTATCACCCAAGTGGGTCATCAATCTCGATATCTCAACACTTCCCCTTGAGCTTAACTCCACACATTGCACTCCAAGTAAGCTCCTAAATTTGTGGAGCTTCTCTGTGTCCAATGCCTTCGTGAAGATGTTAGCCACCTGATCCTCTGTGCTGACATATACCAGATCTACATCTCCTGCCAGAACCTTCTTCCTCACAAAGTGATAATGCACCTCAATGTGCTTCGTTCTAGCATGATATACTGGGTTATTGGCCAACTGTATGCTGCTCATGTTGTCACAATATATGACAACTGTCCTATCCACGGGCTCTCCCATGTCACCAAGTAGCTTCTGAAACCAAGCTACCTCACAAGTTGCCATAGCAGTATGCCTGTACTCTGCCTCTGTACTCGACAAGGCAACTGGTGGCTGCTTCTAGCTGCTCCAACTCACAGCAGCACTCCCAAATGAGAACATAAAACCACTGGTAGATCTCCTGTCTGCCATACTACCAGCCTAATCAGCATGTGTACCCATGCAACTGTATCTTTGTACCAGCCTCATAGAAAAGTCCATAATCAACTGTGGACTTTATGTACCTGAGGATCTGTCTAGCTGCATCCAAGTGTGGCTTCCTAGGGGCCTGCATAAACTGACTCACAAGTCCAACAACATAGCTTAAGTTCGGCCTTGTAATGGTCATGCAGATCAAACTACCCACTATACGCCTGTATGTAGTGGGGTCCTCCAAAAGCTCACCTGTATCTGCGGAAAGCTTTGTGTTCTGCTCCAATGGCACTGAAATAGGCTTACATCCTGTCATACCATACTTGGACAACATGTCCAAGCTATACTGTCTCTGCAATAGCGAAATGCCATGAGGTGATCTCACCACCTCTATGCCCAAGAAATACCGCAGCTCATCCAAATACTTTATCTCAAACTTCTGCTTCAAAAGCATCCTGACATCATGTATGTTTGCATCACTATCGCCAGTGATAATCAAGTCATCCACATAGATGACTAATAGTATGATCCCTCTGTCTGTCTTTTTCACATATAGTGAAAAATTTGCATTGGATATCTGAAATCCAATGGTAACAAGATACTCCCCGATCTTGTTTGACCATGCTCTGGGTGCCTGCTTCAAGTCATACAAGGCTTTGCGTAACCTGCACACAAAATCTGGATGTGCATCACTCTCATAACCTGGTGGCTGCATCATGTACACTTCTTCTTGCAAATTACCATGCAAGAAAGCATTCTTTACATCCATTTGATGTAAAAACCAACCCTTCACTGCAACCATAGCAATGACAGCTCTTGAAACCGATCCCGTCAAGTGGAAATAGACTCCGTTGGACACCCACACGCGTAATAGCACAACTTAATATCACAATTTGAAATGGACAACTTAATAACAACTGAAAATTGAAATGAAATAGATGGACACCAGCACTGGTGCCAGAATGGGCCGACCCCCCCTCAATATATGATATATTATTGGGAGTATTTAACAAATACAATGCTCCATGGGTTCAATGAACCAGATGATGTCTATGTACAAATGAATACAGTACCAAACAAGAGGCTCGAAGTAGATGTTCGAAGGAGAGGACGACTTGAGTGGTCCAGTCTCTACGGTCCTGTGCCTTCACTGGAATCCGCGGAGAGCACCCCACTGGTGTTCCAGGACCACGCACAAACAGGCGCTCCCGTACTAACGCCTGGCTCTCCCGATCTCGGCACCTTTGGACCGTGGTTCTCCAAAAGCTTGGACTACCCGGCACCGAACGGGTGTTAGCGGTAGAGAGAATGCTTTATTAGATTTACAACAAAGTTCTTTACTTAAATCTGAATTCACTTACTTGTAGCTCGCAAATGGAAGACAGATACCCGAGGTGTCTGTGTGCAGCTACTAGAGGTGGACACCAGGGTGCAGTAGCGTGTCGAGGAGGAGGAGGAGTTGCCTGTGTAGAAGGTGTAGCCACCTAGGAGGTGCAAAGCCACCGGTAGCCGTCTATGGATAGGAGGTGTAACAACCTGTAGAGGAGCATAGCCGACTGCTGAGCAGGACACAGCCGCCTGCTGTGGAGGAGAAGGAAGCGTAGCCGCCCGTTGTGGAGGATGAGGAGAGCAGCCTGCTCTGTGGGAGGCGCTGCCACCTGGAAAGAGCAGATGTCGCCTGCTCTGCAGCTGCTTATATGGTGGCGCAGCCGCCTGTATGGGCAAGAGACACCCGGCTGCAGTTGCCCGTGGGGAGGAGGCACAACCGCCAGCAGAGGAGGTACAGCCGCCTGTATGGTAGGAGCAGCAGCTGCTATGCAGAGGAGGCAGCCGCCTGTTGGAGAAGAAAGGGAACAGCCGCTATGCAGAGGAGGCAGCCGCCTGCTGGAGAGGAAAGGAAACGCCTGGCTGCAGCCTGCGTCACCTGCAGCATAGAGGGTAGCCTGTTGGTGAACAAGCGCAGCCTGCTGGACAGAGGGAGCCGCCGTCTGCTGAGGTGGTGGAGATGGCGCAACCTGAAGAGGACAAACACAGCCGCCAACTGAAGGTACAGAAGCCGCCTGGTTGCAGAGCACAGCTGCTTGTAAAGGGGGTACAGTCGCCTGTATGGGTGGAGGAGTAGCCTGAGGAGATGGAGGTGCACGATCATGTGTGTGTGAGCAGAAGGGTGGTTGCTTTTTTTGTAGATGTTGGAGGGAAGTTAAACGATCACAGCTGGTCGGCTCCCCACGTTTGCATGGGGGCGGCCAGCTTCATGGTGTGGTGTGGGTAGGTGGCTCCCCACCTTGGCCCACAAGTGGGTGCCCATAATGGGTGCCCACTTTTAAATGAATGTGAACTTACAACCTTATAACATTAAAGGTTAGAAATAAAACTATTAAACCAACAAGTGCAATACACTTACCACCTCTTCACACGCAACAAAACTCGTCAGAAGACAGAGCAAACTTCACGACTCACACTGGCAGGCGTCCCCGCTCAGTAAGTGGCACGTCAAGCAGGCAAACACAAGAATACAAGTCATGCGAAAACAGTTTCAAACATGCAAAACATGAGTGCATGTGCAAATAGTATCATGGACATATCTCCTGTTCATGAAACAAGTACAAAACATCTGTCGACACAAAAATGGCACGACATAAAACATAAATCTTGGTCTTCCTATGGAGTGACAGTCCCATAGGTAAAACACAGCTCCAGGCACGAGCCTCCCTATGGAGTGACAGTCCCATAGGAAAGACACGGCACAAATACTGGCTCTTCCATGGCGTGACAATCCCATGGATAGAACACAGTCCAAGTCATACACGGGTGGCACCAGTCTGGCTCCCGTCCATACGACACCATCCTGCTAACACGGGTCTGTAATGCGCGGAAGCTCTGGGTAGTCTTCTTTCAGCCCTAAACACTCTTGGAAAACCTTCTGATGCAAAATGCACCATCTGATGCAAAAACGCAGGTAGAGAGAGAGTAGAGAGAGAAAGAAAGAAAGAAAGAAAGATATATTAACGTCCTGTCGAGGCCAAAGCTGACCTATAGGACAGATCAGAATACATCTTTGGTTACAATCCACTTCGGGGTATCGGTTAAAGAAAAGTGCATGTGGGATCAAAAAGAAACTAACTTCAAAGCTCTCATGACTCATGAGAGTTACATGTTACAATGGTAAAATCACCATGTGCTTAATGTGATTAGATATGTATAAGTATCAAGTTCATGTCCTTCAAAAGGAGGGTGGACCTTTAAAATCTTTGATGATAGCTTTTCCTCCTCTATAGACCGCCCACTTCCCTTGTTTCCTTGCTTCTCTGACTTTGGCCAGTTCCCCCGCTCTATTCTTTAGTTGTAGTGGGGTCAACTCATCAGAAATCCACACCGAGGTACCTTGCAATGATTTAGTCTGCTTCATTACCTTGATCTTATCAATCATATCATAGTATCGAACCCTAGCCTGTTTCCCTTTAATTTGAATGTCAGTTGGGTCACCAAGGTCTATAAAAGGTACCACTTTAGTGAGTCGTTCCTTTATGATATCTACATCCAAGATGTATCCCTCTAGCTGTTCATCTGTGTTGGTACCTACTGACCAATCTTCTGGCAAGCCCCCAATTCGAACAAAAGTTTCCAGGCTTTTGACCCTTTCATTTTCTTTCAGGACTGACAGTACTTCACTGACAAAGTTCTCTGATTTTACCTGAGGTTTTGTGCTTTCTTGTTGTGTTTCCTGTATTTTTTGGGTTGCTTCTTGGGCTGCTTCCTGAATCTCCTGCTTGTTCTTGATGTCCTGCAATTGAGCTTCGAGGCCAGCAATCCTTGTTTCTTGACTGGCAATCTTTGTTTCCTTGTGTGTCAGCTCAGTTTTGAGGGTGGAGACCTCCTGCTGCAATTTCTTCAGTTCTCCCATGATGAAGATCTCCCATGGGGATTGAGGTTTGATAAGGGGTGGAAGGGGGGGTGGGTTCGAGGCCATGGTTGCAAATGACTTCAGTTTAGGGGCCATGTTGTATCACGGGGGTGCTGAAAATAGCCCACAGGGAGCCCCCCCCCTCCCCCTCAGGGGGGTACTGAATTTAAACCCTACTCAAGAGAGGGTAAGGGCGAGCAGAGGAGCAGAGGAGGGGGCTGGAATTTCAGTATATACTATGGTACAAAAAGGTACATATCTTTGCAGCCCTTGGCTGCCTCCTTGAAAAGGTGATAACACACCAAAACTGCCCTAGACTAGGACTCCTAATGACTCATACCCCTAGTGGGTTGAATGACTAAGACCTTGAGCAAGGGGGCTATTTATAGTCCCTTGGAGTACATGGGAAACTGGCCGACTGCTGGTCGGCCAGTAATAAGTTCATAAAACCCCTTTTTATGCAGCCCGACTGGATGTGCTTTTTGTCCTTGATGCGCCTGCTCTGCTGCCACACCTTCCTGGCATTGCTGACGTCAGCCGACATGCTTTCTGGTACAGCCGACAGCTCCTATACTCAGCCGACTGCACCTTGGTTCTTCTCCATATCCAAACTGGCCACTTCTGTATCTTGTGCTCCAATCCCTGGCTCTATCTGGTTCTGCTCTTTATCTGGCTGCCTCTTCTGGATCTAGCCCTGAGAATGTCCATGGCATCTATGATGCACATGACATCCCCCTCTGCTAAACTTGATGACGGGAATCCAACCTACTCTTGGATGACTGTCATCATCCCAATCCTGTCCCGAAGTCCCTCTGTCATCTTCCATCCCTGGCAAACCTTTTTCTCTGAAAATCCGGTCTGTTTCTCCAAACCACTCTGTCTCTGATGAAGATCTATGCATCTGGTCTTCCTCTAGTCCACAATCCATTCCTGCCCTGACTCTGAACACCGTCTTGGTCTTCGTTCCTGGAACTGAGTCTGGCACTCACATCACCCTTGGAGGATCAACCTCCCTTGGGACCGTTCCCTTAGAACCTATCTGGCTCACGGAACTGCCATCCCCATCTGGCACTGTGGAACACCACCAACAAACCTCCTGGGAGTTCTTCCCGATTTGTGTTCCCGCCTTGGGCTTCGAATCCGTGTACTTTCCTGTACCTTGGACCTGTACACCATCATCTGGGACTGAATCAGTGTTTAGCTTTGCTGAGCCTGATGCTCTGATACCAATGTAACGCGCGGAAGCTCTGGGTAGTCTTCTTTCAGCCCTAAACACTCTTGGAAAACCTTCTGATGCAAAATGCACCATCTGATGCAAAAACGCAGGTAGAGAGAGAGTAGAGAGAGAGAGTGAGAAGTGCTGGAATTTCAGTATATACTATGGTACAAAAAGGTACATATCTTTGCAGCCCTTGGCTGCCTCCTTGAAAAGGTGATAACACACCAAAACTGCCCTAGACTAGGACTCCTAATGACTCATACCCCTAGTGGGTTGAATGACTAAGACCTTGAGCAAGGGGGCTATTTATAGTCCCTTGGAGTACATGGGAAACTGGCCGACTGCTGGTCGGCCAGTAATAAGTTCATAAAACCCCTTTTTATGCAGCCCGACTGCATGTGCTTTTTGTCCTTGATGCGCCTGCTCTGCTGCCACACCTTCCTGGCATTGCTGACGTCAGCCGACATGCTTTCTGGTACAGCCGACAACTCCTATACTCAGCCGACTGCACCTTGGTTCTTCTCCATATCCAAACTGGCCACTTCTGTATCTTGTGCTCCAATCCCTGGCTCTATCTGGTTCTGCTCTTTATCTGGCTGCCTCTTCTGGATCTAGCCCTGAGAATGTCCATGGCATCTATGATGCACATGACAGGGTCGCACCAGTCTGGCTCCCGTCCATGTTAAGCAAAAATACTGGCCTCTTCACATGAGACACTGGCTTGGCCTCAAGTGAACGAGACACAAAACTGGAGATGGACCAAAAGGTCGGCCAATTGGTGACATCTCTCACGGTTGCCATTCTTGCAACTGGGTTGAATGTCTCCTCATAGTCTATGCCATAAGTCTGCGCATAGTCCTTGGCAACCAATCTTGCCTTGTACTTGTTCACTGAACCATCAGCATTGTGCTTGACTTTATACACCCACTTACATCCAATTGCCTTCTTTTCCTTAGGCAAAGGCACTAACTCCCATGTTGCATTTGCATCCAATGCTGCCATCTCCTCATATCTTCCCATTTCTTATTTTCAATTGCTTGCTCAAAGCAAGTGGGCTCAACCTACTGTATTGCTTTTACCATGTAAACACAATGATGGGTTGTATATCCATCATATCTCAACCTGTCAACAGGGTATCTAACCCTCGTAGACCTACGCACACCTGGATCACTGCCAGGTGTCCTCAAAACAGTCCTAGTTCTCCTTACACGAGGAGTAACCATAGACGGAATGCCAAGCTCCTCATCAAGGCTCTGCTCAGAGCCACTAGAGTCACCATCCACATATGAGTGACTTGCTTACAAATCAGGCACAAAAGATTGATCTACCTTTTCCTTCCCTTTCCGTGATACATGTGTACCTGCATCATTTCTCAACCTGCCTGACCATGGGCTAACATTGGATCCACAACTTGAGGACTCCCCAGGTCCACTCAGCACCTGTGATTGCTGCTCTACATGTGGTGCAACATCAGCACTTCTTACATTTGCATCTTCTGTTGCCTTCACTACTAGTGCATACTAGCTACTCATCTCATCGTAGTGGTTGAGTACTTTAGATATGGTGCGGTATGGTATGTGTACGGTACGAGTACGTAAAGTACGCATCAAGATAAGTATTTTAAGTACGTTCACGTTCTTTACTATGTATGTATGTAAAATAAGAAATATCTAGCATCCATATGAAAATAGCATGAAAGACAATGGTAATACTGAAATGAAAACTAATCTATTAACTATTGAGCAATGACCACTGACTAAAATATAAGTGTTGGACATTGAACCTCATATTTAGTACGAAGACCACATCCGTACGAGGTACGGTACGTATGGAGTGGTACGGAAAGTATTGAAGGTACACATCCGTACGAGGTACGGTACGTATGGAGTGGTACGGAAAGTATTGAAGGTACACATCGGATGAGTATGGGTACGGAATGCAAGTATGCATCTCATCGAAGACAACATCTCTGCTTACTCGCATCTCACGAGTGGTAGGGTTATAGCATCTATAACCTTTTTGCTCCATAGCATAACCAATGAAGATACATTTCTCTGTCTTTGGATCCAACTTTGTTCTCACTTCATCAGGAACATGTACATATGTAATACACCCAAACACTTTCAAGTGAGACACATCCGGTCTTATGTCTGTAAACTTCTGTTCATGAGTCATACCATGAACAGTTGTAGTGAGTGTCCTGTTCATAATGTACACAGCAGTTGCTATTGTTTTTGCCCAAAAGTAATGTGGCATATTCTTTTCAGCCATCAAGGCACGTGCCACTTCTGCAATGTGCCTGTTTTTCCTTTCTACAACACCATTCTGTTGCAGAGTGTACCTGCACGTAAACTGCCTCTTGATTCCCTGCTTTCTCAAGAAATCACTGAACTCATTGGAGAAATATTCTCTCCCACCATCTCATCTTAGGCATTTTATTTGCATGTCTTTTTCCTTCTCGACCAAGGCTTTAAATCTTTGAAAGCGAGTAAACACCTCACTTTTCTCCTTCATGAAATAAATCCACACTTTCCTAGTGTGGTTATTGATGAATGTAACATAGTACCTACAACCTGCAATTGTTGCAGTCTTGGTCGGTCTCCATACATCTGAATGTATGACATCCAATGGCCTTGCACTGACATGCTTTTCATGTGGGAAAGCATGTTTGGTCTGCTTACCAAGTTGGCATGCTTCACATACCTTATGCATACCGTCAACCTTAAACTTTGGCAAACTTGCAACAATATTTTGGGCCTGCATAGACTTCAGTCGCTGTACATTCACATGACCAATGCGCTTGTGCTATATGTCAATATCTGCAACGACACCTGTTCCATGCACAAACATGGCTGCCTTTATCTCAGGCATGTTCACATCCAAAGTAAACATCCTGCCATTTCTGTTACCCTTCGCAACCAAGCGACACTTATTTTTAAAGTCTTCCATAAAACATCCTTGAGGATTAAACCTCACTTGCAGACCCTGCTCAACTATTTGTCCAACAGAAACCAGGTTCTTTGTAATATTCGGAACATGAAGTACATCAGCCAAGTACTTCATTTTGCCATCTTGCATAGACAATGGCACTTTACCAACATGCGCAATGGGATGTGCAGTATCTACTATCATCACCTATTTCTACATAACCTGGTTTTTTCATTTTCTGCATATCTCTAAACCACTCAACATGACTGGTCATGTGGTTAGAGGCGCTAGAATCCACATACCATATATCTTGAGATCCTGATATATCCCATGTTATGGAACTAAGCATGTACTGCATCACAAACAACTGCTCACTTCTGTCATCACCTCCATGTTTGCTAGATGATGCATAGTTGCCTTGCTGCAACTTCCCACTTTTAATGTCATTCTGCTTTTTGTAGCAGTCCTTTGCTATGTGTCCTGGTTTGCCACAGTAATAGCACTCTATGTTATTTACATTTTGATTTCTTTGCCAACCACCTCGGCCTCTTTGGCTCCCCCTACCTCTAGACTGGCCTCTTCCACCTGTGTATGATTGCTGCTGTGAATCATTGGACTGTTGTTGTCCAGAATTTTGATTTCCTTGTCGGTCACCACCTTGGCCTCAACCACGGCCTCTACCTCTGCCTCTACCTGAATTAGAGTAGAAGGCATGTTCTGATGTGTTCTTGCTTTGTGAAGAAGAATCCTCATCTAAAGCCTTTTCTTCTATGATTAGTATAGATATCAGGTCCCGAAAGTTGGAAATATTCTCCCTAATTGCAATGGAGGTCTTGAATAGCTTGTACTCTTTGCCAAGCCCATTCAGACATACACTCACCAAATCATCATCCTCCATTGATATATTGATAGACCCAAGGGATTCAACAATGTCCTTGATCTTTAAGGCATATTCATTGATGGACATGCTTTAGATAGGTCTTGGGATTTGTGTGAGCAAGAGGGGGACTGTTTTGTGGCTGATTGGTGGACTGTTTTGGGCTGATTGGGAAGAGAAGGTGCAAGAGGAAGGCGGGCTGATTTGCTGGACAGCCACTTGCAGGTTTTAGTTCTTCTTTGTTCCCACCCACCCACCCTTTTCAGAGTACATCCCCGCTATGGCAGATCTGTTTGAGATGGCCGAGAGACATGTGAAGATCCCGACACTCCCCACGTTCCCGGTGGACCGTCAGTTAGACGGGAGCAACTACGGCATATGGAAGGTGATGATGGAATCCGTTTTGGAGTCCTACGACCTCGCCGATTTCGTCGTTGTTGGTGTTCCACGGCCGGAAGTAGAGGAAGGGGAGTTACCGTCAACCCGAAAGGACCGGGAGGCCCAGACGCAGATGTGGGATCATGTCAACGCCAGGGTCCGTTCGTTTATTTTCCTCAATTGCACACCGCAGGTAATCAATCATATAAAGCATATGACGCTGGCCAGAGGTATATGGCAGCATTTGGCCTCACTTTACAACAGGATATTGCCCATGAAGAGGATTTCCTTGGAAGTACAGATGCGGGTTATGAGCCCTGCAAAGTCGTCGACGATGCGGGAGCATATTAACAAGTTGCAGGCTCTTCAGCAGGAAGTTCTTCAGGCTGGGAAGGAGATATCGTCAGAGGACATGGCCATCACGTTGCTGTCACATTTGCCCTCTTCGTACTCAGCATTTTACTCCTCTTTGATTACCAGTGGTGGTTGGCAGGCTCAGCACCATCACGTGGGAGGAGCTTGTGCCCATGGTCCTGGACCAGGAGGAACGATTCACGAACCCTCCTCAGGGTGGAGGTTCGGAGGCCTTAACTGGCCAACGGTCGAAAGGCCGTAACTCGGGCAACGGGAAGGCTTCATTGGAGAAGTCTTCTGAGAAGAAGTCCGACGCTGACCGCGAGAAACTGAAGGCAGAGAGGACCTGTAATGATTGTGGCGAGAAAGGCCACTACTGGAGGCAGTGTCCCAAGCGGAAGACCGAGAAGGGTGAAGATTCCTCAATAGCAATCATGAAGACTCCGGCTTTTGTGCACCTGGAGGTGATGGACACCGATGTTTCGTTTTCTTCAGGCAGGGAGGAGATTGGAGGACTCTCCGCAACAACGGATACTCGGGAGTGGATTCTTGATAGTGGTGCTTCCAAGCACATGACTCCTTCCCGTTCCGGTTTACAGGATCTCTGCAGGCTTTCTGGTCATATTCTTACTAGGGATACGTCCACTATCCCAGTTCACAGTGAGGGCAGGATGGAGATAGTTCCCGATGGCAGAGGGGGGAAGCATTCCTCCCAGGTGTTGTATGTTCCGGCACTTGGTTTTCATCTGTTGTCAGTGCATCAGGTTTGCAAGACTGGCGTACGGGTGGAGTTTGATGAGCATTTTGTTGCTCTCCGGGACAAAGCAACAGGCCAAGTGGTTTGGGAAGGCGGAGTGGAGAATGGAGTTTACAGGCTTTCAGCACTCTCTCTCCCAGGTCCTCAGGTTTGTGATGAGTGGCAGTCTGGTAATGGCCACTCAAGTGTGGATACGCTGCAGGAGCGGGCTTTCCGAGACCAGGTGGTGGATAGCTTGCCAGTGGATGGCAGCAGTTGGCAGGAACTTTCCAGTACTGATGTAGTTCTTGTGTTCGACAGTCAGAGGAAGTTGAACAGGTCACTTATGCTCTGATGTCTCGTAGTGTTCGGGACATAGAACTTCCAGTAGTTGAGGATGTTCTTTCCACGGGGACCTTTCGGAAAGCCAGGCAGGTGACAGGTGCTTACTTGCAGAAGGAGGTGGTTTCTCCAGGCTTTGTGGTTCCGGATTCAGAGGGGGTGGTTGACAGGTTTCATCAGGTTTCGAGGACTTATTTGTGCACCGTAACAGGTGTTGATCCTTGTGAGCAGTGTGATGTCTCTATGACTCAGAAGCTGTATGGTTCATTGATATGGTTGATGGACACCAGATTGGACGGGAGCTTCCTGAGGCATTTGAGCTCTTGGTTGCAGATGTCTCTTTGGGAGGCAGGATTGCGTTTCCTGTGGTTTCTGCGGCATGCGAAGGATCATGGACTCTTGTACACAGGAGGGGGATCGTTGGATGGAGTCCGACTCCACGGTTGGAGTGACTCGGTTTGGGGAGGAGATTCGGACACGAGGGGATCTACTTATGGCCCAAGAGCAGTTTTACGGAGCAGCAGGAGGTTGCATAGCAGGCTTGGTCTTCCATTGGAGGAACCCATAGTCATCCAGAGGCACTTTGTTCGTGAACAGATCGTTTCTGATGACATCTTGCTAGAGTTCTGTTCGACGGAGGACAGTCCCGTGGACCTCTTCACGAAGTCGCTCTCTCAGGACTTGCTCGGGCGGCACCCCAGCTCCCAGTGGTTGGTTTCACAGCCAGGAGCTGAGAGGGGGTGTTAGAAGTCATCTCCTGTCTAGTTTTATACACCAGGGTCTTTGTTCATGTACATACACCCAGCATCAACAATACATGTGTAAACCCTGTCTGTACTTCCAAAATGCATTGCTGCATTGCAATAACCAGATTTCGAGCAGAAACAGTTCTCTACCAGAACTTCCAGATAACTGTCGAAAATACCTTGCAGTGACGAAACGGGGCCCGTAATGCGCCGAAACGCGAATCTGGTTGAAAAAACGTCGTCCAATAGAACAATATACCTGCCCTGTAGCTCTGCTCCCGCAAAGACAGCTCCTCAATCGGAGATGTGTAGCTCCCAGAGCTACTGAGGGGGTGTTGTATCTAAACCAAGAAGGCGAAAGAGATGATGGTGCTCTTATCCGTGTAGTATTGCTTCCTTCCTTTCTTGTTCTTGTCTCTTGCTTGTCTCCTTGGCTCTCACACGAACCAGGCTCTGATACCATAAAGAGAATGTGGGGGAGAGGGAGAGCTTCAAACCCTAGCAAGCAAACACACACACACAAGAGAGAGGAAGACACAAGAGAGAGATGGATAGCTGAATTTTCTTCTATCTTCTTTTTCTCTACTCAACCAACATAACATAAAGATAAGAGTACACACTATATGGGTTACTACTCAACTACTACGACATACAAGGGTCGGTCCATAATGTGAACCCTACTAAATGAGCTGGCGCTATAACTATGCTAGTCTCTAGTAATCCAAAATGGCTGTCACACAGCCTGTCATCCCACTGGCCACATATCACCCATAATCTCACTAACCATGCCAGTGGTGTAGATGCAGAAGCTATCACCCAGGTGGGTCATCAATGTCCGCTGTAGCACTAGTTGAGCTCGATATCTCAACATCTTGTGCTTTCTAGTTCACTCTTTCTTTTTGGGTTCTAAAACCTTGTCTTTTATCATACATGACCTTGATTGTATTATGGAGAAGAGTACACACACCCAATGTCATTAAGGGAGGACTCTTATCTAATTCTTATATCAAAGGAGATTACTAGGTATAAGCCCATGTATTGAGTGTCTTTCAAAAGTTTGGCTTAAAGGAGGGTTTGTTGGGAATAAGCCCAACATGTAGTCCCTAGCCTTTTCAATTATTTTGCATAGGATATCTTATAGTCTAAGATCAAAGATGAAATCCAGCACCAAATGCCATAAGCAGTGATGTCATCCCAGAAATATATCGAGTCACATTGAGTGTATCTCTCATGGCTATATAAGCACTATGTACAAGCTCATTTAAATCAATGCAATCAAGTCTATTTTCATTATGAATGGCTCACTTATCTTTCCCTCTTAAATTACAACAGTGGCTGTTATGGAGGCAGAGGACTTGGAGGCTTGTACAGCTTGCCACTTGGTACAAACTTTCTTACCATGTCATGTGCATCTGTTAATCCCAATGCTCATAGATATATATTCTCATTAGCAAATATATGGGTAGATTCAAGGGTAGATTTAGAGCAGATTTTGCAGCCCTATAGGCTCTTAGAAGTGTCCAAGGCATAGCCCAATGGTTGGGACACCTTTTGGGCATAGTTTGGACACAAAATATGACTTTTTGGACAATGTTTTATGGAAAAAATAGGAAAAACCAACTTGATTACGAATTGATACCTTTTTCCTATAAATAGGATCATTAGGCATTAGGATCATCATTCAAAGATCAAGAGGATCCATTTGTCAGAGTCTGCAAGGGTTGCAACAAGGACAGTGGTGGATCAGCAGGAGCTTCTCTTGTCCGATTGCAAGTAGAGGGCTACAGGGATCTTTGGTATGCATCATGAAGCTGTGAATCAGCAAGATCATTATATATATAGCATGTTTTGGCAATATATAGTAGATTAGGTCTAGCTCTCCTTCTCTTATGTGTCTTTGCTAAACATAGGATTAGCGTTAATCTTCTTTGCTTAGCGTTAATCATGAACACGCTTCCGCAATGCATGTTACATTGGTATCAGAGCTTAGGTAATCCTAGGACAGCTCTTAGCTTACGTTTTGTGCATGGTGAATTAGGGTTTGCAAGCAAAATTAGGGTTTGTGTTTTTGTGTTAAATTTGCATTTTTTCATCAGCTTTTTGCTCATTTTCAGCATGGTATAGTACTAGAAAGTCTAGATTTCAGCCTAGTATGATCCTAGGGAGTTTAGAAAGCATGTAGAACTCTAGGATTAGGTTTTTTAGGCTGATTTTAACAGAACAATATCATGAGTTTAGAGGCAATGGATAACGACTTTCTCAAGACTTTCTCCAATGAAGAGTTACGGTATGAGTATGAGACTATGCAGAGTCGTTGGAGATGGGAAGATGAAGAACGTTACAAAAGGGAACAAGAACGCTATGCCGAGTATGACCATATCATTGCCGGTTTAGGCAACAACTCGTAGAAGAGGACCGTCAACAACGCGACAAAGAAGCACATCAAGTAAAGCTTCAGGAAGAGGTGTGTCAAGGCCAGCTTCTGTACGAGCAAAGATGGGCACAACTCAAGGAGACATGGGCTCAGTTCATGGTAGCATCAACAAAGGCCAAGAAGGAATCACCTAGGGTTGTGAAGCAACACATGACCGAGAGCGTTTATCCAATGAAAAGAGAGCTTCTAAGACAAGAGTTCTCGGGAGACGTGATCACAGAAAGAGGTGTTTTTGAGGAGGTGCCACTACCCAAAATGCAGGTGCCAGAACCAAAACCAGAACCAGAACTAGAGCCAAAGCTAGAGCCAGAAGCCAAACCAGAACTAGAAGTAGAACTAGATCCATAACCAGAGATCGAGTAGGTGGATATTTCCAAATCCTATTTGGAGGAGGATGAGGTCAACCTGATCGTTCCCAATGAGGTGGATCTCTCCAAATCCTATTTGCAGGAGGATGAAGTCATCTCGAGAGTTTCAGAGGAGTTCTCAGAAGATCCAGAGAACTTGAAGACTAAGTCAGAGAGCTTGGGGATTGAGCCGATGGATATGAAGTGCAATCTTCAATTGGACCGGACCGGAACGGAATCGGAGCAAAGGTGTATGGATTACTCCACTGCTCCAAGCGCAGCAGGAGGGGATGCCATGTGCATTCGTTAATCCCAATGCTCATAGACATATATATTCTCATTAGCAAATATATGGGTAGATTTAGGGGCAGATTTAGAGCAGATTTTGCAGCCCTACAGGCTCCCGAAAGTGCCCAAGACATAGCCCAATGGTTGGGACACCTTTTGGGTAGAGTTTGGACAAAAAATATGACGTTTGGGACAATGTTTTGTGGGAAAAATAGGCAAAACCGACTTGATTACGAATTGATACCTTTGTTCTATAAATAGGATTGTTAGGCATTCATTAGGATTAGCATTCAAAGATCAAGAGGATTCATTTGTGAGAGTCTGCAAGGCAGCAAGGATGTTACATGCACCAAGGTTGATCGTGATAACGTGCAATAGGGCCTTCTTTATACCTTTATGTGGTGAGAATATGTAGCATCAACTTTAGAGAATAGGGAGAGAGTAGAGAATGTAGAATGTAGAAGACGACACCGGATTGGGTTCCAATACCCACTGAATGCCCCCCCGTGCAAGCAGGAGTATTTGCTTATATTATTCTTTGGAGAAATGATGTACAATGCTGAGTACAAATGATATGAACGCCCAACCCAAGTACGAGGAGGCCCAAACGTCGGTAGAGTATCCAGCTATCCCAAGGCTCTGCTGAAGACTTTCCTTGGCCACTGATGCAAGTCCAGATGACTGAAGGATTGCACATATGCTGGCTGAGATGTAGGAGTATCTTCCTTGTTGCCTGGAGATGGGCAGAGTGCTGCAATCTGAAGTTGTATCTGCTGAATATCTGAATGATGTTGCTGGAAAAGGCCATGCCTATTTATACTCCCCCTATCAGCAGTCGACTGCTGATAGGAGGCTGTCGGCTGATTCCACAGAGGCCACGATTGAGAAAAGCCAGTCGGCTGAAGGAAAATACCCTCACGACTGCAGGATGCCAGTCAGACAGCATAAAATGCTGGTCGGGTATTTTATTCCCTGTCGGCTGGTCATTAAATGCTGGCACAGCAGTCGACTAGTGCAAAGGACCCTGTTGGTTGCACAAATGCCCACGACTGCTCGTGTGCACAGTGGGCTGCCCAACAAATGTTGGTAGGGTGCTGCTTGACCGTGAGGCAAGGCCTTGGCTGCCTTTGCAAGGCTAGCCAAGTTGAGGCTGCCTTGGGGCTGCTGGCCCCCTACTCTGTGGGTTGTGTTTCTTTTTGTAATGCTCCATCCTTCCCTCTCTACCCTCCTTAGAGAAAGGGGCGTTTTGTCTAAGTATGTTGATGTCGGCTGTCTTTGTCTCTCGAGGCAAGACTTGACCTCTGAATCCTTTGTACTGAGCCATGCTTTTATGCCTTTGAGCCATGCTCATGAGCCTCTGAGTTAGTACTGGGGAACATGTCTGGTTTCTGTGCTAGTGTTGGAGTACAGCGACTATTGAAGGTTTTTGAGGCATCACCTCCATTACTCCGAAGGAGGGTATTGGGTATTTCAGAGTTAGCTGGTGTGAACACCCTCTATGGGTTGAACGGATTCGCGAAGCGAGCTGGAGCTTTCCCGCCTGTGTGATTGAAACTGCCCGCCTCACCCTCCTTAGATTGTGTTTGCGGCCCCCCCCCCCCCCCCCCCCCCCCCCCCCCCCGGCTCTGTGCGTAGCCCCCCCTCTCCATCGCCTCCCACTAGCGCCCCCTCTTGCCTCTCCTCCTGGCTGCCTTCGCACCCTCCATCGCCTCTCGCCAGTGCCCTCCCTGGCTGCCTGCGCTCTCCGTCCCTCTTTGCCTTTGATTCTGCCTCCCACTCCTGCTTTGTTGCCCTCCCTCGTCCTTGCCCCCCTCGCCTTGTTCCTTCTCCGCCTCAGCCCCTAGCAGTGGCTCCCTCGCCTCAACCCTCCTCCTCGCTCCCTGCACAGCCCGCCTGGTTGTATGCTGTCACCTCGCCTTTTCCCCCTTCCTTCTACGCTTTTGCCCACTCCTCCCCCTCCTTACCCTCTCTCTCCTGTCTTCTTGGTTAGGTGATTTTTGCTTTCGGGGCCAACTTCTGGTCTTGAACCCGTAGGAGGACTCCATGGGAGCCTCTCCGTCATCCCCGACGGAGGCTGCTGTCCCTTGCCTCTCCTTTTCAGAAGAGGATCTCTAGCTCCTCGCTTCGAGAGTTGCTTCTTTGGAGGCCTCCACCTTGGTATGCAAGATTGTGGGTAGTCACTCGGTGCGCGAATAGTTTAGGGATCTGTTACAAGACAGCCCTCTTGGCACGCATGAAAAGATCACCGGCATTCATCTCTTGGGGCATGGCTACTATCAGGTTGAGTTCAATTCACCTGCAGCTTCGGACAGAGTCATGTTGCTGAGCCCCGTCACACTATGTATGGCCGGTGTCTTCTTTGCGAGTTGGTAGCATGGCTTCGACCCGGCATCCGACCCTTTAGCTGGCACCTCAGGCTTTCCAGGTCTTAGGAAGGAATACCTTCCTCTCCTTCTGGTGGTAGGTGGTGCTATCGGTGGAATGATGCACCGCCCCTTCAGTTCTTGCACGGACGGCTGGGATTCCATTCCTTTGTATTTGCATTGCCTCTCTGGAGTCAGTGCCTCACACCATTTTGCTCCCTAGTCTTCGGAGGACCCTATTTTGCATAGAGTTGGTACTTTGGCCTCCCAGGCCAATGTTTCAATTGTCGACATATGGGACACCTCGCTGAGCTTGTCCTTGTCGGTAGTCCACGAGGCCCCGACTCTTCCCCTTGCAGCCCCCTGTGCTCCGGCTATACAGGAAACCCCTCCCCTCCTTCCCTTTCTGCCTCTCTAGAGCACTCCTGCCACCCTTTGGTTGTGCCAGACCCGGAGCGGAGGTAGTTGGCCAACTCAGTCCGTCGTTTGATCCATCATTTTACAGAGCTGGTAGAGATGACCATCACTGCCTCTCCGGTGCAGGCTCTCCCTTGAGAGTCGCCAGGTGGCCCCCCCAAGGTGCTAGGGAAGCCAATTGACTATAGTTTTTTCCGATGACTTCTCATCGAAAGAGCTGGTATGTTCGAGGAGACGGTGGCTCCCATTCGCATATGTGTTCACTCCAAACCGTCCACCCTAGAGAGTGGCGCGATGATCTCCTCCTTCCCACTAAGTGCAGCACAATGGAGAGACTAGAGCATGGAGTCAATGTCCACTGTGCAGGCTGTAGAGCTCTCGCACCATTTGCATGACCTGCGTATCACTGATGTGCTTACCCACCTCTGGCCTTTGGTGCAGATGGAGTTGGGTGGATCGGGCCTTAGAGATCAGGCAGGGAAGATGGTGCCCTCCAGCCTGGAGATGTTGCTTTTTGTGTTTCTTCATGTTTCAATGGCAATACCACTTCCCCCCTCCTATTGATACTTGCATTGTGATAAGTGAAGTCCAGAGTATGCATACTCTAGGGCTCGAACATAGTGGCTGCACATGGAGGCCATGATTAGTGCCCATATGGCGCGGCTTCGCCCTAGGACGGACAATGATTACTCTCCATGGAAACCCACGCCCAAGACTCTTCAAGTGGAGGGTAGTTCAGATAGTTCCACTTCCTTCCAATCTTAGTTATGCGGATCGTCTCATGGAACATCTAGGGTTTGGGGGCTCACAATGCTTTCAGAGGCGTGGTGTCGTTAGAGAGGAGCTCCACAAAGCAGCAGTTGGTGGACCCATTGACATTCTCTTCTTTCAGAGCACCATCTTTCAGAGGAACGTGCCCCCCGTTGCGGGAAGATCTTGTAGGGTAGGAGTCGCACCTTATGGTCCACTCTTTTGGCCCCTCTGGGACATAGGGTGTCACGTGCACACCAGTCAGGTGTACAGTGACATGGCTTCATTCTAGCATCATTAGCATCATCAGGAATCATCAGGCTTTTAATCATGATTTATTCAGGCATTTTATGGGCATTTTATATCAGCCGACTAGCATTTATGCTATTAGTGGCATTATTTATGCAGTCGTGGACATTCAGTAGGCTGGCCGACTGCATTCAGGCTGGCCGACCAGCAGCCCTTATGCATATAAATAGAAGAGCATATCCATTCAGCAGCAAGTTCATCATTGAAGCATTCAGCACTCAGTCCCTCAGCGTTTCTGCTCCAGGAAGGCTGAGAAGTGTAACGCATCTCCATCAGCATTCAGTTAACGCATCTCCATCAGCATTCAGTTAACGCAACATCAGTTCAGCATCAGCATCAGCAAAACGCAGCCAGTTCAGCCATTCAGGTCTGCGTTTTTATCATTCATCAGTATTCAGCCTCTGTTCCCAAAGTTCCCTTCAGCGTTTCCTTCCAGGAGACAAGGGAAAGAGTGGACAGCAGTTCAGCCCGCATTTACAGCATTTAGGCAGCATATTCAGCAGTACAGATCCATTTGGATCATCATTGTAACTTCATTCATTCATATAATATAGCTGCACTGCATTGACACATCTTTGTCTATCTCTTTGTCTATCTCTTAAACATCATTAAGTGCAGTAAGTGTAGACTAAGGTGGTGATTACTACGGTCTTAACCTCCCACATGTCACATTTGAGAACTGGGTTTAACTGTGCGGAAGCGATAAAACTGATGTGTGACTGAATGACTGATGAACTGAACATGCTCTAAGGCTGGTTACCCTGTAACGCTCTGATACCAATGTGACATGTGGGAGGTTAAGACCGTAGTAATCACAACCTTAGTCTACACTTACTGCACTTAATGATGTTTAAGAGATAGACAAAGAGATAGACAAAGATGTGTCAATGCAGTGCAGCTATATTATATGAATGAATGAAGTTACAATGATGATCCAAATGGATCTGTACTGCTGAATATGCTGCCTAAATGCTGTAAATGCGGGCTGAACTGCTGTCCACTCTTTCCCTTGTTTCCTGGAAGGAAACGCTGAAGGGAACTTTGGGAACAGAGGCTGAATACTGATGAATGATAAAAACGCAGACCTGAATGGCTGAACTGGCTGCGTTTTGCTGATGCTGATGCTGAACTGATGTTGCGTTAACTGAATGCTGATGGAGATGCGTTACACTTCTCAGCCTTCCTGGAGCAGAAACGCTGAGGGACTGAGTGCTGAATGCTTCAATGATGAACTTGCTGCTGAATGGATATGCTCTTCTATTTATATGCATAAGGGCTGCTGGTCGGCCAGCCTGAATGCAGTCGGCCAGCCTACTGAATGTCCACGACTGCATAAATAATGCCACTAATAGCATAAATGCTAGTCGGCTGATATAAAATGCCCATAAAATGCCTGAATAAATCATGATTAAAAGCCTGATGATTCCTGATGATGCTAATGATGCTAGAATGAAGCCATGTCACTGTACACCTGACTGGTGTGCACGTGACATAGGGTGGAGTATGTGTTTCCATCAGTGAGCTATTGCTGACAGTGGTCGACTCAAGCACCATTGTCACTGGACAAGCTCTGTGGATTGAGAGTCAGCTGGCTACCACTCATACAGAGCTCATATCCATAGAGGAGCGACAGGTGGAGTATAGATACCATGCCAAAGTCTCTTTTTGGACGTAGGTGGGAGACAGAGTCACTAGGGATTTCTTTGAGATTGTAGGTCCACATAGGCGGAGAGGTGGTATCTGCAGGTTGCAAAGCCAAGATGGATCCATTGTTACAGAACCCCCCCCCCCCCCCCTCCCCCCCCCCCCCCCCCCAATGTGAGAGCCATTGTCACAGATTTCTTCAGTTCTCTTCTCACGTGTGCCCCCATTTCCTCACAGGTGCTAGATGCGCGAGTGGGTTCGGTAGCATACAAGAGAGGTGGTCCCTCACGATCTCCGGATCTTCCTACTGCTGATCCCCTTCACACATCTGAGGAGCTAGCAGAGGCTATGATGGCATTACCTAGAGGCAAATGGTTGGGAGAGGACGGGCTTCATGTCTCCTTATTTCTTGGTCACTGGGATCTCATTGAAGGTGGCCTCAAAGCTGCCTTCAATGTGATATTACGAGAGCCATGTTGGAGAGGTTGTCTAAGGGATTGATCCACTTGATTCCCAAGGAGGGTGGTGACAGATTGGAGATTCGGCAGTGGAGATCCATCACCCTCCTAGGGATTGCCTACAAAATTTTGGCCAAGGCCATTAGCCGGAGGTTGCAACCCTTTCTCCCTAACTTGATTCATGGTACACACACGGATTTCATTCAGGATCGAGGTATTCTGGACAACATCTTCACCTTCTGGGGAGGTGACCGTGGCCAGGATGCGTAGCAGGATTTGATTGTTCTCCTTCTTGATTTCGAGAAAGCCTATGACAAAGTAGATTGGGACTTACTGGATGAGACAATGTGCAGGATGGATTTTTCAGAGGAGTGGGTTTGAGGTGTTTCAGGACTCTGCTCGGCTTCACACAGGTAGGTTCTTATTCAGGAAGCTAGAGGCGACATGTGTTTTCGCTTTCTCGCTCGGTCTGGTAGGGGTGCCCTCTAGCACCTTATCTCTTTCTGTTTGTCGTCGAGGCCATGAGTAGTTTTCTCTCCGCCCAATAGACGGCGCTCCAGGAATTGCATCGTCCCATCTGCACGTAGGAGCTGCTGCTTGATTCCAAGTTCACTGATGACACAGAAGCATACTCGTCGGGGGACAAGGGGAACCTCTAGAGATTCGCCAAGGTGATTGAGATCTTCTGTCGTGCATCCGGAGTGCATATCAATTGGCACGAGGCGTGTGGATTTTGGGTTGGCTCATCGCCCGCCCTGACTTGGTGTCCACTTTGAGGCTTTTCAGTAGGTCTCCAGGGGCACTCTAGTTCATTATCTTGGATGCCAGGTTGGCATTGACATCTCCCGTGAGCAGCAGCTAGCCCCTCTTCTTTTGAGCATTCGGAAGAAGGTGCTATACTGGAGCTTTGCCAGGCTTTCCTTAGCTGGCTGGGTTGTGGTGGGGAACAAGGTTCTTTGCCACCATGTGGTACATCACCTCTTGTTGGTCTTTCTCCTGGGCATGTATTGGTCAGGTTGAGCGTTTAATCCGCAACTTTCTGTGGGCTGGCAGCGACGGGAGACCTGCCCAGGCCAAGGTGGCTTGGAGAGTGATCATTAAGCCGCGACGCAGAGGGGACCTAGGCATCATAGACCCCTCCATTTAGAGCCGCCGTGTTGGGCAAGTTGATTGTTCGAGGTCTATCTGATTTGGATCTTTGCCAATCATTGTAATTATGTATTCATTTAGTAATATACAGTAGGAGTAGGTTAGGTGAAGAGTCTTTCTTTTCTCCTTCTCTCTACTTCTCTGTGTTACAGTGTGCATGTGATTAGTGTGAATCTCTGCACATGTATGCCACACGATGCTAGCTTCATCTCATGTCTCGAGTGGCTGATCCCGAAAAAGGTACACTTCCATGGTGATTTTGGAGACAAACAATGTTAGCTTCATCTCGTGTCTCGAGTAGGTTCTTCCATGCTGATCCCAAAAAAGGTGCATTTCCATGGTAATTTTGGAGATAAAATAACAAGAGTGTTTACTTTCTAAATGGAGTGGGCTCAGGTTCGTGAGAACATTGGAAACAAAGTTTTGTCTACATGATTTGGCAAAGCAAGTGACAGCCACATACCAAAAGAAAATATCTGGACGGCAAGTCTTTTGAGTAGTCTTGTTAGGTCCTGCTTGTCCTGCCTAGTGTAGCTCAGTCTGCATGTCTAAGTTTAGTTAAAATGCCTGTAATGGCAATCCTCAATTGATGCTAGCTGTGCGTGATTGCTGAAGAATCTGCTCATATTTTGTTGAGGGATGAGTGTATATTTACTGTGTTTTGTGTGTTTAAAATTCACTAGTAGCATTGAAGGTGTGCTTTTTCAAGATTGAATCAATGCAGGGAGATACCATGGTTTTTTTTTTGATCTCAGAAGAAGCTGCAGGGAATGCCTCGTCTGCACACGTTTATGAAACAGCAGATTTTTGTGATCATAGGGGAATGCAACTTGTTTTTCTTGGCACATCATCATCAATCCCGACTTTGAGAAGGAATACGTCATGTCTTGCTCTAAGATTGGGTATGCAGTATTTTACTGGCACAGAAAATGATTGAATTGGCCTTTTGGGGTTACCCTTCACGTGCACACATGTGCACATACACTTACACATGTTCAGACACATGCACAGACACACACACAGGCGTGTGCGTGCACACACACGCACACACACAACGGATATATATTCTAATTTTAAGGTGTATATGTACTGCAGATGGGGTAGTGTATCTCTTTGATTGTGGTGAAGGTGCTCAAAAGCAGTTAAATAGAGCTCCATTTCGTCCAAGTGCCATAGAGAACATCTTTATAACTCACATGCATGGAGACCATGTATCCTTTTTAGAGTAGAACTACATGTAGAACGGATTTCCATCTGAACAGATAAAGCAACTTGTTATGAAGGGTTTGCCTTAATCGATATCTTTTCTTGTGTGCAGATCTTTGGACTTCCAGGTTTGATGTCTCCTTGACTAGCATGTGATCAGTAATACGATTTTTTAAAACATATGGGATAATTTGAAATATGGTGATTATTTGCTTCCTTCAGGCTTACTATCAGGTCTAGGCATGACAGGAAATAAGCCACAACCTCTTAACATATATGGTCCTGAGGGGCTACGTGTGTGGATACGCACCACTTTAAGGTCTTGCTATGGGAGGGTACCCTCAAAGTATGCAGTGCATGAATTGAAAGTTGGAAAGGTGCATAATTCATCCTCGCACTATGAAACATTGGATTGTAAGCAGTTTCTGGTTGAAGGCTAACTCGAAGATAGGGTTTTTTTCCAGCATTGATTCTTTCATGGTGGCTATTACTGTTTTAACATAAGGTACGTCAAGGTGGTGCATGGCTGAATTTTCATGTTGCAGAGGCCTCGGAAGGGATCAAAGCACGCAAAGGAAATTGACATGCATCAAGATGAACTCCTTGGGCAAGATTTTCATTGCTGTCATGATGGCTTATGGCATTTGTGAGTGCTCCAAAGTCCCCCTACAAACATGTGTTCTAAAATCTTAATTGGCAAGGGAGTGAGTTGTGGATCATCCAAATAAATGTAAAACAGTTGTGGCTATGTAGCTTTTGGGAGCTATCTTGCACAATGTTGATGTGTTTGGTTCAAACGAATCTTGAATTGAACCCTACACCTGGCTAAGGTCTAATGTACACAAACCTCAACACAGAGTCCAGGACAAAAAGTATATGGTAAAGGCGGGTCTTCTACGGCATAGCATACCATGCTGGGGGTTTGTTGTGGAGGAGCATGCCCGACCTGGAAGGTTGGACATTTCTTTTTGTTCATAGTGCAGCCGCTGTTTCTGATAAGCTTATTAGACTAGCTATTATCTGGATGCCTGGAAGATTTCTATGCAATTCAAAATTTGGTTTTTGTAAAGCCATACATGAAGAGATTGATGCCAAGTTCAAACAGATTTAGTGTGGAGCGAGCACGCGAGTCTGGAGTTCAACCAGGTCATGGCTATGCCTTGCTACAACAAGGCCACTCTATTACACTAAAAAATGGCCAAAAGGTGGTTATGTTCTGCTGCCTGTGTTCTATTGATCGAGTATTTTCTTGAAAATTTGATTGTTAGCTTTGCCTTTTCTTTTATTGGAACTTTGAAACACAACTGTGATGATGCACAAACAGGGCGCACACATGCACTGCCACAAGCGCGTGCCACGCACACGCTTGTGCGCATGCACATGTGCACAAAATTCAAGGTTAGCGTCAATCTCACCCAACGTAACTCATCAATTTGCAGGTTTCTCCATCAGATGTGTTGAGCCATCCTAGAAGAGGCCGTAAGATAGGTATGTGAGGGGCTAGTAAGAATTAAGGCTTATAATGATTGATTGTCCAATTGTTTCTGATCATGTTTAGAGGATCATTGGTAGACGTCACTTTGTCCACATGTCTCCGTGTTTCTGAACCGCCTCTTTAAAGTCAGCTTTTGGTTTAAATTGGTAGAATAACAACTGAGCCACACTCATGATTTGGATGCAGTGGTTCTAGGTGATACATACGACTCGGAATCTTTGATTTTGGCAGCTAGAGGGGCAGATGTGCTCGTACATGAATGCACTGTTTTAGAGGAGGATGCAATGGAGGCAGTTAAGAGGTTTCATTCCACTGCTAGTGAGTTACATCATCAAATATACTTGTCAAAGAGTATTGAAAGGTAGACGGGGTTTTTTTTTTTTGGTCCTCTCTCTTTCACACCACCTTTTGTATTGTACAGGCATGGCCGGACAATTTGCTAGAGCTACCAATACAAGATGCTTGGTGCTAACACATTTCAGCTGTAAATATGAGGTACTTAAGGCTTTTCTGGCCTGATGTGATAGTTTTACTTTCTAGGGTGGTATGTTAAAAAGGTCACCTGGTCTTGGTGTTTCAGGCTAGGCCAGACCGCATTCAAGCTTCGGTAAAAGCAGCTCAGATTGCTTTTGGCAAGACAAAAGTTTTGGCTGCAAAGGATTTGCTTGCTGTCACAGTCTGCCAAACAGATGAGCCAGCATAATGACCAATGGCTTATCTTTAGAGCTTCTACTCCCCCAATGTCTTATCTTTAGAGCTTCTACTCCCCCAATGGCTTATGTTTAAAGCTTCTACTCCCTTAAATCGCTTATCTATTATATTATAAGAGCTGTTGTTGTCTTGCACATGGTGCTCATTCAAACTGGCTGGCCCATCGTCTTTATGAACTTCAGTTCCCTCAACAACTAAGGATCTATTTATGTAGAAGCAAAATAGTCTGATTGCAGAAAGGAAGTTATGGAGAGTAAAGCTCAATATTTGATTGATTTCTTACAACAAATGGTGGCTCCTTTGGCTATGTGCTCCTTGGCTGGGAACTGACATGGCAAACATATGAGAGGCTGATTAGCACTGGTGGAGAGAGAACTCTGAAACCGTGGATTGCCGTTTGGTAAGTTGACCAGATTGGTTTTCCCAATCAGCCCACACAACCAATGCAACACTTCATCTGAAAATTTTTGACCTGATGATGGACCATATCGGTCCCTAAGTAGACCTTGGAACCTGAGGACAGTCTGTCCTAGGTAGCTCTCTGGTTTAGGTTGTGCCTTCGTGAGGACACATGTAAGTTACTTAACAGTGGTGAGCAAGCTACCTTCTCAGAGGATTACTATATAAAGGGTTCAGATCCTCTTGTTTCAATTTTTAAAATTACAATTCTCTCACGTGCCTTGTACTACTGAAGGTGGTCATATCATTGGCATATCTTCATGTTTGACACTTGCATATGTAAGTTACTTAACTGTGGTGAGCAAACTACCTTCTCAGACCTTCAAGGAGGCCAAGGCTAACCTTCTCAAAGGAGGCCAAGGCTAACTATACAAAGGGCTCAGTTCCTCACTTTTGTTCCAGTTTTCAAAAATACAAGCCAATGCCTTGTACTACTGACAGTGGTTCGATCATTGGCATTCCTTGGTGTTTGATGTCACCATTTGGCCACCCAAGTGGTCCTCCCCAGTCTCGTGTCATTTTTACGGGAGGCCAGGCATCCTTTGTGCCGTCCATATTAGGGCCAGTGCATAGAACCAAGTGTCCGACATCCCTGGCACAAGCATGCTTTCCAGTGAGCGATCGGAAATGCCTGTGTTTTACAAGTTCCATCATGGCAAAGTTGCATGTGCACACATGTTTGCGGGTTTCAAACTGTTTTTGCGTGAATTGTTTTCGTGTGATTGCATGTCGTGTGTATCCGGTTCAGGGGTAGGAGACGCTCGCCCGTAAGCCGTGCGGTGTGCCTTATCTTGTGACGTGGTTTGTGGCACGCGAATAGGTGGTAAGTAAAGCCTAAACACTTGTTTTATTTCAATGAAATTTTATATAACTTTGTAAGTTCACACAACCATTAAAATCGAGGGGCCCAATTTAATAATGTGCCCAGGATGCAACTTAGTAAAGTATATGGGCCGGAGGAGATTGGAGAGAAAGCTAGCCATGCTCGCAAGAGATATCTTATGAAGAAAACTATCTACCTATCAACACAAAATACCTTGCTGACTACCCACAGTTCCTTCATGCATATCTCAAGGCTTTTCAGTTGAGTCCAATTGTTTAGAAACCGGGGGAGATGTCACTGTTTGGCCACCCAAGTGGTCTTCCCTAGTCTTGTGGGAGGCAAGGTATCCTTTGTGTTACCTGTATTGGGGCTAGTGCATGGACTGGAGTACCCGGGTCCTTGACTCATGCTTCCAGACCTTGAAATGCCTGTGTTTTACAAGTTCCATGAAATGGAGATTTCTCCATTGCAAAGTTGCACTTTCACACATTTTTGTGTTTGAAATTGTTTCTGCGTGAGCTGTTTTTGTGTGAATTGTTTAGGGTGATTGCGTGCCGTGTGTGTCTAATTCATGGGTAGGGGGTGCCCGCCCATGAACTGTGTCTTTTGACGCGGTTTGTGGCATGTGAGCATGTGGTAAGTAATGCCTAATAACTTGTTTTACTTCAATGCAATGTTTTATATCTTTGTAAGTTCACACAAGCATTCAAATTTTGGGGTCCAATTTAATAAAGCACACATGGTCCAATTTATAGAGGGTGTCCTTCTCATGTGTAGAGGATGGTGTGGACATCCAACACAGGACCCCCTCATGGGCACCCACACAGTTAAGGCACCTGCACATGGTTGGTGCATGGATCCAACCTATTATGTACCTAATACTAATCCTCATGATTAGGGCCTAATTTGGTAGGGTTATGGGGACCTTGAGATTAGAAAAAGCAGGCAAATATGGGAGGCTAAGGCTCATTATTAATAAATCCATGTGAACTAGCTATTTATGACTGGATGATTATTTATATTAGAAGTTATCACTATATAAGTGGGGTGTGAGTTATTATCATGAGAGACTAACCGATGGTTCTGTGCTTGGACTAGAGTAGTTAGACTCTTGTCGAGCACATGCAGATCACAGATAGAGCATGTGTACAGAGCTCTAGTGGTATGGTTCGCTAGGGCTGATTTGGCACGGATCTGTGGGAGTGAGCCTTGGCCCTTGGCTCAGGGGAGATATGCAGATGTGCACAGAGAGGCGGATGCGGAGTGTGGTCGAGTGCTGAGCTTGCTTGCACCTTTCTATGTTGTTTGTACTGATATTATGTTCAACCCATAATTTAGGTGATTTCTTGGAAGGGTCTTGCAGTTGGTGTCAGAGCGAACTTAAACACGAAGGCAAAAAAGCAAGGTTTGCATGGTTGCAAGTATTTCGAGAATTCCATGTGTTTTTCTTGTGATAGTCGCGATCAACATATGCATCATGCATGGACTAAAGAAAAGTAGCACATATGTGTGTACATCTATATGGTTGTAGTTGTGTATGGCGGGTGTACAAGAGATCGACCAAGGGGCTGCACAGTGGGCTGATTTCAATCACACTAGAGCATGGAGAGAATTGCGTTCAGCATGTACGCAAGCAAGGCATCAAGCCGTACATTGATGTGGCTGTCCGTACAAGTGAGTCGTACAAGTGTGCGTCACTTTTTTTTTTGATGAGTGGCAACTTTTTGTTCAAGTTGTCACCAGAGGAGAGGGAGAGAGGGTTGCGTTGAAGAAAAAGCATGTGCAGGCTTAATAACAAAAAAAAAAGCATAAATCCTTATTCAAAAAGGGCACTTGTTTTTTTTTGGGGGGGTGGAAAAAAGCTTAGATTGCTTTTTTGGGGAAAAAAATACACAACCTTTTTGAAGCCTAAAGCGGGCATATCTCAGCCTATAGTATTTCTCTTTCCATCACCAAGCTTTTGCCAGTGGGCAAGGTTTGGGTGTGTACATACATGCTTTCTTAAGACTTGAAACACGGTTTTTCTCCTTGCTTTTCTTATACCCTCACGACTCTATTGAACCCAAGGTATGATCTAGATCATTATGAGGAGCATCAATGGATGTATAGACATTCCTAAGCTTGAGGAGAGTGGGGAGATAAGAGTGGTAGTAAAAGCATACTTTGATATTGAGATTACAAAACTTTGGGGAGAGATGCTTAAAGAAGTAGTTAACTCTCTTGCAAAACTTGAGGGGGAGTAGTTAACTCTCTTGCAAACGGGTGGTTTTGAACCCACCTTCTTTTGTGATACCTAGTTTTGGCGGTGGCTCTTCTTTTGCATTATCGTGTTATGTGGATGAAAAGAGGAAGCGGACTTGTGAGACTGAGGAGTTCTAGACTCTTGGTTGAATTGATGGAATGCTCACTTGGAATTCCACCCTTTCCCAAATAATGGAAAGATATAGAGGTATGAGGGTCCCTCAAGGGGAAGGTCTTGACAAGGGTTTCTCAAGGAGAAGGTCTCGAGACAAGGGTTTCTCAAGGAGAAGGTCCTGACAAGGGTTCCTCGCTTGTCTTTTGTGAAAGACTGGAGGGTTGGTTATGTAGGGTGGGGGCTTGGCTTAAACATGCTGAGGAAGGCCCTAATCAGGTGAAGAAGGGAATTGAGGGATAATGGGTTGAATGAATTCGAGGCTCAAACTTTCTTCATACAAAAGATAAGTTCGATATGATGGAGTTCGATTTGATGGCAAGACTTGCAAAGTTTGTTTCAGACGACAAATATATGGATGTGTTCAAGTCAAGAGCTTTTCTTAGCCTTGCTGAATCAAGTGTCGTTGGGTCTTGCCTTCGAGTCGCAAATGCAAGCATGGGTACATAGATTGGCATGGGTACATAGATTGGCATTGGATGGACCACATGGTCAGACGGACTACCGAAATCTATGGATATAAGTGTCAATGGTGATATGATGTGTATGAAGAGTGGTTCAAGGAAAACATGCAACTTTGAAGGGGGAGTCTGTTAGTAAGTGGAAGCTAATTTGGGTTTCAACTTCTTTTGGACTTTCTAGTTGTTTAGCCTGGGCAATACAAACTAGCTGTTCTAGTATGGTGTGGAAGCTCTTGGACTCTCGGCCGATCGTTTCTCTTCACCATCCGTTTGGGTTCCCTTCTCGGATTTTTGCGTGCAGGCTTCTCATTGTGGGCCATCTTATTGTGGTTTTGTTTTCTTCTCCTGTTTTTTTTAATTTTTTTTAATTTTTGGCAATGCGAGATTTTTATTTGTACCAAGCAGTGTCCTTAGGGATGAGAGCTTGCTTGCTTTTTGGTTTTGCTGTGTGCTTGTTCTTCTTCTTCTTCGTTGTTTTTGTGGCTCTCTCTTTTTTTTTCTGGACATCCAGAAGACATTGACAGCTGTACATTGATTTGTCTCATAGGTCGAGTTCGGCCTCTAGTAGACGTTAATACAGCTTTCTTTCTTCTGTCTTTCTTTCGCTTTCTTTCTTCTTTCTTTCTTTCTTTCTGTCTCTCCCCCTCTTGTTCCCTTTCTTTCTTTCTCTCCCTCTCTTCTTTTTCCCTCTCTCTCTCACACAAGAAACAACTTAGAGAGAAAAAAAAAACACAATTAAACAAACATTGCCTAGCCCTTGCGTGCGGATAGTTAACACGAAAGTTATGGGCTTCTGGCGATGGATCTCTTTGTAGCCAGACTGGATTTGTGGCGTCAGTGTTAGGAGTGGGAGACGGGACGGGCTAACACTGAGGCGAGGGCGGGTGAGGCCGGTATGTGTTGCTGTGTGGTGGGTAGGGCTCGTCCCTTTGGCTCGCCTTCTTATTTTTAAGAAAAATAAGGTTAAAACAAACCCGGTACCCTCGCGTTAAGCTGTTTTGCTGTGGTATGTAAAAGACATTAAGAAGCACAACGTAGGAATGGAAGTCTGAATACAAAGGGTCAATTGGAATGCAAAGGGTTGGAATAAAAAGGGTCAATCCAAGAGATTTTTTCCTCTTATTTTTTAGAAATCTAGGATTTCTTTTTTCTCTCCTCTCCTTGTGCCTTCGTTGTCCATAGTTAAAATGTAATAGATAAATGAGAAAATAGAAAATAAGGCCTTTTGAGAAAAAATAAAATAAAATAGGGGGATGGAAAAAAAGCGAGAGTCATAAAAAGGGGGGGATATTTTAAAAATCTAACAAAGGGTTCTTTTTTTAAATTTTCAAAAAAGTATGTGTGTGTGTGTGGGGGGGGGGGCGTAGAGGGGGATGTGCACATGCAGGGGGGGTGTGTGTGGATAAAGTGGGGTGTGCACATGCAGGTGGGTGTGTGTGTGGATAGAGCGGGGTGTGCACGTGTGCTTTGTGTGTGTGCTCGTGCATGCAAGTGTGTGCACGTGTAGGTTTTTAGAGGGTGTGAATGAATAGTGGGTGTATGTGCGGTTGTTTGTTTGTGCATGGAGAGAGGGTGTATGCACATGAGAGTGATTGTGTTTAAAGAGTGTGCATGTGCGGGTGTGTTTTGTGTATGTGCACGTGTAAAGAGGGATTGTGAATGTGTGCACATTTTATGTGTCTATATGTGAATTTGTGTGTGCATGCACAATTGTGTTAGTTTTTTTGTTTTTGTTTTGTTTTGGTTTTTAGGATTTGATCATTCCCAATAGATGTACATGCACAATTGGTAGGAGGTATTCTAATACATATGTACAATTGGGGTTTAAGTTTTCTAGTTGACCGAGTGGCTCATTGAGCAAAGGCAAAAAACTGCTTGCCCATCCATACGATAAAAGCTTTGATGCCACCACCACGAGCTTTACTGGTGTGCTTGATTGATCTTTGGATCTTTGGCCTTCTAGCTTTCCAACCTTGGGGTCACTTGGCAGTGGTGCAAAAGAAGTGTATGCGTGGCGCTCTTAGAGTTTTAGCACCATAAGTGGTTCTTCATTGATGGGGGTATGGCCATCACAATGGATGTGGTGAAATGTCCAAGGGCTCTTTTGAATGCTTTGTTGGTGGTGTTGGCACACGAGTCGAAGTGGCAGAGTTGGCTTTGCTACTCTCCACTCTTGCTTAAACTTTGGGGGTGGCGTAGGTCTCCACTCCATCTTGGATTGAATGTTTATAGAGGTATCCACTCTATCTTGGATTGATGGTGTGTTTGTAGAGGCTTGGGATGCACAGGTTTCTTTGACCTTGGAACCTAAATATAGGGGTTCCCTTTGTAGAAGAAGCCTTGAGCTTCCAATAGCTTGTTGGGATCCATCGAAGCGTTGCCTGCTCTTGGATGGTCTATTACACTTGATTAGTGGCCTTTGTCTCTGTTGGTAAGGTTTTGGATCTCCATAAGGTTGAGGGGGGTGGTGACATGTTAAGGCGAGAGGAGTGTTGAGTGTTAGGGGTTACCTTAGGTGTGATGTCTTGTAATTAGATGCTTGTAATTAGATGACAAGGCTAGGGTTCAAGGTGTCCTCGTCAATTGCCCAGTAAGGGTATGGTAGCCATTATGTGGGGAAGCTTGAGTGTTGTGGTTCTTCTTTGCCAGTTGAGTGTCGCGATCCATCCTTTTTCGAGGTTGATGCACTCTTTCATTGTACCTAGAGGGGTCTCATAAAAATTACATGACACAGGTCTAGGTCTAATGAGGAACTCCACTTTAAAATAATTGCAGCCATGGATTGAGAATTGTTTACAAAACGGACGGTAGTTATGGATGGTGTGAGGGATGGGTTTCCTCCAACTGACTACACAATTGGTGGGCCACGATCTATCCCCTTTTAAGGATGATGTAACTGACTACACAATTGGTGGGCCACGATCCATCCCCTTCCGAGGATGATGCATCAAGTATGTAGGTAAGATCCATCCTTGAGGTTATGACTTGTTGTAATTCAAAGGCTTAGAACCAAAAGTTTCATTAGCATGATTATGTCAAGTATGATTGCAAACTAAAAAGGCATGTGTTGTTGGACATCCTTCCACCACGACCCATCCCCTTTCATTGTACCTACAAGATTGTACCTACAAGGGTCATATAAAACTTACAAGACACAAGTTTAGATCCAATGAAAAACTTTTATTCAAAATAACTGATGGTAACTATAGATTAGGAATAGTTTATCGCACGGTGAAGGTTCACAATGAAGGTCTACGGATGGTGTGAGGGGTGGGTGGCCTATTGAGGTCCATATCTTCAAAGACTAAGCTATGAGACTAGTCCTAGTTTTAACTAACCAAGTTGGCCATTCAACTAGATGGTGTTTCTTGGGGAAGTCTAGCTTAAGGCAAGCAAGTTTCACCATTGCTTCGGTTTCACTTGCATCCTGAAGGTTCGATTTGTGTACATAGACTTGTATGCTTGGAGGCCTATGGCCTCTTTAGTTCCTTTTTTTGTTGGGTAATGTCCTCAAGGTGTGATCTACATTTTTTGTTGGCTATGGTTGTCTTTTCTCCTCCTTTTTCTTATGGATTTGATAGAGCATGTCTTGGGTGAGATGTCCATAGTAGCGTTTTAGTTTGTTACCGTTGAAATAACCTTCTATCCTAGCCCCATAGGGTCTCTATTTTTGGTGTGCCTTAAGGATCAATTTCTGTGACTCGCTTGGGACTTTGGCCTCTTCTAGCTACTTCCATAGGCTGGCGTTCCTGTCGTGCAGCATGTGTGTTGTCAACAAATGGCAACGCCATATCTTCTGTTCTTGTTCCCAATTGGTACTTGAGTTTTTGTTTGTTATTCTTGACACTATACATGAATACCATGTCTCCCACCTTCATGCATTTGTCCTTTAGTTAGGTAGTAGTTAAACCATTACTTGCACCATAGTTTTTAAACCATTAAGCCATAAGTAGATCACAATCTTTGCTTTCTTGGTTTCTCTAAGGTGAATAACCTGTTTGTGAGAGGGTTTTCCTTGAGGTTATGACTTGTTGCAATTCAAAGGCTTAGAACCAAGTGTTTCATTAGCATGATTATGTCAAGTATGACTATAAACTAAAAAGGCATATTGTTGGACATGTTGGACATCCACCTTGTATGCAGTGGGGTTGGCCCATAGAGGAGAGTGCAACTTGTGTTCCCAATCGCTTCTTCTCGATGCCTTACCGTCTTGGTGAGAATGGTGCACAAAGTCTTTTTGTGCTCTCGGATTTGGCATTTGCTTGTGGGTAGTAAGGTGTCGACTTTCTATACACCACAAGAAATTCTTTGAGCAAGAAATCCACTTTAGAAAATGCGTACCATGATTGCTCACTTTTTCTAGTAGGCAAATGAAACAAGTAATCACATTTTTGCACCAACTTTCTATGTAGCTTTGGTCTTAGCCCATTTTGTGAAGTAATTGGTTGGCGACTATGATGAAGTAAATTAAATCACATTTTTATAAAGGAACTTGGCAGTAGATCTTGCACCAACTTTCCATGTAGCTTTGGTCTCAAACAAACTTAAAGCCCCATTTTTTAAATGGTTGTTCGAAAATTATGAGGGTTAGGGGCATATGATCCTCCTCTTGGACCATGGCTAACCTTTGGCATTCATTACACTGCTTGATAAATTTACCTACATCTCCAAAGAGGGTGGGCCACTATAGTGTAGCTTGGAGAACCTTGCAAGCTATCATTTTCGTGAGAAAAGATTCCTATGTCTATGCCTAGAATGGGCTTGCTCACAAGAACGACAACAAAATCATTCTCATCAATGCATTTCCTCATGATTCCACCTTGACCCTTCTTGTAAAGCATTCTTGGGGGGGCCGCCTTCTTGATGAGGCATCTAGATTTCTTGATGAGATAATCAATTGGGAATCCATTGGACAAGAAACGGGCAATGTCCACATCTTCCACTGCTAGAGGGGGTTCTTTGCCGTTTGTAATTCTAGAAAGGTGATCCGCATGTGCATGCACTGATTCCTTTCACATGGTGATAGTGATATCAAATTCTAACATCCATCTAGTGATGCTCCCAACAATGGTGCATGGCTTGTTCACCAAATAAAATAGTGCTTGTTCATCAACGTCATATGAGAAGAAGCACCTTCTCCCCATGAATCTCTGCACCCCCTTGTAGTTGATGGGTGATGGAAATTCCAAGATTTTGCTGATCTTATTCTTGTTTGTGGAGAAAGATCATTCTTGGAGATAATGTGTCCAAGAAGGCCACCATGTTTAACCTAGAATTGGCATTTGAGTGGGTTCAATGAGATACAATAGAGTTGGTATCTCTAAAAAAAAATCTTAAGATGATGGGTAAGGTGCTCCTTTAACTTTAAGTACACACAAAGTTCATCAATAAATATCTCCATCTTTCAAAGGAGATCCTTCAAGGCTGTGTACATCAAGCATTGGAAGGTAGTGGAGGGCAGGCCAAGTAAAAAAAGGCATAACATGATAAGCGTAAGTTCAAATACTATCTTGTATTGTTCGTTTGGTGTAATAAATATGGTCTTGTATTTTTCATTTGGTCTTATCGTTAGTTGTAAACTTCTACTCTCCAATGGACTATGCTTGCACCTTCATGGGTTGGTGTGTTTTACCACTTCCAAAGGAATTTCCTTCACATCAATGTACTTCTAAGCGAAAACATCTTGAAAGTATTTGATGAAGGCTAACAATACTTCATCTTGGTTGGGGGGATAGGTCTTTGGCAATAATAAATACTAACTTAGGTTCTTCACTAGGTACAACAAGGTCTACTTCTTTGACCTCAGTGAGGCCTTCATATGAACCATGAGGCTTTCTACTTAGGCTTCTTTGAGCCTTATCATCGTGTACCACTTGTTGAGCGTCCAAAAGGAGCTGACTTGTGGGACCTGATGATGAGGAACTGGCCGGAGAACATAGGCTGACAGTAAAAAACTAATACACTCACAACCGTGACAGACGACATCACATATGTCCACCTATTGTAATCATATGTACTTTATTGTAGCAGTTTGATAACAGAATGAGTCTTCTAATAGTAAGAACAACGTCTGGATGGGACAAGAAGAAGGTCCTTCCAAGATACTAAAGAAGGAAGTAGTGCAGTTAGGAGATAGATATATAGAGGGATAGAGAGAACAGAAAACATAGAGTTAGTCTAAAGCAGAATAGTATTGTATAAGCTTAACATTAATACAGAGCACTTAAGCTTTATTTATTGTGTACTGTCCGAGTGAGTGAGTGAACTTTGTGATTCTGTGTGCATTCTCTAATTAGGCTGACGGTTGTGAGTTCTGAACCCATTGGGCTTAGGCATTGATAGAATTGCTTCTAACTACTAGTAACTGTCTTGCCCATCGACGGATCGACCACTGACACTTTGGTGATGCTGCTGCTTTCACTCTCACCATTTTATCTCACGAAAGGCAACATTCTGGCACAACACTCTAGAAGGGATGAGGACTTCTTGTAGAAGCAATAGTAAGACAACTCATTACCCAGTCTCAGTGCAAAATCAATTGCAGCAACAACACATCCTGCTTGGCTTGGCGAACACTCCACATCTCCCCATAATTCACTAGCATCAAATGGCTCACTAAGGTGGAAACAACAAATAACCCACCTACAAGTGTAAGAAGCCTAAAGACCTTGACATTCGTCGCTTGTGAAATTCGAGACTATGTGAAAAGTAAATCACACTCGAGCCAATGTTCCTGATGAAAGGAAATGGGACCAATTCCAGGCCACATTCGGAGATATACCAACTCAATGGGTGTTAAGGAATAACACACTACCTTGCACACAAGAGAGAAAGAAGAAGAGAAGGATACAGAGAATAGAACTTGGCCAACCCTATGAGGGTTAACTCCTCGATGTGAAGCCACTAGGGGCTCACTCCACATTCTCCTTGTGTCACCCAAGAAGAGATCCAATGCTAGGTAGAGAGCAAGAGGGAAGGAGTTATGGAGAGCTCAACCTCTACCTCATGCCACTAGTATGCAAATGAGACATGGTAGATAGCAAGAAAAGGGTAGAGGAGAAGACAAGGGAGAGCATTACCAGTCCTACTTACATACACCAACAATTTAAGCATACAAGCAAGCAAGAACACAAGCAAGCATGTAACCATAAACTCAAATGAGAGAGAGAGAGAGAGAGAGAGAGAGAAGGCAAACTCAAGTGAGACAAATGGGATTTTTCCTTTCATATTTCATAAAATGTCTTATATGCATGAGCTTATATTTACAATGTCCGATCGCCCATTTAAGTGGGGGAACCAAAAATAGTCTTCCTAGTTTCACTAGCTCTATGTACATCTATTTCTCATGATACACAAGCCGTAAGCTCGGTCATCCCATGTCTCATATACATTCAACGCATTGTGCGGTTACAAAAAGATAGGTTACAAAGGGGCGTAGTAGCCACGTGAAAGGTAATGTTAACCGGAGTGGGTAACATACCCCCTCCCTAAAGCAGGTCCGTCCTCAGAACTAGCCGAATCTATTAGTAATAGATGGAGTAGGTGCGGATGAAATCCCAACGTGAGGCAGGAGCAGGAGGGGCTCGATGGAAGACCCAATAGCTGGTCCAAAAAGTGGTCTCCATCATATCTTCAAAAGTTTGAAGGCACCAAGCGAGCATCCACATAACTCGCTCATAATAGCCGTAGAGATGCTTGAGGGTGGGCCCTTTGTTGATATCAAAGGTAAGACCTTGGGCGCCTTCAAAGTAATGGTCCCAGTCTGGAAACAACTCCAATAGCATGATGATAAGATTGAAGAACCGAATGGTGGCGATCATGGTTGGGGGTCGGGGACTTGGTCTTAGTGGGCGGATGAACTCATGGAAGCACTGGACCATAATTTATTCAGTGCATGGATGCTGCGTGGACGGGGGAGCGAACCACGAAAAGTTGAACTTTAACTTGGGGTTCTTCATCTGCTCTTCATGAAAGACGCTCCAGGCCCATCCATCGTCGGTGAATTGGGAGGTAGTCAGTGTTGATTCTCAGTGTGCGTGGTGCGTTGTATAGTAGGTCTCCCAAATAAATGGTTTGGTGAGGAATGGTTGCTCCAGTTGCTTGCCCGTGAGATCGATTGTTATGGGGAGATCAGTGGTAGGTGGCCGGTGGTGGTAGCCCCCGCACGTTTGGGGTGGGTCGTCGTGCCACTAGTGATGATGCTTTGCATCGAGGTACGAGCGAAGGACGTTGAGATACGAGGCGGTCAGTGATGTGGGTAAGGGGCTGTCAACAACCGAGAAGGATGGCTATGGCTTGCTTGAACTCCATGCGGTCGAGGGGAGCACGCCAGTTTAGAGGGTTGAGCGAAGGGTTAACCTCCTCACGTGCTCAGATGGTGGTTGTGGTAGGATCTCCCTTTCTTCTTCGAGGGTTTGGGTGGGTGTTTGCTGAGCCGACAATGGGGGTGGAGGGGTTGTTGATGTTGAGGGTCTTGTGGCAAGGCTGGTGTCTAGAAGTGGTGGGGTATATCCCTGAATGCGGTGTGCATTCCTAAGTGAAGGGATAAAGAAGGTGGGGAGAGGGAGGTGATGGGGGTGGAGTGGGAAAATGAAGGGGGGGAGAAGATGGTGCATGAAAAAGAGGAAGGATAGAGGTGCCTAAAGGGGGTGGTGATGGTGGGGATTGGTTATTGGGAGGTGGAGGATGAGCTGAGTGGGGTAGGAGGTGGTGGGGGAGAAGAGAGTCCTGGGGGTGGAGGTGGCGAGTTGCCCTTCCCATCATTGCCTCCGTTGTTGTCATCCAGGGCAGGGCTAGCTCCAGCGGCGTCTGTGGGGCCATGGGCATGAAAGAATGTAATAGCAGCAGCCTTATCTCAGCGGGAACTCCCATGGGAAAGTTACGTGTGTGTCATCAAATTGGTAGATGCCAGTTGCTGCCATCACCTCGATCTATTCAAAGCACGTGTGGTAGAGAACCAGCAAGCCATCTTTGCGGAGTATGGTGGGAGCCTGGGTCCGCCCTGAAGAGAAAGATAGGCACTCTTGACTATGTGCCACCCAAATGTTTGTAGATAATTGAGTGCCCCTGTGGAGATTTGCGAGAGAAGTAGGGGTGGGGGCATAAGCCTTTCGGGAGCAATAAGTCGATTAGGTCGGCTGGGTGGTCAGGGTCAGAGGGGAAGACTGCATTCATTGGAGAGGCAATGTTTGTATCTCAAAGCCCAAGTGATCTTGTACAGAACAATATCTTTTTCTTTTCTCACTCATATTTTGTAGATAAAAAACCAGGTTTATTTGGCAAGCTAGAAGAGATCCCCAACCCCCCTCTTAACAATCCCGAATGGCCCAAACCTGATGCTTGGACCATCTTATGCTTAAAGTTTAAGATAGTAAGTGATATCAAGACATCACTCAAGTTTTCAAAGGCATCTAGGTTAGTAGGGCTAAATTGGTTTTATCCTTTACATGTTTTTGTGCACATGTTCAATTCCATGCCAATGCACCAAACAAAAACAATGTATATTTGTAAGGACGTACGGTCTGACCTCATTCAAGGATTACTAGGAGAGGGTTGGCAGGTTAATGAGGGGTCACATCAAGGTGATGTGTACAAGTGCAATGTAGTAGATTCTACAGTGTCTTTCAGGTTCTTGAAGGCACGCTCTATTTTGTACATGCATCTGCACTACCAAAGATGGATGCAAAAGCACGGGACATGGATCCCACTTCAAGCCTCAGAAGAAGAAATTATGCCTATTGAGGTAGCTGTGATGATGCAAAATGGATGGATTGAGTGAGTGGCAGCAAGCAAGAATTGGAGTCTAGCAGACCTGCGTCAACACTTTAGCATCATGGGCTTTCATAATGTGGAAGAGTCAAGTTTCAAGTTGATGAGAAGAAAGGTATATCTGATTCCACTACATGTCTAGAATTAACCCTTACACTTTCTGGTTATTGTGCCACTTTCTATATTTTTACAGATTGGGAAGCGTAAGGAGGGGACAACCATGGTCTCAGAATCATGGCAAATGGGGGACCTTGAATTTTCAGCAAGCAAAGTGCATAGCCCTACCAACACATAGTAGGCATGTGGAAGAGCTTGAAGATGAACTGAGTATATGGAAAAATAGCCTTTGTTTTGATGCACGTGAGGGGCAAGAGTTTCAGGATCAAGGTGAAGGCAATGACAAGCTTTCAAGTCAACAAGGAGATGGAGATCAACATGAAGTAAATGTCACAAGAGGGGCAAAAAATGAAGACATTATAACAATTTTAGATTAGATGACATGCTTGTAATTTTGTAGCAGGCTCTTTTTTAACCAATCTTTATTTAATTCAAATTTTAATATTTTTGCAAACTGTATTTTTTTTAATCTGGCGGTCTAGTGTGAAAAGGCCAAACTTTTAATTTTAACTATAAATAGACAAAGGTGCCTTCTTTCTCATTTTCACCAAGCACGAACTCACACTATCTCTTTGCATTCACATGGCTACCCACTTTGACAACTTCCGTGAGTTCCTCTCCACCACCCCGTGGGGGTGGGCAAGAGCGAGCTCTTTGTCATGTTCTCTCGTGAGGTCGACTTTGAAAAGTCGCTCGCCCTTGCATCCCAACATTATGAGATGCAGATTGCATACATGGAGCAATACTTGGCTCCCCACTCCATCTCCTTTCCGCATTGCCGCAATGATCGATGGGTGCCTGTTGAGCTGCTTAAGTACATTCAATAATATGCCCGCCCCTACATCCAGCGCCTTGAATGCTTCATCGACATCTGCATCCCCACAGGAGCTTACTGTACCTTCAATAAGCAGGAGGTGAAGAGGTTGGGGAAGGAAAATTTAGGAACTATGTTCCTCTCATGGCTCGCCACTTTTGCAATCCTCATCAGCGCGATGAGGATTCGGATGAGGAGGTAGAGATACTTGCATTGCAGTTGGCAGGGTATTTGAGGGATGACAAGGAAGTGAAGGCAGCAGTAGGAATGAGTGCTGGTGTAGAAGAGCAGCTTGCATCAGAGCACTTTCCAGAGGGTGCACAATCTGCAGCTAAACAGCCCACTGTAGTAGAAGATGCGAGGCCATCTTCCCCACACGAGGAGAGCAAGGTGCTGTGCCAGAGCTTGAGATCACTCTTGAGCACCATTGTGGTGGAAGGTGAAGAATACTTATTTCTTCATGACCTTGAAAAGGCAGCTAGCTTGAGAATGGATGAATGTTTGGGCATTATATGCACGCGATGTGAGGTGGACCTTGATACGTCCAACCTCGGTCCTCTTCACCTAGATAGTGCTATATTACCCCTTGGAGAATCTATCGCAGAGATAGTTGCTTTGGTCAACAAGGAAACTATAGTTGAGACCGTGGAGCAAGCCCTAGTTCCAGAGGAGGAATTCACAACCTTACAAGACAAGCCAGAGGCTGAAAAGGATACCCTTCCTGTTGGAGTGATGGAGGAGACCAAAGCACCAAAAAAGGATGAGGCTAAGTCCTCGACTGACCTCTCCGCCCCCACCAGCACTTTGGCAAAAGAAGACATTGAGCAAGAGGTAGTAATCGACCTTTTACAACCTAGAAACATTTGTAATTATTTATAGGAAAATATTTTGATTTTTCCTTTGATTGCAGAGGGTGGTTGAAATTGACGCATTTGCTGGCTGGGAGAGGCGACGGCAACAGAGACCAGGCCAAGGTCCATGGACATGATGCTGTGTTGACGCAATATCTTGGTCGACTTCCTGTGGGATGGCATCGCCATTATCGACAGGGACTACACCCCTCAATCTGCCTTCACTCTCTTCTTTTTGAAAGCCCTCTCTGAGGTGCTCTGTGTAGCCTCTATGGCACAGAGCACCAAATGTATAGTTCTGATTAAAAAATCCCTTGTCTTCGATGTTTTTGGTTCTAGATTTAGGGGTAATCTTCTTGCTCGTATAGGTATAGCCAAAAGCATAGGCATAGAGGATCCTCAAGAAATAGCCCAATCACTCCTTGAGCACACTCTGCCCAATAACAAGAGATGGAAGCTCAATATTGTAAGAAAGCTTTTGTAAAGATGATGTATCACTTCTTATTATGAATACAATACAATTTTTGCAAACTTATTTTCATAAAGTATATCATTGTTTTTTCTAGTTTGTACCATCAATGTTTTTGTAAATGCATCAGAAATGACCCTGGGAGCTTGGGGGAGTAGTGCCAGAACAGTGCGAATTTTGAGCTTGTACTGCTGCTGTAGAGCCCAAATTCGCACTGTTTTGGCATAGCTTCCCAACCCTTCTTTAGGAGCAATTCTGATGCATTGGATGACAAATAATGTATTTTTACACATGATTAAAGGTATTTTTATTGTAAATTACTGTTTCTCATAATCAATGTACTCAACTTGATTATAAATGCATCAAAAATGATTCTGAATGGCTAGGGGAGCAGTGCCAGAACAGTGTAAAATTTGAGCCTGCACCGCTGTTGTAGAGCCCAAATTTACACTGTTCTGGCATAGCTTTCCCAGCCTTCTAGGAGCAATTCTGATGTATCGGATGACAAATAATGTATTTTTATACATGATGATTAAAGGTATTTTTATTTTGTAAATTACTGTTTTCATAATTAATATACTCAACTTCATTATAAATGCATCAGAAATGATCCTGAGTGGCTAGGGGAGCAATGCCAGAACAGTGCAAAATTTGAGCCTGCACCGCTGTAGAGCCTAAATTCGCACTGTTCTGGCATAGCTTCCCCAGTCCTCCAGGAGAAATTCTGATGCATTGGATGACAAACAATGTAATTTGACACATGATTAAAGCTATTTTTATCTTATAAACTATTGTTTCTCACAATTAGTGTACTCAACTTCATTATAAATGCATCAGAAATGATCCTGAGTGGCTCAGAGAGTAGTGCCAGCAGAGCCTAAATTCGCACTGTTCTGGCATAGCTTCCCCAGTCCTCCAGGAGCAATTCTGATGCATTGGATGATAAACACTATATTTTTACACATGATTAAAGGCGTTTTTATCTTATAAACTACTGTTTCTCACAATTAGTGTGCTCAACTTCATTATAAATGCATCAAAAATGATCTTGAGTAGCTAGGGGAGAAGTGCCAGAACAGTGCGAATTTTGAGCCTACATCACCGCCGTTGGTAGAGGCCAAATTTGCACTGTTCTGGCATAGCTTCCTTAGTCCTCGAGGAGCATTTTTGATGCCTTGGGTGACAAACTGGCACATGATAGACACTCCATGTTAAACAAACATGATGACACCGAGACATTGTAAGAGAAACTTAAAATTTTAATTATCAGAAGGTTACAAATGAAAGCTAGATAGGCTTATTACAAAGGGGGGTTTGAAACAAAAGAGTTGCTTCAAAAAAAAGGTTAACATCTAAGATCTCTAGATCATGTCTCGCTCGCCTCAAATGCACCGAGCTACTTGCATGTCCTTGGCAGATATGGTAATTCTCTTTGCATGTATTGCAAGGAGGTTGGTGTCTTCAAAAAGCCCAACAAGGTAAGCCTCGGAGGCTTCTTGCAATGCTTCAAGGGCAATCCCCTGCACATGGAACTCTGTTCTATGTCGTTGGAGAATCTCCTTTACTGTGCGAGCAAAAGGGGTTCTTCTTATGAGCAACTCAGTGTTCCTCTGATAAAACTTGATTTCTTGTAGAGCCCTATGCCCTTGGCGCATCCTTCTCCTTGGAGCTCTCTGTGTTGTGTTAGTGCGTTGACGAGGTTGGGACTTCCTTGGCTTGAAGAGCTTGACCTTTCTATGCTTGCGTGCACTTGCAAGAACCTCCTCTTGGTCTCTCTCATAGTTTGAATCCTCCTCCTCCTATTGCTGTGGTACCTGTGTATCAAGTTCCTCTCCCGGCGGCGGCGGCGGCGGGTAGGTAGGGGACCCTGTCCTGGTAGTAGAGTCTTGCCACCTATGGTGCTGCGCAATGTAGGAATGTTTTCACCAACCCAGTCAAACTGCTCATCATCGGCCTCTCTGTCTTGATCTCTGGGGTGGCTGCATTGTGGGGGGTCTTCTTCACACGCTTGCTCCCACTAGAAGGGCCTGCATGTGTGTGCACTGGTGTTGCTGTGGGAGGAGGGTTGGACTCTGGTGATCCCATTGGGCGTGTCCTAGAATCCAAGGGGTCACTCTCTTCCATGGTGTCGCCAGTATGTGGTCATTGGGTGCCTTGCACTGTGTTTTGTGAAGGCATGGTAACACGTGCAGTGTTCTTGGTGCGTGCCATATCCATGTATGACTATGCTAACGTGGTGATGTGATGGTGTCCTTACGTGGGTGTCTATGTAGACCTTGAGCTCAAGCTCTCTAAAAAAAGTGAAATGAAAATGAAGTGAGAGAAGGAACTATTAATAGTTTTTTTTAAGGGGAAAAAAAAACCTAACTAAACTTATTTTCTTAGCCTTATTACATCTAGATTTATGCTTGTGCTACGTGCACAACCCAACTCCTCCCTTGTCTCCTCATTTGCGCATGCCAAGCACCATGCCTATGATGGGGAGCACTGGTGTGCAACCATTCAAGCCGAGCATGACTTTTTGCAGCCTTGCGTGCCTCTTGCGTAAGGAATACGAATGTGTAAATCAACCTTCCGTTTTCTAGCTTCACAAGGAGCTACACACACAGCTTGCAAAGGCTCCATAGCTAAGCAGAGGAAGAAGCTAAAGCAGAGAGATCCTCATTGAGAGAGAGAGAGAGAGGGAGAGAGAGAGAGAGAGAGAGAGAGAGAGAGAGAGAGAGAGTGAGAGAGACTATTAAAACTTTGCTGTTTGTTGCAGGTTTAACACAAATCCATTTTTCTAAGTAGAAAATGAAATTTTTGATATACAAATATACTAACATGGAGTTTTTCATCAATAAATTACATTTATGAGAAAAATTAAAAAATAATAATTTTTGGGGTCCCCACAATTTTGGGATCTCATGGATGTAGTGGTTCCTGACAGTTAGTTATGTTTATGGGGTTGTGGGGACCTGACAGTTAGTTATGGATGTGCTGGCTCCTGACAGGCTTCTGACGTGACCCTTGAATTACAAGCTTTTTGGAGGGAAAAAACTATTTTCATCATACATATTGGTTGGGTGGTGTTTTTTCCACCTCAAAATGTAAAAAAATAAAAAATAAAAAATTTTCACTTTTTGGGGCCCACCTAAATACGAGAATGTTTTGCTAATATGTGGAAGGGAGATATGGTGGGAGTTAATCAAAAAGGAGACTTCAAACTGACAAGAAAGATTCAATTTGTAGAGAGTGAAGATAAAAAATTCAAAAAGTAAGAGAGAAAGTATGAGAAAAGTCAAAAAGTAAGAGAGAGAGTATGAGAATATTCCCTTTAAAAAGTGAAACTAGGGGGGTATGGCTGATGTGGCAAGGCAAAAAATAGGGGTCATCATAGCCTTTATCTCCCTTAAGCCCAGCTTTTTAAGCTCTAATCCCTTAAAATTAGGAATCCTTATTTAGGAGGCCCTTTTTGGGTCCAAAAAATTCCAAATGCCAAGGAATGGCCGTGGCACTTTCAGGGAACGGCCATGGCAAAGGTGGCAAACTGCCATGGCAAACAGGTTGTGGAAGTGAACGGGCGACGCTGCTTGGTGAATGAACAGCTATGGCATTAAGAAATATAGAGCGAACGGGTGCAGGCTTTCAACTTGGAGAAGGGGACGGGTGTTTGCTCAGGGGACTAGAAAGGAATGGCCGTGGCACACTTTGAACAGCCGGGGGCTTTGAATAAGATTTGGAACGGGCATGGCACTTGAGTTGAGAAAGAAACGGCCGGGGCAAACTTGGAACGGATGGGGCATTCTAGAACCTAAGAAGAGAATGGCCGTGGTGGCAAATGTTGTACAACCATCACATTCTTATTCTTTTTGTGTGGGTGTGTGTGTGTGTGTGTGTGTGTACCCTGAGACATGTTTTATACATAAGATCTATGCTGCCAGCACCCCATTGCAGCTTTTGTACTGACTGCATGCCCAATTCTCCCAAGATAAGGAGTTAATTCCAATTGGTTATTGATGGCAAGGTATTAGGGGTCACTGCCTTGAGGGATTCTGAGGCGGTTGGTAGGACAATACTTGAGGCTGAAGGAGTTGATGATGGCGTTGTTGTACACTATTGTTGCAGCCTCATAATGAGAGGTGGGGGGGGGGGTTTTGTGATGTTGAAGGTATATCAATCATCATTGATTTTGTCGGTCGGCAGCATGGGGGTTCCAGTGTCACTGTGGAGTTTCTGTTTACCTTTGTCCTGGGTAGTCTTCATCACGGCAGATGTTGGGCTTGCATTGAAGGGTGGGGGATTGCTGAGTGACATGGGGTGGAAGTTGAAGTTGGGGAGATTTGGGGACCCAAATGTGATGATTGCCCTTGTAGAAGTGTTGGGCTCATAACAGAGGTTTGGGGATCCAATGGAGAGTTGGTTTTGGGTATACTGGAGGGTTGGAACTCCATGAAGAGTGCTTAGGGTGGGGTTTGTTAGGTACCGTGTAGGCTTAAGGTTGGCGAATTTGTTGCTGACTTTGGGGATGAGAAGCTTTGGGTGCTTGTGACGAAGGGGATGGTTGGATCATTTGGGGATCCACAATTGAGATTGACCCTCATAGTAGCCTTGTCATATGAGTAGCTTCTTGGATACCCAAAGAGCATTGTGGAATTTTGTTAGTGGCGTTAGCTGTGTTAGTTAGGTTAGTGCGGGTTGGTGGGGAAGTAGCTTGTGAAGTGGCAATGTGAGCAGTTGTTGCTGCCGTGCATGGTGGTGGTGTGGGTGTGAGAGGCATTGATGTGGTTGGCATGATTAGCGACCTATTTTTTAGGGGGACAGATTGATAGGGGTGAAGTGACGGGATGATTGTGGGTGGTGGAATGGGTAGTGCTTGGCATGGGGAGGTAGCGGGAATTGGCTCTTTGTCCATCAAAGAACAGTAACTTGGCCTGAAGCCAATTGTAGGGTTGCCATCCGCCGTGCATCCCAGTTAATGTTGCATCGGTTATGTCCCATCCACCCCCTGCCAAGGAGGATCTCTTTACACATTGTTCTTGTAGGCATCACATAGAACTTCCCTTCCAAGGGATTATTTCCAATGTGGAATAAAAGTGTGACTGTGCCTATGCAGTGAACATGCTGTGAGGCAACTATTGTAAAAATGGTAGGGGTCTCTTTGAGAGTGGGTTCCCCTGTTGTTTCATAAGACATTAAATTATAACTAGTGTTGAGATTCAAGCTCGATGTCAGTGTGAGCCAGCTGTGCTATGTGCTGGGCAGATTAGATAGGAACATGTGTGAGACATAAATGACCGCGTGTCCAGCTGGTCATGGTGGTGTGTGGACATTAGCTAGGGTTAGATGTGTGTGAACACAACTCATAGTGTGTTGTGTGTATTATGGATTATGGCATTGTGCATTGTGTGAGAAGGGAGATAGCTTCCCTCTATGGTTAGGGTTTGCAATATACATTAGGGTTTGCTCCTGTGTGTGTGTGTCTCCTCCCCCTCTACCATTCTTTCAACATGGTATCAGAGCCTTGTGCTGTCTATTAGGGTTTATGAGTGAGTGAAGAGAAGAGGGAGAAGAAGCTCTGAAGAGAAGCTGTGAAGCTTGCCATTGGAGCTGTGAAGCTTGGAGCACACCAACTACTATCAGATCTGAGAGCTTGGCCTATCAGGTAAGGTCTTCTAAACATCCTTGAGTGGATTGCAGGTGATACAGGCAAAAACAAAGCAAGTTAGAGCAAATCAAAGCAAAGAAAATTTCTGGTTTTTGGAAGCTTTCCATTAAAGCTTGGAAACACTGATGTATGGTGGAAATACATGCAAATCTGGCAAAAGACACATGTATTTGACAAGAAGGAATGTATTGGAAACTCCTATGCAAGCCCTATACTGATTTTGGAGCAATTTGAATGCATTTGAGTGAGTGGAATTTACTGGTTTTTGAGCTCTCACAAAACAGAGAAAAGGAGGTGAAGATTTGATGCATTTGGAGCATGTTTTTGGCAAAAATCCAAGCATTGACTGGTTTCACACATACCCAAGTGTGTTGGGGACTTGAATACATCATCAATTAGCATTATAATCATCTCCAAATCCCTGTAGAGCAGGTGGCGCAGCTCCTACAGAGAAACAGGGTAGTTTTGTGATACTTTTGGTACGAGGAGGTCGATTCCCACTTGGTTGCTTGGTATATTTCACAATTGCTTTAGCAATTGGTTTCTACACACATTAGAGAAGAGGGCTATGTGATTGGATTGATCAATTATCATCAATTGTGCTGGGAATGAGCTGATTAAACAGGCTGTCCACTGGTTGCAGAGAGAAACAGAGAAATTTTAATTGAGCAATTAATCTTTGGTCTTAAATAATTGGACAAATTCCTCTTACATGGAGTTGATGGACACTATTGCTAAGCTAATGAATGCCTGGTTGCTCAATTTGGACAAATATTGAAGAAATTAGAGCCATTTTAATACTGGTTTTTTTGGTTTTTCTGGTTTTTCCCAAAACAGAGAAAGGGGTTTTCAAAAATTGATATGTACACATGTCAGATGGTGTTGATACTCTACATTGAGGTTGTTTAGGTGTCAATGCAAGTTTCCCATACTTGATTGCACCACTGCATTGTGATTTGGAGCCTTAGAAGGTGCATCAAATCAGGGTATCTCGGAATGCGTGAGCCAGTTCATTTTGATGATTACAGGTTGATTTTCTACATCAAATTTGAAGATTGTTGGCTACTTTGGAGTATCTGGAACATTCATTGGAGTGTGCTTGAGCTGAGGAAGGCTCATTTACAGATTTGAAGTGTGCGGAAGGTGTATGCATTGACAAACATGTCGGATAATCCAGTACAGATTGTTGGTGAAAAGCTGGATAGGAAGAACTTCCAGGCATGGAAGTACAGGATAAAAAGTTTCTTGAAAGGAAAAGGTTTTTGGAATCTCATTACAGGTGGTGAGCCAAAGAGCCTAAGCTACCCCGACAACCTACACAGCAAGCAGGTTATTGCTCATAAGCAATGGTCAGAAAGAGCATTCAAAGTGCTGCATTATCTGTCTATATGTATTTCTGCTGCTATGCTCATACACATACAGGATGCCGAGAATCCCAAAGATGCATGGGATACTTTGGTAAAGATGTTTGATACAGACACGAGTGCTCGGAAGTCTCAGTTGCGACAGCAGATACATAATGTGAAGCGGAATAAAAGGAGCATCCATGATTATGTGCAAGAAATAAAGAAGTTTGCAGATGCATTGGCCACAATAAATGCCCCCATGTCTGATGATGATTTGGTGTGGATATTACCTTGTGTGGTCTTGGCAAGGAATATAAATCTTTTGATACGTCTATCTCAGTAATAAGGAGTACAGGTTTACCAGACTTTGATGAGTTGGTTTCACTCTTGTTGGTTGAGGAAATCAAACTCAGTGATTCATTTCTAGATGCATCTACTAGCCATGATGATAATGGCAGAAATAAGGCTTTCTATTCTTAGAGAGGCTTTAGAGGCAGGGGGAGATTCACATCACGTGGACGTGGTGGTAATGGTCGTGGATGGCAGGACAGGTCTCCACAATAGAATTTTCAGCCTTCATATGGTGCTTGAGGTGGTCGTGGATATGCACCTCAGAGAGGCAGAGGTAACCCTCGTGGTAGAGGACGTTGGCAAGGCCAACAAGCATCTATGCAAGATGTGGAATGCCATTACTGTGGGAAATATGGTCATATGGTGAGAGATTGTTTCCACAAACAGAATGATTTGAGAGGGGGTAGAGCACAACGTGTTGGTCATTATGGTGGAAATTATGCACAACATGGTGGTGGAAATTATGCATCAAGCAGTAATGATGAAACTGCAAATCGTTTGTTCGCCATGAAACATGTTGTTGGATCGATGATGACAAATGCTGAAAATGATGATACATGGTATATGGACTCTGGAGCATCAAACCATATGATGTGTCATGGTGAATGGTTTGAGCATATGAAGCCTATGGATGTGAAAGGCTATGTGGAAACATGTGATGATACCCAGCATGTCATTACACATGTTGGAAGTGTACCATTGGTTATGCACAATGGTCAAACAAAATCTATGTCTGATATATTGTACGTGCCTTCTATCACAAAAAGCTTGGCCTCAGTTGGTCAAATGGTGGAACAGGGATTACAGGTTCGTTTCAACGAGCATGGTTGCTTCGTTGAAGATTTCAAACATGGATGTAGAGTCATTGCTAAAGGCAAGAAAGAAGGCAGATTGTTTGAGCTGGATGCTGGAATTCCTAAGCTAAAATCAGCCATGTTTTCTAAAAGCAAAAATGTGGTACAGGACATTGATATGTGGCATAAGAGGATTGGACATGTCAATATACAAAGGTTAAAGAACATGCAGATTGTTTGAGCTGGATGCTGGAATTCCTAAGCTAAAATCAGCCATGTTTTCTAAAAGCAAAAATGTGGTACAGGACATTGATATGTGGCATAAGAGGATTGGACATGTCAATATACAAAGGTTAAAGAACATGCAGACAAGAGGCATTGTCAGTGGATTACCTAGATTCAAGTATGATGGGAATATGCATGTTTGTGAAGCCTGTCAGTTTGGAAAGCAGGCAAGGTTGAGATTTCCTAGAGAAGGAAATATGAGTAGCAGGCCACTTGAGATAGTACATAGTGATGTATGGGGTCCTGCACAAAACCCATCTATCAAAAGGCAGTTTATACTATGTGACATTCATAGATGATTTCAGTAGGATGACATGGATATACTTTCTCAGAGAGAAGAGTGAAGTATTGGAAAAGTTTATGGATTTCAAAGCTTTTGCAGAAAAGCAATATGGCTGTTGGATTAAATGTTTGAGGATAGATGGAGGTGGTGAATACACCTCAAAAGCTTTTGAGCATTTCTTGAGGAAGCATGGAATAAGAAGACAATTGACTTGCAGGTATACACCTCAGCAAAATGGTGTGGCTGAGAGAAAGAATAGAGTCATATGTGAAGTGGCTAGGGCGATGCTCAATGAAAAGAGCATGCCAGATTATTATTGGGCAGAAGCATGTGCTACTGCAGTGCATATACTGAATTAAACACCTACAGAGCAGCCATTCATGGAAGCATGCCAGAGATGCGGCTTACAGGTTATAGGTCAGATATTGGAAACCTCAAAGTTTTTGGATGCATAGCTTATGTACATGTGCCTGATGAAAGAAGAAGGAAGTTGGATCCTAAGGCAAAGAAGTGTGTATTTGTTGGATATGCACAGGATCGAAAGGCATACAAATGTTATAATCCACAAACTAGACAAGTGGTCATCTCACGAGATGTGGTACAAAGCAAAAGATGAGGGTGTCATTGAGTCACTTGAAGCAGATGTGCCTGCTTTCTGTGAACTTGCCACAAGCAAGTTCTAGTTCTACTTCTATGTCTGGGCCAGCAGAGCAGAGGCTGAGAGTAGTACTGTACGTCCCCATGGTCAGGACGTTTGAGGCATGAGAGTGTGAGCACTGGGAGTAGTGCTATGGATAAAGGCAAGAAGAAAGTCGAAAGAATTAGAATCACAGGTTATGAGTCATCTAGTTCAGAGAGTTTGGATGAGGAGCTTGGCATACCTGTTTTACGCACACCTGCTGCTAGGCAAGATAGATATGTGCCACCACATGCTAGAGTGATTGGTGTTCAGAGTGACCCGCATGCATTGCGGAGATCCCAGAGGGTCAGATATCCCGTTGACAGGTTGACATATCAAGATTTTGCTATGCACTATGCATATATGACATCTATGGTGAAGCATGTGGAACCTACATGCTATAAGCATGTATGGGAGAAAGCAATGGATGTTGAGATGGACGCATTGGTCCATAATGATACATGGGATTTGGTTGCACTACCAAAGGACAAAAATGTTATTGGATGTAAATGGGTTTACAAAGTGAAGTGCAAATCTGATGGTTCTATTGAGAGACATAAAGCAAGATTGGTAGCTAAGGGTTATGCACAAACCCAAGGTTTGGACTATGATGAAACCTTTAGTCCAGTGGCTAAGTGCGAGGACCAAACACATAGAGGTCCATTATCATTTTGTCAGAGAGAAGGTGCTAGATGGTACAATTGATCTTCAGTATGTGAAGACTGATGAGCAGGTGGCAGACATCTTTACAAAGCCACTTAGCGGGGAAAAGTTTGAGTACTTTCGTACTATGTTGGGAGTACATGGGATGAGCTTGAGGGGGGAGAGTGTTGAGAGTCTTGATATCCCAAGCTCATCTACATCTTCATCGGCAGTACATCATGAGCTTAAGAGGGACTGTTGAGATTCAAGCTCGATGTCAGTGTGAGCCAGCTGTGCTATGTGCTGGCAGATTGGGTAGGAACATGTGTGAGACATAAATGACCGCATGTCCAGCTGGTCATGGTGTGGACATTAGCTGGGTTAGATGTGTGTGGACACAACTCATAGTGTGTTGTGTGTATTATGGATTATGGCATTGTGCATTATGTGAGAAGGGAGATGGCTTCCCTCTATGGTTAGGGTTTGCAATATACATTAGGGTTTGCTCCTCTGTGTGTGTCTCCTCCCCCTCTACCGTTCTTTCAACAACTAGCCCCTGTATCAACAAGACCTAATTTTTGGACAGCTTGTCGGGATGATCATTCCTAACCCACAACCGAGCTGGTTTCACCTCCCAATCTTCTTCTTCTAAGTCGACCACTTGGGACATATTGACCATGATATGTCTTTGCCTAAGCTTGGCTTGTCTTGCTTTGGCTTCTTCTTGTGTAGTGCGTTTCATATCCTCATGGTCCTTCTTTCACTGTTTTTTTAAATCATGGATGGCTTTTAAGATGCCTCTTTGAGAGGGTTGTAGTAGTGTTTTAGTTTTCTACCATTGAAGTAACCAGCCATCTCAGCACCATCAAGTGTTTCAATGCGTATTGTGCCTTGCGGTGTTATCTCGGTGACTAGGAAAGTTCCTAATCCTCTAAGCTTTGATTTTTCTTGTGTGTCTTGGTATTGAATAAGAGGACTATGTCACCCTCATTCATTTGTTTATCCTTAAGTTGGTTGTCAAACCATTGTTTATGCCTTAATTTCTTGACAATCATGCTGTATACAACTAGAAGGCGTGTCTTGTTGAGCTTTTCAAGCTCAAAAAGGTGATAGCCTAAAGCATTTTCGGTGATTTTTTTTTGCACAACAATACATAAGCTCGGAACTAATAACTCTATGGGAATGACTACTTCAGTATCGTAGGTTAAACTGAAAGGGGTAGCGTTGGTTGCTACCTTGTATGAAGTTATATAAGCCCAAAGTGCAACCAACAACTTTGTTCCCAATCATTGTAGCTGGCCTACACAGTTTTAGTTAGAATGGCATACAGGATTTTGTTCATGCTTGGCCATTAGCTTGGGGGTAATATGGGGAGGGCTTTCTGTGGGGGGTGACAAGGAACTCTTACAAGAGGAATTTGATTACCTCATTAATGAAGTGTGTCCCATTGTCACTGACGAGCTTGAGGGGGCAACCAAAGTGTGTGATCATTGACTCGTAAAGAAATTTAGTAGTCAATCGAGCATAAGACTTGCGGGTTGCACGAGCTTCTACCCACTTAGTACAATAATTTGTAGCAACAATTATATAACGTGCTTGAGTGTATTTGGCTGCTGGACTGATAGGTCTGATGAAATCTATGCCCCCATTTCTCAAATGGTTGTAAGGACACTATAGGGTTTAGGGGCATGTGGTCTTTGAAACGTGGAATGGTGGTACGCTGGCACTCATCACATCGTTTGACGTACTCAGCAGCATTAGCCATTAGAGTGGACCACCATAACCCAGTCGTGAGGATCTTATGAGAGCAGTGATATCTGTCTCGCAAAGTGCCCCAGCATAGGCATAGTGAGCTTGTTCAAGGAGGAAGACATACTCATCTTCCTGGACACAACGTCGAAGGATTCTATCTTTCCCTTGTTTATACACTTGACCTACAATGCGTTGGTAGGGGGTAGCTTTTTTGATCAAGCGGAGGGCACGATCTTTGTTGAGGAGGGGATCAACTAGGTAAGCCATTGGCCAAAAAGTGAGCCACTTCCTCGCCCCATTCAGGAATCAAGGATAGTTGGAATAGGGTGGCATCTGGTAAATCATCATCTACTCCCACCGACTGTTCATCGTTGGGCATCCTTGACATGTGGTCTACAAGGACATGCTGAGATCCTTCCCTCACCATAATGGTGAAGTCAAACTCAAAAAAAATAAGTAGCCACTGAGTGATTCATACAGGGCTTATTTACCAAGTACAAGAGGGCTTGATGGTCTACGAAGAATACAAACTTGGTCGTCGAAAGCTAATGGTGGCAAAAGTTCTTAACAGTGTAAACCATGGCTAGTCTCTCTCTCTCAGTCATGTTGTAGTTCCTCTCAGCAGCAAAGGCTGAGAAATTGATGTGGATGTGAAAGATGATATCCTAATTTGGGGATCTAAGAATTGGCTCACTTTCCAGGGCCTTTTTTAGCGTAGTGTAAGCCCGTTGGCATTCTTCAATCCACTCAAACGATGAGGAGTCCATAAAGAGGCTGAGCAATATCAGCGTACATAAAAAAGAATCGCTCCCATAATGTGCTAGACTCCCTTGAAGTTTGTGGGTGGTGGCAACTCTAAGATGAGCTGCACTTTGCCATAATTGGTTGAGATTCCCTGCTTGGAGATGATGTGTCTTAGGATCACTCCATGTTGAACCCAAAATTGGCATTTCAGTGGGTTTAACGAGATGCGGTATAGCCTGCACCTTTCTAGCACTTTGCGCAAGCATGCAAGGTTCTCCAAGAGGAATTGACACAAAGGTTATCCATGAAGACCTCAAGGAATTTCCAAAGATATTCCTTGTAAGCCGTGCACATAAGATGTTGGAAGGTTCCGGGGGCATTGGTTAGCCCCGAAGGGCATGACTCGGGGGTATGCATAGGTGCCTGACTCGGTGGGCAAAGGCTGTTTTGTGCTGGTCCTTTGGATCGATCAGCACTTAATTATAACTAGAGAATCCATTGAGGAAGCTGTAGGCTTCCTTTCTTGCTACTCACTCCAACACATGTTATGGGAAGGGCAGGGGATAGTGGTCCCTGATGGTGGTGTCATTGACCTTTTTGAGGTTGATGCACACTCTGACTTTACTGTTCTTTTTGGGCACTATCATGATAGGTGTGATACCCACTCAATATGCTCAATTTCATAGATGAATCTTGCATCAATGAGTCTTTTGATCTTTGTGGAACATCTTGGAGTACTTAGGGTTCATTGGGAAAGCTCATTGTTTGACCATCTTGGCTCCATCAACCATGGGAATGGTGTGTTGGAATACTTCTGGGGGGGTACACCTTTCATGTTTGTGTACTTCCAAGAGAAGCAATCTTGGAGCTCACTCAATAGGGAGATGAGCTTAATATCTTCTTCTTTTGAAAGGTCTTCTCCAATAAATACCGGCCTTGGCAGGCCTGCCAGGTTGATTTCCTTGACCTTGGCTGGTGGACCATCATATGAGGTCCTAGGTTGCCCACTGTGAATCATATTGGAAAAATCGGTCGACCACTGGGAAGGTCTTAATGCTTAGGCACCTGTCTAGTTTCTTCGGCTTTAGCACTTTCTTCTCGTCAACTAGCCTTTTTTCTTCCTTTCCCCCCCCCACAACAAGTGCTAGCTTCATGTTATGTGCTTTGTGCATGGAGCGACAAAGCTTTTTGGACTAGTTTGGGTTTAGTGGGTTCTGCTGGCTATGGGATGGTGGAGTGGACCAAAAGAGAGCTATTGGCAAACTCCTTTTGTCACATTTCATTAAAATGATCATGTGCTTCCACAACTCCCACATATTTCAGCCAATGGGTATGCGAGTCGTATGGGAAGACATACTATTCTAGCCCAGGGAATCCATCAAGCCGCCTATGCGTTTTATGGGAGCATGTAACTCCTAATGGTTTTATTCTAATAGCCCATTCAAGCTCTTGGGTGGCTACATTGGGAAGGTATGCTGAATTGAGCATGTATAGAGATGTGATCTCCTACCCGTCTGCTATGGCAAACCTTGTACTAGTTCTTCTAGGTGGAATGTCCAGGGTAGCAAGGATATGCATCCAGTTCTCAAAGTCCTCAGGCTCTGGAAGAGATGCACAACCCTCACTCTTCTTTTCATCCTCAAGTGTCTTGTGGCATGTTTGACATAGATGGATTGCTTTGGATCGCGTAGTTGTGACTGAGTCCTCTGCAAATGGTCTACTGCTCATGGGGTGCACCTTCCACATGCGTAGATTGATCTTGAATGTAAGATATTTTCTCCGAATGTATATGTGGTAAATATCCCAATCATGAATCATTTTAGATGGATTGCTTTGGATCGCGTAGTTGTGACTGAGTCCTCTGCAAATGGTCTACTGCTCATGGGGTGCACCTTCCACATGCGTAGATTGATCTTGAATGTAAGATATTTTCTCCGAATGTATATGTGGTAAATATCCCAATCATGAATCATTTTAGATTCTCTCATAAATGGTCTGCCAAGGATGCAATCATATGAGACTGGTTGACGTCCAAAATTCATCACCACGAAGGTGTGGTGAGATAAGGGGTTCCCAGGATCTTAATCTTAAGATCCCTTAGTAGACCAATGGGTCTAGCTGTGGTGCCATCAGCGGGTTTAACCTACAAAGTAGTGTCATCCAAGGCGGGTGCTCCCTATTTTTCCCAGCATTGCTTTGTAATAATGCTTACACTTGCTCCACCATCCAAGATTGCTATAACTTGGTGGCCATTGAAGGTTATTGGCAGGCCTTCGAAGTACTGTTTGAGCTTGTTCACTCCAACCATATTCTTCTTTCTCAGATTCATTAGATCTATCAGGCTCCATGGTTTCGTGCATGCCTACCCTAAGGCGTCCTTCCATCCAATTCTTCAGGTCATTCCATAGGCTTGGGCTATTTTGGGACCTGAGAATAGAGGAAAGAAGAGAGACCTACAATGTCTCTTGAAATGGGGGTTGAGGAAGGTTGGTTTGGCTTCATCTTAAGCTCTTTTTGTTGAGAAAAACGTGATTGAACAAGATATGTGGAGGAGATAAACTCACAAAATACAAGAAAATATCTTGCTTTAAATTAAGTTGCTTAAAATAAAACTAGGCTTCTTGCTCCATACAATGCCTTCTAGCTCCACTTTTAAATAGGTGAGCTAGTGGACCATAAGTCCATTCACACAATGCCTTCTTGCTCCATACAATGCCTTCTAGCTCCACTTTTAAATAGGTGAGCTAGTGGACCATAAGTCCATTCACACACACACCCTTCTCCTCCCCTTTTACATAACCTTAGTCTCTTAATACCCCCCCTCAATACCAACTATGAAAAAAATTGGAATAGGTGGTATTGGACATAGGATGCCTTTATAACATTAGGCATACAAGGTTAGGAATATAGGTGTAGTTACATTGAGATTTAAAACAATTTCTCAGTGGAGTTAGAGGCTGATACAAATTTAGCCTCTGACTCTTTGTTAGGACATTTAGAAGTGATATGTCCCGTTTGTTTACATTTGTTACATTTCATTTTGTTGGGATATTTGATCCAACAATTATTTGCCAAATGTCCCACCTTTTTGCAATGGACACATCTTACTTTGATCACTTGATGTAACAAAGCTTGTTCAATATTGGATGAAGTTGTTGCATTTGAAGATTCAGCTCCTCCCTTTGGCCTCTTTTCTTCATCAAGACAAGATTGAATGACTCCTTCAAGGGTGGGATTAGGTATGTTCTTCAGGGTGTGGTGACTAAGGTGGGGTACACCTTCTTGACTGCATTTAGCAAAACAGCCACTACATCATCTTCATCCATTCTCGCATTTACTGATGCAAGTTGAGCCATAAGGCCCTTCAAGTGAGAGATAAAGGCTCCAATGCCGTCTCCCTCTTTGAGCTCCAAGCTAAAAAATTCAATCTTAAGTGAGATCTTGGAATTCTTACCACCACGAGCTCCATAGAGCTTATCAAGCTCATTCCATTTCTCCTTTGCAGTTGGAAGCTGGTCCACATGGTGAATAAGAGCCTCATCTCAAGATGGAGCATGATGATGGCTTGTGCCCTCTCATCATCTTCAATATCTTCAGTCTTAGTTTGATCAATAACCATAGTGCCGGAGATGAATGGCTAAAAACCTTTGGACATCATCTTGTACTTGACAAGGACTTGCCAAGTGTGGAAGCCCTCTCCCGAGAACTTCTTGATTTGGGTGTTTCCTTTGACATTGGTTATTGAAGGAAGATTACAAGAGAGTAATTTGGGTGTTTCCTTTGACATTGGTTATTGAAGGAAGATTACAAGAGAGTAATTGACTGATTTATGAAGAAGAAAACAGAAAATTTGTGATGTTTTGGCTTAAGTAGAAAGAGAAAGGCTTATGAGAGTGCAACAACCCTTAATCAAGCCAAGGATGTTGCATAAAAAAGGAGATTAAAATGGTGCAGCTTATGGTTTAGCACTTAGGGTTTGTGCCCAACCACAAATACTGATGAAGAGAGCTTCATTAGTGTCAAGGAACACTTTCTTTGGTGATTAAGATCACCATTAGTGTTTAGCAACACTATTAGTACTTAAGAGCACATTTTTAGCATCTAATGATACTTGTGTTGGTGATTAGATTCACCATTAGTGTTCAAGAACACACTTAGTGTTTAGAAACACTCTTAAGTAGCTCCCCTTTGCTAGATTAGTAGCATTATTAGTGTTAATCAATACTATTAGTGTTTATGAACACTATTATCCCCACAAGCTTAAGCAAGCTTCCATGGAGAAAAAAACTACAGCCTTGGTCTTTTGCCTCCCACAAGCGTTTTACGTGTCCATTGCAGCTAAGATTTTGGCTATAAAGTCGTGAGGCTTAGGGCTTCTAACGCCCTAAGCTAATGTAGCTTACACTACAACACAGACGGCATATGTGTGTACGACATCCAGACTTGATGAAAAATGCACCTGCCTGCTAATAGTGCAATGCCGGGCTGTACAGCGTGAATGTCGCGACTGTGAGTAGCTAGGTTGATGCACCTTAGGCTAGGAATGATATCTCCAGAAGAAATCAGAGGCTGAAACGCCTTCTATAGTCCTCCCTACATCCTCCAAAACTGACGACGGTTAGTGGAGAATAGCTATGGAGGTTGAGAAGATAAAGCTTCAAAATGGTTAACTTCCACCACACAACCAAGCTCAAGATACCATGTTGAGAAAAACATGGTTGAACAAGATATGTGGAGGAGATAAACTCACAAAATACAAGAAAATATCTTGCTTATTAAGTTGCTCAAAATACAACTAGGCTTCTTGCTCCATACAATGCCTTCTAACTCCACCTTTAAATAGGTGAGCTAGTGGACCATAAGTCCATTCACACACACACACCCTTCTCCTCCCCTTTTACATAACCTCAGTCTCTTAATACTTTTGTGTGTAAGGGATAGGAACAAGCATTTTTGTGCTTGTTCCTCTACAATGGTCATCTCCCAAGTTCCTAAGAAATTCAGCCACCCTGTCTCTCTGCTGTGGGGGGTAGCTGTTGAAGTAGGAGCTGCTGCTTCTATTTGCCTTTGTGAGGGTGGTTGGTCTGGAATCTCTCTTGGATACACCTGAGATTCCTTAGTAGGTCTTAGGTTTAAGATTGATGGGCATGGCTCAAGGTATGCGGTAGGAGGGTCATCTTCCAATTGTGCTTGGCATTCTCTGACCAACTCTTGGGCTGCCAGGAGTCTCTCCTTTTCCTCAATGGGGTTAGGATACTCTATGAGCTTTTTAGGAAATTGGTGGGTGTCAATGGGGGTTCTTTGGCTTGGGCTGTAGCACGTAGCAAATATTCTTCTTTAGATGAAGAGGTAGAAGTGTGAGTTGTTGTGCCATCTTCCGAGCCATTTTTGATAACTACTGGGATTTCACCCTTGACAGCCTTTGTGGCTTTCTTTTGTGAACGCTGAATCAATCATACTTGGTCAGGGGCTCTTGCTTGGCCTTGGGCTTGTGAAGTCAATGCCTCTGTAGCATCATGTGCCGTGGCCCTCTGTTGGTTTTGTAGTGACAGTGTTGAGAGGGACTGCTCAGATGAATCCATCTCTAACACTCAGCAGGTTAAGGTTGGTGCTGGGATTAGCTTCGTGAGCCTTTTTGGTCATTCTTGGTCTTAGCAGACAGTCCTTGTACATATGATCAATACCACACCCAACACACAATGGGGTCATGGAAGGAGCATTTGCAGAGGTACTTGCCATCCCCTTCCTGTTGGGATACTCAACCACTCGGTGAGGTCCCGCAAAATCATAACACTATATGGGTGGTCGTTTTGTCATTTGACACATGTTTCTAGCCCATGGTGCTGGGGCTACTAAAAGTACACAGGGTACATTTGATCTCCCTCCATAATGTAATGACTGAAGATTTGTGAGGGTGGGTTTGTAGGCTCTTGGGTCTCATAGATAGGAACTTCTTAAATTTCCCCCTCATTCCCATCTTGAAAAAAAGATTTTCGTTTTAGGGTTAGCTGACAAACTGGTGCGACTCTTGGCAATGGGAAAGACTGAGGTGGAAGAGCTGGAGGTGGTAAGGGAATTTTAGGTACCCTTAAGATTCCTCTTTAGGCCACTTCTTGGCCAAGTTGAGGTGCATTATGATGCGTAGGTACTGGTAAGGTCAGTTGTCTAGGGTTGGGGGGAAACACTTGAGGTAGGGCTCTTGATAAGGTAGCTTTTTGATGGTAGCAGTTGGAGACCTCATGATTGCCCCATTTGACACAATATATACAGTAGAGGTTCGGATGGGGTCTCACGTGTGGGCAGTCCATTTCGGTATGTTTGGCTTGATAGGTTGGGCACCATACAAGTTCTCTCTTAGGATAAAGATGAGGTTGGTCTCCCTGGTTCTGACCTTGGGGCTGGTTCTCCATTGGGTCATTTGTTGCATTAAAGCAGTGCTCAATTGCTCAACATTATGTCCCGATGTGGACTCCTTTCTTTTTCCATCAAGCTTTATACTGGTGGTCTTGAAAGAAGATTCTAATGTGCCTTCATGGAGATCTCAGGAACGAGTCCCCTTGAAATTATCCTCAAAATCCATAGCACTCTTGCAGCATTGCTCAAAGGAGGTATGGCCCAAGGCATGCGATGAGTTGCATAAGGGCATGTCATCAAGACCCTCTAGAAATCTCCTTATTAACCTTTCATCAGAGAACTTGTCTCTGGCACTGTAGCATGAGTGGAGATATCTAACTCTAATGATATAGTCTCTGATGGTCTCGCCTTCCTTTTGCCTTGCATTATGTAGCTACTCAACTGGTCTCCATCTGGTACCTTGGCGAGAATATCCTACCTTGAAAGCCTCTTTCAAAGCTTCAAAGGTGGCCTTATCTTCAATCTTCAAGAACTGGAACCATTGGCCTGCTTTGTCATCAATGGTGAGGCCGAAGGCACTCACCTTGAGTTGATCTTCTACATGGCCGAAGGCATCACAAATTTGATTAAACAACTCTAAATGTGGGATCGGATCTTTGTTTTGAGATGTTTGTGGGTTTATTCCACTATACTCTGACCTTGGTGCATGTGCAGGTTGTACTAATGCTGGAGGTGTGATACTAGCAGCCACCCCCTCCTTATTTCCAAGGCCAATCTCAGCATTGTGACGGCATCATCCTTGGCATGGCTGGCATAGGTTTAGTTTGAGGAAGGGTTGATGGAGGAGCAGGGCCGGGAGGAGGATAATATACCATAGGATGCCCCTGTTTAATCGGTGGGTTTAGATGTATCCCTTATGATCCCATGTGGTACCTAGGGTAGACTCCTTGTTGTGGGTACTGTTGATATACATGCGGACAGGGCTGATGTGAAGGGCCTGGATAGACACTTTCACCTTGATGCGACGTTCTTGGTCCCTCAGATGATGGACCCGGCCCTGAACTTTGTGCTAGTCCTTAGGCCCTAAACTGACTAGCTATACCCAAAACAAGTACGGCTCTCTAGACGGGTGGTTCTGTCTGGGTCTGTTGGCTTTCGCTTTGTCCTACTTCTGCTCTAGGGTCTAGAGAACGGAGTAGGCTCACTCTTTTGGGGTTAGTCCATGCCTCTCACCCTAGGTTGAGGTTCTTCTGACTGTGTATTTCCCAGGACAAAATCACGTAACCTTGAAGCAAGGCTTCTCTACGAATGTTTGATAGAAGCAAGAGCTTGCTCTTGGATAGATGGTCTGTCCATACACTGAAGTTATGGCTCTCCAGTTTTGAGGTCTAGTTTTGAGGTCCAGTTTTGAGGTCTAGTGTCTCTCGTCCCGTGCTTGGGTGGTCTTTTCTTTCACTGGTATTGTCAAAAACAAGGATTGTATGACTCCACTTGGTATTGACTGATGGGTACGATCTTATCAGCAGCAGCAAAGGAGCTTCCTAAGAGTTCGCTTCGTTGAAAAGAGGGCTATTCGCACTAGTCTACCCGATTGTAGGTACATGGAAACATGGAACTGTAGTACCAAACCCCTCAGAAAAATGATGATGAAAGATCCTTGCCCCCTCCGTGTAATGAATTCGGGGGTGCTAGCAGTAGAAGTAGCACTTCTTGCGTAGGGCAGAGCCTTTCACTCGCATCCTCACCCACAGATATCCGGACAAGAGACTAATCCCTCGGTTCTTCCAAAACTGAACCCGGAAAAACTTCGCTTGCCCAGAAAGCACGGGCGATTCCTCCATGATATTTTTATTCTAACGTAGTTAAGAGCCTTAACTAGCCAAACTGATCTGATCGAACCTGTAAATCACATGGTCAGATCAAGGAACAAACTTGCACTTGGATCATAGAGACCAACGCTTTTTCCATAGAACAAGACTATCCGGGATTTACTTCATCCATTCTACCATAATAGAATTGAGTCTCATTTTAGGGATCCATCAATCTAGCCTAACCCCATCCAACCCCATGGGTTAGCTAACCGCCCAACCACTGGTGATAAGATCCATTTAGGAATTTGGTTATGTTTTGTCCCGGGTGTACCAGGGAAAAGAGTTCCCAGGCCCCCTAGCCGGCGCTTCATGCAAACTTCAAGATAGTCACACCACTTACACACCCAATATAAAATTGCCTTTTTCACAGATTCAGCTATCTTTAAAACAATCTTTTAATGAAACCATGGTATCACTAGTTCACAATGCAAGAAATGTAGGCTCATAGACATATTGGCAGGTGGTGAGTTCCCGATGAGAGATGCCCAGCTTCCTTCTTTGGACATAGCATTCTTCTTGTGGATACATTGCCATGCGTACTGGTTCCAATTGACCAAGTACAAATTATCGCTCTATGCAAAGTTGAAGGGAGAACTCACCCACCATAGCCGGCATGCATGAGAGATCCACACGCAACTCTGGGGTGGGTATAGTGGATTCCTTGAAAGATTTTAGGAAGACACACTTGAAAAGGCATTCCTAAGGTGGAAAGGGCAAATGCGTGCCGCCGCCCTGGACCTTTAATAGCAACCACACTTGCCGTGCACATCACACGATGCTTGTTGTACAAGTATGTAGTAGCAAAATTGATACTATTTGGATCATTTTATTGTTAGCCTATCATATTGAAAGAGTATTCAAATGTTTTTGTATTAGGTGATGGGGAGAAATTGTGTGTGTAATCAGGTATGTATTCCCAAGAACCCTTCAGAGATGCATGGGTGCAGTCCGAGAGAGAGGAGACAGGATTGTACCTTGAGGACTCGATGATGAGCTATGGGGCAAGGAGACATGGACATCTTGCCCACATGATGGATAGACTACCCCAAGAGAGAGTTTCCTCTTAGAGTGAGGCTGAGCAGTTTTAGAGTAAGTATCATTGTGTATGGTAGCATGTTTGTATGAACTTTGACCTTCATATATGGAGTTTATAGTTGCCATATGGGTTGGATGTAAGAGAAAAGAAGGTCAAGAAGCTGGCCATTAAGAGCAGTAACCCAAGGAAAAGGGCAAGAAGCCGATCGTAGTAGTAGACACGTCTTCATCATCCCCGCAAAGATAGCACAACGCCTAAAAAGAGGACACAACTAGAGTGAGAAGGGAAAGACGATGATGAGGATGCTAAGAAGAGAAATCCTCTTGATGTTGAGGATGATGGGAGCATTGGTCAGTGGGCAGTACCATGCAGGGGTTGATGAATAGATGATCCTGAGTGGTGAGAGCAAAGAGCATAGGAGGACAAAGAGTCCAAAGGAAGATGACACAGACCTATTGGAATTCAGTAAGTGTACTCAACATCTTTGTGTTTTAGCATAAGTTTATTATTTGAAAATCGGGAATAACATGTGATTTTTCTTGTCAAAATGAAGACTTCGATTTAGAAGTGATGGACCCTCTACACTTGGGTCTTAACTCCAACATTGATCACCTCCATATTGCACTTTTGGGAAAGCAAAAACACAGGTATGATCTCTCACTGTCACGCGTGACGAGTGGACGAGTGAAGATCAATGCAAGGATGCAACAAAAAGATGTTTAGGGCTCTTGTAAAGAGTTCCAAGTTGTAGATGAGTGTGGGAGTGGGTTTGACAATAATCCCACATGGGAACTTTTGGGAGTTTTAGAGTTTTTGTATAAAAAGTGGCTCATTTGAGAGCTTATAAACATATTGGGCTAAACTCATGTTTGAGCTCTCTTGAGACTAGCTCTCCCTCTTTTCCCATAGAGGTGCAAGCTCTTCTCTCTCCCCATCTACATTATTGTAAGTTCTTTTTTTTAAATTCAATGCAATGCAATGAGTGATGTTTGTCTCTCTTCTCATGTCTATTCTCTAGTGTGCATGTTTCATGGTTGATAGCTTCAAGGTTTGTGTGCATGCTAGGAAGTAAGTGCATGAGAATGAAGAATACTTTGAGCTTGTGTATGTAATAGCTTAGCTTTCTTCTTGTGTTTAATGTATGAATGAGTGGGATGATGAGTGAGTGAGCATAGCAAGATTGAGTTTGTGTGTGTGTTAAGTCTATGTCAATGGTAGTAGTATTCTTAGCATTCTCTCCATCAAATGGATAAGCTTTTGTGCACCGGTACGGGCTAAATCCCTAGCTCTGAAAGGGATGCAAATCCCATTGGATTGAGCTACATGTGGATCATACTACTCTTGCTACAAGTAAGAGAGTTTTCCGTCTCTCCATTGGCGTCGCTGCCGGGGAGAAGACTCAAATCCAGTTGAGAGTGTGTGGAAACCACCACTATTTCCTCTTTTGGTTGCAAAACCATTGAGTGATTAGGTTAAGTTCGGGTGTGCGATCCCGGTGTGAGTGGATAAGGTAAGGATAAGAAAAAACCATTGAGCGGTTGAGGTTTCTCCCTCATTGTTTTTTATGTTTTATTGCTTTTATTTTATTTTTAATTTTTTCAAGTACCGTTCATTATGCTTACCTTCATTGTTTTTTGTCATTTCATGTTTTCATGCTTCTCGCTAACATGTAATTAGTAAAAAATAATAAAAAAGAAGCCAAAGGCCTGGCCGGTGTGAAGTGGCAGAAGGCCGAAGGCATAAAAGTGAGGGACTGGCTGCATGGAGGCGACCCATCACTTCATTGGGTGGCACATTGGAGTGAAGAAGGTGGTGTCAAATTTGTCCACATGCGTGTGCAAGTCTCTAAGTGAGCACAACATTCTATTTTGAATCTTGCTTTGTGATCATTATCTTAACTATCACTCTCATTCTCTTAGTGAGTGGCACATTGAGAGATTAAGGGAGGGGTGGCGTTGGTGACTGGCCGTTGAAGGCTGTGTGGAAGAAAAAAAAAAGGCCGCTTAAGGCCACGAAAGCAAAGGCCACCAGTGGTGGTGGCCGTCGAAGAGGAGAGAAGGGAGGTGTGGGAGGCCTAGGCGACCTGCGTGGAGGTGACGAAGGCGGAAGGCACCTGAGAGCGAAGGCTGGCCGCAGGTCAGGCAAGGCGCAGCAAAAAGAAAAAAAAAAGTGAATTGTCCGCTGCTGCTGTGGCCAACGCAGGCGACCGCGTGGAGAGTGGCCGGCGGCGTTGAGACTGGCCGGTGTAGGAGACGAAGGAGGTTGCGAAGTGGCTGCTGGCTGGCAAGGAGGTGAACAAAGCGTTGACTGGCCGGCGGTTGCACGACCAGCGGGACAGGTGTGGAAGGCTGGCGCAGCAGCAAGCAGGCGTCAGCGAATGCAGAAGAAAGAGCAAAGGCGGTACTGGCTGCGTGGAGACTGGCTGGTGGCCGTTGCGTGGCTAATTAGCTGACTGGTCAGAAGCCGGCTGCAGCTAAGGGCCGGTAGGCAGCCAAGAGAAGGTGAAGCAAACGAAGACGGCGCAAGTAGTCGAAGCAAGCGAAGGAAAAGAAGCCGAGGGGCTGCAGAAGAGCGAAGGAAGGCTGCAGCTGCTGCTGCTGCTGGCCGGCGTGGGAGGCGGCTGACGAAGGGCAGCGAGAAGGCGCAGTGAAGAAGAGAGGTTGTGACGCAAAAGAAGGAGCCAGCTGGTGGTGAGGCGCAGTGAAGAAGAGAGGTCGTGACGCAAAAGAAGGAGCCAGCTGGTGGTGAGCCAGCTGACAGTAAGCACGTGAAGGAGGAGGCGACTGCAAAAATCCCGAAATCCCGGACGCGATAAGGATTAAGAGGTTAGTATTTGTTTTTAATTTTAATTTTTTACATTTTTTATTTTTTATGTTTTTGTTAATTTTCATGATTTTCTACATTTTTTTAAAAAATAATATTAAGAAATAGTAAAAATAAAAAAGAAAAAAACCATAAAATAATAAAAATAAATTAAAAAATAAAAAAATTAAAAAAAAGAGAAGAAAAGAAAAGAAAAGAAATAGAAATAGAAAAATTCTATAAATTATGTGTTTTTTTTAGGAATCCAAATTTTTTAGTTTAAAATTTTTGTAATTTTTTAATTAGTGTAACTTGCATTGTTCCAAATTTTTGTAATTTTGTGCATAATTAGTATTTGTGTAATTAGTTAAAAAAATATAAAAATAAAAAAAAGAGGAAAAAATATTTTTTTTTGTAAATTATGTGTTTATTTTAGGAATCCATATTCTTTGCATATTCTATAATTTTTTTATTTTTTTAAATTTCTGTAATGTTTTGCATAATTAGTGTAACTTGCATCTTTTTAAATTTTTGTAATTTTGTGCATAACTAGTATTTTTTTAGCATAATTCATATTTTTATGTAATTAGAAAAAAAAATAATTAAAAAAAATCAAAAACTAAAAAAAAGGATAGATAGTTACACACATATTTATTTTAGTTGCATTTAGTGGTTAGGTAGGGTTATATATATATATATATATATAAACAAAAAAATTAAAAAAACCAAAAAAATAAAAAAATAAAAAAACAAAAAAACCAAAAAATTTGACCTTATGTACTTGCGGTTGGGACGTTAGATAGACACTGCCATAGGGCCTAGGGCACCTTCTAGAGTACCTACGCAGGAAAGTGGGACCCAATCGGTAGGAAATTTGGCAGATATTACTGAAACCTTTTTCGAATCCCAATCTGATACCCTTTCCAGAACAACTAGCTCATTGTCCATGGACAATCTAGGGCCGTCAAATAGTCATCCCTTAGCCCCAAATAGGACACCCCGCAAGATCTTTTAATCCATTTGAAGCCGACACCATGGGGTGAACACTCAATGTGAGACTTCAATATGTCTACACGAACGCTCAAGGAGCTGAGATCTTTAGGGATCCACAACAACGGTATCTTGTTAAGATCGCAGACTTTTTCTCAGAACTTGATAGAGCACCTCTAGTTAATGACCAGGGTAACATGTACATGGGTGGAGATGGTGTTACGAAGTCACCTATCATCCAGAGAATGTAGACAAATTAGGGGAGCTCTCTAAAAGTGAGTTCTTAGACTTATCAAAGCTTTCTAGAGCAAGGGAGTCTAGAGATGATTGGCTCATTGAGCCGGACATGCTTGGACCATCCCAATGCCCAGTCCTCAAAGCCATCCATAGATGATTTACTTCTTGTAGATCTAAATTTGGAAAGGGATAGAAAAGGCAAGAGCAAAATGGATCAGGGGGCTGAGAACCAATGGGAGTTTGTACGACAAATTCCAGTGAAGGTCTTACAGGATGACCCACTTCAAGAGGTCTATAAGGACTCTTTAGAAGGATATTATGCCACAACTAGATTGCCAGAGCTCGATCTTCCTCTAGCACTTGTGGTGGTAGTCGAGAAGCTTGCAGGACACATGAACCGAATCGTTGATAAATGGGCCAATGAATACCGAACCTTAGATTGGAAGGAGATTCGGGAGCTCACGTGGAAAGGACAACCATTATTCATGGAAGTGTTCTCAACAAATACAGCTAAACCAGGAGAGACAACCTTTTTTGGAGAAACTGTTGCTCCTCCCCTACGAGAGTTCATTAGAGAGGGACCCTCAACATCAAAGTGGACCACTGCAAGTAGCCCAACTCTAGCACCAAGATATTATACTACACCAAAAGTGCGACCACAGATCACACCACAACAACGTTTCTCTCAGTATGACAATCGAAGGGTAGGGGAGCCAACTCGGCCTCTCATAAATGCACCTCCTGAAATGCGGGTAACAAGATCTTTGGAGGGGGTTGGTGAGGCAGGTAATAGGGGACCCACACCAATTTGGGATGCATGTGGACCATCTTACCAAAGAGAGGAACAATTCCCACTGAGAGTGAGAGGCCGTAGGCCCTCTGATGAGTATTCAAGACAAGTAAGGCCATCAACTCTTCAGAAACTGGTAAAGAAATACGAAGGGTCGGGAGATCCATATGACCATGTAGCAGCATTTAGGCAAGCAGTTTGAGCTGAGCAAGTGACTGACAAGCATACTCAAATTGAAGGATTTGGGCTCACTCTTGAGGGAAAGGCCCTTGCTTGGTTTCAGGCACTAGAGGCTTCAGACAAATCTTCTTTACGAGTTCTGGAAGAGAGGTTCAATGCTACTTTTTCCTTGATGGTGATTCAACATGACACGGTAGCAAACATCTACTCTTTTAAAGCAAGGAGAGACTAAGAGTGTTAGAGATTGTGTAAATAGGATGAAGCAGTACATTAATCGTTGCCCAGAAGATGAGAAGCCCACCCAGAGTCGATTAATTTCTCTCTTCTTAAAAGGACTCAAAAATTCAACACTGCATACACATCTCTATGCAAAGAAGCATACGAATTTCAATGAGTGTTGCCACCATTAGGGAAAGGTTAAGGTCTATACGGGCCCTTTAAGATGCCATGTGATTAAAAGGTTATTAAGGAAAAGAGCCAATCGTGTGATGCCATGTATACAAAAATGTTGGGTGATTAAAGGTGGTCAAAAGATTCTCTAGAAGATGCCTTTTTGTACTTTTCATTTCCACAAAGTGGGGGGGAAAGTTTTTGAAATTTCGAACGTCCATAACTTCTACATATGAGCTCAAAATTTGTCGGAGATTACAGATCCAGAATCTACTCGTCGAGCTCTTTCCATAGATATGTCACATGATATAGTTTTGCTCGCTCGATTTCAAATTCAATTTTGGCGGGAAACTTTGAAATTCAAACTTCTAGCCGTTTGAAGAACAAGAAGGTATCTAAAGTCAAAGAAACTTAATGTTTTAACAAAAAGTCATTAAAATCATAATATGGCAGCTTAAAGGGCCCCTATAGACCTCAACCTTCCCCTAATGCATGATGCTATGGATTTCACAGATAACTTCAAATTCCAAGATGATTCTGGCCTTGAGGTGAAACCTAGAGATCAGTGGGGTGATGACCAAAGTTCAGGATCTAGTGCGCTAGTAAATCCAGACACCAGATAGCTAACCTAGTACTAAGGAGATTGGGACAGACTTATCGCCCACCCATGCAGCCACAACAACAGCAGTAGCGCGAATGAGGAGTGTACTACCTACAGGTCCTCATCTTTGTGGAGCATGTGGCGGTAACCATAAAACCAAAGAATGTAATACCTTTTCTCCTCTAGTCACAAACCAACCCACAAAGAAGTGGTGCCAGGCCTGTGCTTGGAACTTTACCCACACCACACAGGAATGTACTCGCATTGCAAGAATGAGACAGGAGCGTGAGCAACAAAGGGGTGGAGTGGCTCCACAAATGCATCAACAGTATACTAATTTTGAATGTAAGCCACTGATGGCTCAAGAGCAAGCATGACCTGTTCTTGGAGCTCAACCTCCTGCTCCTGGGACTACTCCGGTGAGGGTTGTTGACTACGATAATTCAAATATGTGTAGAGACTTGGTAAACCCAGGCTATGTGTGGAGGAGGAATACGCATCATATTCATCCAAGGAAAATCTCTTTGAAAGTCCCGCATATCCAAGCCAAGCATTGGTGGAGGCTCAACCAGGGGAACAAAATTCTTTGATGTTGCTAGGTGGCTACCAACCTAGGACTCCAGGCCCCTCAGGTCAATGGTGGCAGCAAAGGAAAGTAGAAGCCAAACTAATGGGCCCCTGTTATGAGTGTGGAGAACCCCATTGGGCTCGTGATTGTCCACATTGCTCAAGGCAAGCAGCACGATCCAATACAATAGTACCACAGTTTTCACCAATTGAAAGATATTGTCTAGGGTGTTGTGTAGAACACTTCCCAAAGGATTGTTTGCTGAAACCACATGAGGAAGGCACCTCTCAACCAAAAGTCTCACTCAACCTTGTAGGGGCAGTTCCATCGCCACCTTCATCAAAGAATGAGGATGTCGTGCCACTTAGAGTCATGACTAGATCACAGACACGAAATGCCGAAATGCAAACTGATGAGACACCTCGAACTAGGGATGCAAAGGCAAATCTAGTGGACAAGACCCTACATTCCAATAGAAAAAGTACCACTAGGAGGAAAAAGAACCGAAACAAGCGAACTAAAAGTGCATCCACTAGTTCCCAAGAAGCCTCTAAACAAAACATGAAGGATCAAACTTTTACATCCCAAGAAGTGCATGAGGAGCATCAACCTCAACCTGGGCCTAGTGCTAAACAAGATGAGGCTAGTACGACCGAGGATAGTTCTGGGGGTTCTGTTTTTGTGGATAAGGTGAACGAGCCTCTAGATGCCATCATTGATGCTCATAGAAGTCGCATTACAGCTTTATCTGAGCTACCCAAGAAGCTTCAAGAATACCCAAACCCTCGTGAAGGAGAGGATCAATCTAGCTGTACATCAGCAACTCATTAGGGAAGCTCAATCAATACTTGAGGGACCACCTCCACCTATCGGGGCCCAACCTCTCTTAAGCCAACATTAGAAACCATACCAGAAGTGTCATCAAGTCGGGAAATGAAAAGTGAGCTCATCTCACAAGCTCATAGAGCGAGAGGTCTGCACCAATTGACACCCAATTGAAAGAAGATATTCTGCCACCACCTAGCCTTGCCTTCCCATGCAATGATGAAGTTACTGATGCTAACGAGGACATGGCAAATGAGATGTGGGCAGTAGTTCATGAGAAAGTTAATGAGAATATATCCTCTATTAGTTCACCTCCATTCTCTGAGGTAGATTTTACCAGGGGCATAGAAAACAACTCTAGACACCCAAGCATCCAGGAGGAAGTTCAAACAATTGTTTCTCCTAGAAGTAAGCATACAATGAAAACCTTACCATCATATTTGGGAGAATATGAGAACTGTTCTCAAACCTTGAGGATACCCTCCATGCATAAAAGGTTGACAAAGGAGATGGATATAGGTATCGTGCAAGCTATTTTGTCAGCACCAGTGGCTTGTACCTTACCTTTGCTTGATTTGATAAAGCTTCGACCTGAGTTGTGGAATGATATTGCCACATGTTTGTCAGAGCAGGTATTGCTACAAAAGGGTCACCATCATTGTACTATACACCCTGAGACAAAGCATGTTTTGCAGTTCCTATCAACAAAGTAGGAAAATTTTGTGAGGATGATCAGGGAAATGCTACCCTCCTATTAGAAGTGCGAAAAGTAGCTTCAACTGCAATACTTGATAGTGGTGCAGGAGTGGGCATTGTGACAAGGTCCATTTGGGAAAAGTGCAGCAAACCAGCTATCAGGAGTACCAGGATGCGCTTGCAGCTAGCAGATGGAACCTTAGAACATCCCCTTGGGTTGCTTGAGAACATATTGGTCACCACATGTGGGATTGAATATGCGCACACCTTTGCAGTAGTGGATTTTGGAAAACATCCAAACTATGAAGTGATATTGGGTAGACCATTCATGCGACAATTTCAAATGATTCAAGATTGGGGATACAATTATTTGTACCTCCGACATGACTCTGTCATCACAAGGGTCAATCTTAAGAATCACTCATATTGTGATGTAACAAGGTCTCCAATAGATGAGTTTGATTCTGCTTCATCTGAGGGCTCAAGAGTTACATTGTCAGATGGGCGAGAAGATCTGTGGATGTGTGGAGCCTCATGTAAGGATTTCAACACTGAGAGACTTAAGGGTAATCGAAGTGTATCAGATGAGGCATACATTTCACAACCCTTCCCTGAGCACTTAATTGATCCACTAGAATGGAGTCATGTCCTTGCAACATTATCGACATGTGCTTTACCTAAGCCAATTCAATTTTGTGACCCAGATGGATATGACATTATTCCTATACGAATGGTACAACCACGTGACCTTCTAGATGTTTTGTATTATGGGGATGCATCCACAACAGTATTGCATGTGTAGAGGAAGTCTCAGTGGTGGAGGATTGAACACTCGAATCTGCTAATGATGATGATAAGGAAGATGGATGGGACTCTGATTTTGATAATGATGTGATAATCCCTAAGGAAGAGTTAGGAAAGGCACGCCTACTCTTGAGAGGAAGGGAGGTTCAAGTAGAGATCTCTTGAAGCCGACCTAAACGTAAATGCTGTAAGAGCCACAAGAGAATCCGTAAACAAGATGAGAGGGAATGACGTGATTTTGATAATGATGTGATAATCCCTAAGGAAGAGTTAGGAGAGGCACGCCTACTCTTGAGAGGAAGGGAGGTTCAAGTAGAGATCTCTTGAAGCCGACCTAAACGTAAATGCTGTAAGAGCCACAAGAGAATCCGTAAACAAGATGAGAGGGAACGATGTGAGAGACTACAAAAAGAAAAGGAGAAGGTTAAGAATGAACACTCTCGACCACCACCTCACTTCTCAGGAAAGAATGGATATCTATACTATGTCCAAGCACAAGATAGTATCAAAGACCAAGTAAAACGATCAGATGGATTCCAAGCAGGAGAAAAGCTAAAAACTGTTAGCAAAAATCGTAAAAAAATGAAGAAACAAAAACCAAAACTCAAGTCTAAAACCAATTCAAAAGAGTGTTGGAAGTGCAAAGATAACGGTTGAACAAAAAAATCCGATGCAAGATGGCAAAGGAGAGCTCAAAACCACATGGTCTTCAATAAGTGATGACTCAAGTGGACAAGAACAAGGTCTCAATGTTTCCCCCAACTTCACACAGTACACTCTTCAAGATCGAAAGATTGTTCTCCATGCGACAAAAGCCAAGCGCGCCAGGGGTTTCATATGATGGTCCAGAAGATGTAAAAAAGATTGATATCGCTAAGCCAGGAGAAGAGCCTCGCTATGTGTGGATTGCCACAGACTTGTTCTTAGATGAGGAGAAGTTATTAATTCAACAATAACGGAGTATCGCGATGTTTTTTCTTGGAGTTATAAAGACCTCAAAGGAGTTGATCCAAGCATATGTCAGCATACAATTCCATTGCGAGAGGATGCAAAGCCTTCCAAGTAACGTCCTTATACTTACAATGAGAATTTTGCACGAAAGATAAAAGAAGAAATAGACAAGCTCTTAGAGGCAGAATTTATCTATGAGATTGAACACACTGAATGGGTCTCCCCTATTGTAGTGGTGCCCAAGAAAAATGGAAAACTTCGAGTATGTGTAAACCTCAAGAAGGTAAATGCAGCTACTGTATGTGATCATTACCCACTTCCAATCACAGATCATGTTCTGGAACGAGTTGCAGGGAAAAAGGCATATAGGTTCTTGGATGGATTCTTCGATTACAATCAAGTGTCAGTTGATCCAAAGGATCAACACAAGACAGCCTTTGCTATTGAAGATGGCATCTTTGCCTATCGTGTTATGCCATTTGGTCTAACAACTGCACCAGCAACCTTTCAGCGGTTAATGAGTCATGTATTCAAGGAGTACCTTAGGCAATTTCTTGAGATCTTCATGGATGATTTATGTGTTCACTCACAAGAGCGTGATGATCATATAGAATACCTCAGACTTGTGTTTCAAAAGTGTCAACTTTATCGTATATGCTTGAATCCTGACAAGTGCAAATTCATGGTAAGACAAGGAAAAATTTTGGGCCATATTGTTTCTTGCAATGGGATTTCAACAGATATGGATAAAATTGATGTTATTGTCTCATTACCTCGGCCTATCAACCCTAAAGGGGTACAAACATTCATGGGACATTGTGGCTATTATCGTCGATTCATCTACATGTACGCTGTCCTAGCCAGACCATTATATGCTCTTCTTGTAAAGTTTAATTGGACTGATGAGTGCGAGGAATCCTTTGAAAAGTTGAAGCAAGCATTAGTGACTGCACCCATCTTACGGGCACCAGATTGGAACCAAATCGTTCATGTCCATATTGATGCTTCAAACTTTGCAATTGGATGTATTTTGGCTCAATCGGGAGAACATAATAAGGATTTCCCAATCTCATATGCTAGTCGACAGTTGAACAATGCTGAGAAGAATTATACCACAACAGAAAGAGAAGGTTTGTCCATGATATATGCAGTGAAAAAGTTTCGCCATTACCTTTTGGCAAACAAATTCATATTTTTTGTGGACCATCAAGCACTGCTATATTTGGTCAATAAGCCTTGTGCAACTGGAAGGATTGTGAGGTGGTTTATCATCCTTCTTGAGTTTGATTTTGAAATGGCAGTTCGAAAAGGAACAACTCATCTTAGGGCAGATCATTTGTCTCGAATCACCTCTGGTGAAGCTCCTGTCGGTGTGGATGATGATATGTTAGATTCAACATTTTTCCTTGTAGAGACACCTCCAACTACGTCCTAATGTGAACCTATGGCGACCATTCAAATTAATCTCAGGGAGATTATATCGTCAGGGTAATGATGGAGTGTTGCGGCTTATACCTAACCCTGACCAATATGAGGAGATCTTGGAATGGGCACATGTGGGTATCGGTGGAATCCATGCATCAGCTACTACTTGTGTGCGACGTATATCTCAGGATGGGCAATGGTGGCCTACCATGCATGTAGATGCTGAAAAATTTGTTCTTAACTGTGCTTCATGTCAAATTCAACAGCCAATTCATAATGTCACATTATTCCAAATTTTAACTACACCAAGTTGGAGTAAGTATATTGTGGACTATCTTCAGCATGGTCATACTGATCAAAAAATTCCTAAACATCGAAAGTGTGCTATTGAAGTTGAAGCGACAAACTATATGCTGATAGAGGGCCAACTCTACAAGAGGGGCAAGGATGGCAACTTACGCATATGTGTATGTGAAGCGACTACTTGAAAATCTTGACTCATGCACATGCAGGTGTTGGGGGTGGACACTTTTCGGGCAATACCACAGCTAAGTTGATTAGGTGGTCTGGGCTTTGGTGGCCAACCTTACAAATGGATGCCGAAGAATATGTAAAACGTTGTGACGATTGTCAAAGGACCAAACCTCCCATCACAAAGGACAATATGCCATTGCGGCCTATGTTAAGCACACGTGCTTTTGCAAAATGGGGTATTGATTTTGTCGGTCCCATTAAACCTCCAGCTCGTCACACGCATGCCGAATATATTATAGTCGCAACTAACTATTTGACCAAATGGGTAGAGGCAAAGGCTACAGTCAAAAATGATGCCAGAACCACAGCCAAGTTCTTGTATGAATACATGTTTACACGCTATGGCTTACCTATTGAAATCGTTAGTGATCAAGGTGTGCACTTTGTGAATGAGGTCGTAGAGTTTTTGCTTCAAGAATTTATGGTAATTCACAAGCGTTCTGCACCCTATTATCCCCAGACCAATGGACAAGCTGAGAGTACTAACAAGATTCTCTGCACAGCACTCAAAGATTGTTGAGGGACATAGGATTGATTGGGAGCAAAAGTTGCACTCAATTCTTTGGGCATATAGGACAGCCTATAAAACATCTGTGGGCACAACCCCATTTGAGCTTGCTTTTGGGCTAGATGCAATTCTTCCCATTGAATTTCTTGTACCTACCCTACGGGTTGCTAAACAATTGGACTGGACTGGTCATGAGCTTTCACAACGCATTGATGAATTGGAAAAGATTAATGAGACCCGCTTATTGGCGGTAATGGGGATGTATGCAAAAAAGAGGAGACAAAACCAATGGTATGATAGAAATGTAACAACTGGCCGATTCAAAAAAGGAGACCTTGTGCTCTTGTACACACTTAAGAAGCATAAGAGAAAGCTCAAGAAACGTGGCCTAGGACCGTTTGTGATTAATGAGCTTACTCCAAGTGGTGCAGTGCATTTAGAGACACTAGAAGGTGAGCAAATGCCTAACTTCATTAATGGAAGTCGTCTCAAGAAATACAATGAACCATTAACTGAAGCCATGCTTCAACAAATGCATGCTACACAAACACGGAAAGAAGCACATGACCTACTTAAACGTCAGGCTCAAGAAGAGGCTAAAGCTAGAGTTGCAAAAGCCAAGGAGCATCGCAAGGCTTCTATGATGGCCTTACAGTTGGCTACTGATGAACCATATGTCGATCCTTTCAATATTCAAGTGTGTCTTCATCTTCATGAGACTACCTACTTTGTCTCTGCCTTAATTGACTCTGGTGCAGATTATAATGCTCTCTCGTTTGACACATGGATAGCCTTGGGACAACCAACACTTGTGCACATTCCTATTGACTTATGAAGCTTCTCAGGTGAAGATAACCCTATAGAGGAAAAATGTGTCATTATGATGTCCATTCAGGATCACCAGATGTCAGTGCCCTTTTATGTGGCAAGTAAGTCCAAGGCAGTGGTAGAGGCTGTTCTCGGTCGATCATGGTTAAGTGCTACCAATTGTTCATTAGATTGGAAGAATGGCCAATACAAATTGCAAATTGATTCTGACTGCCTCTTGGGATCTACTACTCCACGAGCTTTATAATGTCAAAAGGGTGGTGTTTCTACCCTACACAACCCACTTTCAAAATCTACTCTTGAAGCTCCAACACAAATGATGTGGATAATCGATGAGTCCTCAAGTGAGGACCATGGCTGGCATGTTCCAACTACTCTAGTCGCTGCTCAAAGAAGGCCAGGTAAGAAGGAATTATCAATTTGGCTACCCAAAGATGCGTACAAATTGGTACCATCTAGCCTAGTTGCTAAGCCTCCTAAAAAGCACATCTTTTCCAAGCCTAAACCTGAAATTGTTACTCGTTGGGTCCCAAAGCATGTTCTTAAAGCACAAGGCTATTATGAGGGTGCAACAGCACTTTGGCTTCCCAAATGCCATGGTTTGCTAGAGGTAAAAGATTGTAGCAATAAGATTCCACAAGCCACCCTTGGTTTTCCATATCAGTGTGGGTGCAAAGGAAATCAACACAACCTCTTCAAGATAGGATAGGTGGTTGTGACAGCACCTACAAATCTCCTGGTGTTGACCTTCCCAAAACATGTATTGAAACACCAGTTGTCCCAAATTCTCCGTATTACACAATTCCACCATCAACTTGTGTACCTAAGACAAGTCCAACTTCACATGAGTCTCCTTTGGGCATAGATTCTAGCACTTCAATGCCTAAATCCTCTTATCTTGCTCAAATTCCTCGACAATTGCTGAAATTCTCACCTCTTAAGAAGGACATACCCAAAACCAAAGATAAGGCATTAACACTACAATTGAAGCTCTTTGGTAGATCAATGTTTGTATAGTGTGGTTCCTTATGCCTTTAGAGGATTGTGTTCTTTTTGAGATGATCTTATCTAAAATGTTTTTGATTGGGATTGTAATGATGGATATGAGTGTTTCTAAATTTCATTGTTCTACGTCCAGATAACTCCTGATGGATACTTGGCGAGATACATGTCCACCATGCATTGACCCTGATAGTACTCGACCTGAACATCGCGGGGGTTATAGTGCTCCTCCTTTTCAAACTCATTCTAGGTACTTTTATACTCCCTTAGGTGAAAATTGCTGTGGGCATCACTTTGTCACGTTATTCTATCAACAGCATCACCCATTTCCACATTGTCAAGAGTGTGCACGACTCGTATTAGGAGAAGCTTCACACATTTGTTGGATATGCCACTCTTACTTTAGACGATATGGCACGGGCTTAATGAAACAAATTGTGGGAATTACACCCCAACGCCATAACCTTCTTAATGTGAGAATACCAGAGAGAGGACCAAATCAACGTAGATTACCTGAGGAGGCACAACAATGGAGGGATACATGCTTAAATGACTTGCAACCACCTATCTTGCAAGCCCTCCTTCCCCAAGCCTCAACATGTCAATTTTGGATCACTATGAGTACTTATATTGAGCAGTTCCAAAATCGGAATTGTTTGCTTAACCTTTCCATAGAACCAATGCCATATTTTAGTGAGGAAGTACTCCTTCCTCTACCACCTTCTCCAGAGGCCGGTTTTTGTGCAAGGTTGTCATTATACCATTTTTCCAGCAGAAGTGGACACGGATCCACTACCAGTGCAAGGGTAAGCTCAGCGACTCCACAATAAGATCAACAAGCCAGGGCACTTTTCTCCCACTGGGTTTTTCCCCTCGGCTATATTCGGTGATTGGCACCAATAACAAATTTTATTCCTTTCTTTTCTTTTCTTGTTTGTTAATAAACATTTTGCAGAGATCTCAGCTATACAAGAGCATCAACCATGCCCCAATAGTCCACCTACCGTGCACACAAATTAGGAAGGGGGGAGACATGCAATGACTACAAAGAGCAAAGAGAAGCAATCTGCACAACATCAGCAATGCATCAATGCAAACGAACAACATCAACGAGCACTACAACAGGTGTATTCAAATCATAATCTTTTGTTCTTTATGTGCTTTTAACTTTTGGATACATTGTTTGCATGTTCACACACAGTTGGCTGGTTGTGAGTGATTTCTGGATTCTTAGAGGACTTAGTAGAAGGTATTTCTATTTGAAGACAGTGTAGGATATATACTGACGGAGTATGCCAATTTCTTATGCTCTCGAAGTATATTAGTTATCCCTCTAGTGGTAGCTACCTCTTAGGTATGGGCTAGGTGCTAGGATTAATAAAAAATTTACAAAAATCATGCCCTAAAAAATATATACAAGTGAATCGAGACATGACGTGTCTACAACCATGTGGAATACTTGGTAGGACCTGGGGTTATCTTAGCACCTTGGGGCCGATGCCTTGGTTTCCATGGGGTGAACATTGACGTCTAAATGATTCCGAAAAAAAGACCTTCAAGGACTCTATCGCCTTGATAGATGCTGGTAGGACTCTGGGGTACATTATGGGCCCTTGAGACCGATGCCCTCATCTTCATGGGGTACTCCTTATATCAAAAAAAGAAAAGGGTCTGTCACCCTTGAGATACTTAGCGGCCTTTAGATTCTCTTGGCGGAGGTCTCTTGGCCATTGCTTGGGTCTCATTGGGATGGAACCTTCCTCTTTATCATCTTTTACACACACGTTAAAAAAAAAAGAAAAAAAGAAAAAAAAAAGTTATCCAATCACCATTGCTCATATTTAGGAGTAGGTTTACCACTTAGGAATAACTTAAATACTTGTAGGACATTGAGACTGTGGTCATAACCTGTGGTGTGTACAAGCACACTTGCCTTTACATAGCACTATCTACCACTTAGTCTCACTTTGACTAGTCTTTACTCACCTCTTTTAGCACTCTTTAAAACTCTAATCAGCCTTTCACTTGTATGCTCACGTGTGAAATTGTCATTGGTGGTTTTTTTTCTTTCCTTTTCTTTTCTTTTCTTCAATAAAAAGCTTTACTTGTATCCATTGTTTTTTGCAGCTTTTGCTTCTACCGCGCTTGAGGACGTGCACAAAATAGGAAGGGGGGAGTGTTGCGTGACGAGTGGACGAGTGAAGATCAATGCAAGGATGCAACAAAAAGATGTTTAGGGCTCTTGTAAAGAGTTCCAAGTTGTAGATGAGTGTGGGATTGGGCTTGACAATAATCCCACATGGGAACTTTTGGGAGTTTTAGAGTTTTTGTATAAAAAGTGGCTCATTTGAGAGCTTATAAACACATTGGGCTAAACTCATGTTTGAGCTCTCTTGAGACTAGCTCTCCCTCTTTTTCCATAGAGGTGCAAGCTCTTCTCTCTCCCCATCTACATTATTGTAAGTTCTTTTCTTTTAATTCAATGCAATGCAATGAGTGATGTTTGTCTCTCTTCTCATGTCTATTCTCTAGTGTGCATGTTTCATGGTTGATAGCTTCAAGGTTTGTGTGCATGCTAGGAAGTAAGTGCATGAGAATGAAGAATGCTTTGAGCTTGTGTATGCAATAGCTTAGCTCTCTTCTTGTGTTGAATGTATGAATGAGTGGGATGATGAGTGAGTGAGCATAGCAAGATTGAGCTTGTGTGTGTGTTAAGTCTATGTTAATGGTAGTAGTATTCTTAGCATTCTTTCCATCAAATGGATAAGCTTTTGTGCACCGGTACAGGTTGAATCCCTAGCTCCGAAAGGGATGCAAATCCCATTGTATTGAGCTACATGTGGATCATACTACTCTTGCTACAAGTGAGAGAGTTTTCCGTCTCTCCACTCACCTATGCCAGTCACTCTCTCCATTCGTTGTGGTAATATAGTTTGTAAAGAACTTATATGTGTGGTGTTACAAGAATCTTGCACTATTGTAACAATAATTCATGGGATCGTTTTACGAGGTTGGGAACCATGGACACTTATGATAGCCTTGGAGGCTTGTGCTTAGTTTGGGAAGATTTCTGACAAATCTTTCTTTCTCCAAGGTCGCGGGCATGTGGTTCCCTGATAGAATGTATTTAGAGAGGTGCTTATGGAGTTAGCCTTTGTACTCTTTAGCAGAGTTTCTACATGTTGATGGCACTATGGTTTGTACTCTATGTACAAAGCACTTTGGCATTACAGTGCAAGAGGCAGAAACCCATAACTTAACATTGTGTAGGATTTTATTCATGCACCTCTCAGAATACATGTATCTCATGTCAGAAGGTGGATGAGAAGAGGTGAGTGAAAGAGTTGATTGTACTCATTTTATATATTAAGTGAACAACCATGATTTCCCCAACATAGTTACATGTGTGTATGTAGGTCACTATTTTGGTCATTGCCATCTTTATGCACCCCCATCATACTAAGTCTAGTTGACCAAAGCAGGATATGCAGGGAGGTGAGGTAGGTGCTAATAATCTAGGTTTCGAGGTGGATAACGATGTCTTCATAGGGCCTAAACCACGAGAGGGAACCCACCCATATGTGGGACAGAATCCCATTCAATATGTTCCTGAACATAGTGAGGCTTTTGCAAGGTAAGACTAGAGATTTGTCTATGTCACTCACTTCATTGTAATCATTCTTTATTCATTATCTTTTGTATTGTTATTCATTCATATATATATATATATATATATATGTAAATGAAAGAAGCGTGTATGGTAGGTGTGGTTACTCACGACATTCACCAATCAAGGGGATGCAATTTTAGATTGCTTTGCCAGAATTGGGACCCGTGCTAGAGCATGCAAGGGACTACATCGACATTACATTAGTGTGGAGTGGGACGAGGTGTGCTGTAGTTCTTGCATACTACCTCTTTTGCATGTTGCCACCCTGCGAGGATTTAGGGCAACAGTATTTCAAGGGAGACATAAGTGATTATGCTTGATGGAAGTAGGAGAGGGATGCATGTCCCCACATGTTCAACACCACACCGCCTCCACCCATAGCATTACCCACATGAGCCCAAGAAGGTTGACTGCCTTGTCATGGCCACCCCCAATGTTCCATATTGACTTGTTATGCCACATATTTTCCAAATGGTTCCTCTTATGATGTCCTCATATCCATGGGCACAATTTCTTGAACTTGCCAGGATGCTATGCCCACCTGCAGTGTTTGGAGAGCTCCCCATATGTAGCCACCTTTTTCCCATCATCAGCTGCGTGGTGCCCTCTTTGATGTAATCCATCTCTTGTACTGACAATAATTATTGATTTTCACATTATCTTGATGAAATTTTATACACTTAAATTGGTGCTATGACATTATTTTTTTATTATTGCTATAACGTTTTAGATAATTACTTAACAATAGAGAGAGATGGAGCAATATGGAGAGAGATGGAGGGAGAGAGAGATATTGACTGAAAGAGAAAAAGTTTGAGTGAGAGGAAGATCATGTTGTTGTCTTTGTATGCCATAAGTCACGTGCATAGATGTGAGTGAAAGAGAAAAAGTTTGAGTGAGAGGGAGACTGTGTTGTTGTCTTTGTATGCCGAAAATCATGTGCCATAAGTCACGTGTCTTTGAATGCTATAAGTCACGTGCATAGATGTTTGATATTTTTATATGCTTTCAAAAGTTATTTTTAAATTATATATTTTGAGATCTTATAAATAAAATAGAGATTGTACTCTTATTTAAGGGATACATCCCACCTCACCCACCCCTTATTTCTTTATATTGTTCATAGGTTGGGCATAAACTCTATTTTCATGGGCCCATCCAACCAGTCCCTCACATAATATGATGTTTTCAAGCATCTTAATTAAAGCTCTTACATCTTAATTAAAGCTCTTGCATCTTTCATGAACCTCAAATAAAAAGAAACAAGATCGGATGCCTTTTTGGAGGCATGGACAATAATGTCAGAAGTGCAGGAGCTCTACAAGAAGCTCACAAGAGAGAAGGTGGTAGACCTTGCAGACAAGAACATGCTAGAGGTGAAAGTGACAGCAACCATTGGGATGTGGAGAGCTTTCGGCATCATTGAAGAGGAAAAAGAGGCTCCTCTTTGAGGAGAAGTTGCTACCTTCATTGCAAATTTAGGGCAATTAGAGTAGTCCAAGATGATAGTTGAGGTCCCACATGCTTTCATGTATTGTTGCTTGTGTTCAACATCTTGTAGACCGTGTTTGTTAGAATATGTTGTAGTCTTGTAATTTTGCTTTGGAATATAATGGAAGTTTCATATGGTGTCCTTGTAAAAAAGTAATAATGATTTTGTAGTACATTGAGGGAAGATAGAGAGAGAAAGATGAAAGCTGAGTCGCAATAGTATTATAAGGTCTCAAATGCTTTCTTGTATTGTTGCTTGTGCTCAAAATCTTGTAGATGGTGGTCATAATATGCAAAAGTCTTGGAATATATTGGAAGTTTCATCTTTTTATGGTGTATTTTAAAAACAACATGCTATGAAATCAAAGTAAATTGAGAGAGGAGAGAGAGAGAGAGAGAGAGAGAGAGAGAGAGAGAGAGAGAGAGAGAGAGTAGAGAGAGAACAAATAAAGAGAAAGAGTAGAGAGAGAAACCACTGCCTCCTTAAAACCAAAAATTCTCTCACTGAAAAATGCGCACTAAACAAATATACCCCCCTTGGTTGGGCATGAGAATAGAAGGTGCTCAAATCAAGAGCTCACCCTTTATTAAGGCCAAGTAGTGTGACATCAAGCAATGGATGCACCGGATGGTTGAGTTGACTAGGTAGAAATTGTGGAGTTGGGTCCTTACATAAACAAGGTATATTTTTCATTTGAAGATATAATGTGCTAATGTTGAGGTTGTATTTTTTCTATTTTCCAGTTGACATGCTATCTGAAGAGCAAAATGAAATGGCGGAATGTATTACGGAAATGTTGTATGGGCTAATTCATGTTCGATACATTCTTACAAGTAAAGGCATGAATGCAATGGTGGTAAGGCCACATATATGTAACTAGCAAGTGATGTTATGTACACACTTTGAATGGAGATGATCAAACATTATTTTTGGGAGCCTTGCACTTGGAAAAATACAAAAACATGGATTTTGGTAGATGTCCAAGAGTATATTGCTCTAGCCAGCCTTACTTACTTGTGGGTCAATTTAATATTCCTTGCACCACCACTGTGAAGTTTTACTGCCCAAAGTGTGAGGATGCTTACTACCTTGAGATCAAAGTACCAAGGTAGTATCCTTATGTGATGATTTTCTTTCTTACTTTATGGATGACACCACTTGTTCAACTCATCGCACTACATCCTTGCTAGGGTAGAACATCTTGTAGTATGGGCTATAGCATTTGTAGCCCTCGCTTTGAGTTGACTATCCAAATGAAGATACACTTGTTTGCAACTTAGATACATAATTCATATGTTATTTAGATCACAATCCATCTTTTATTTAGATCATAATCTATTTTTAGTGATACATTCTGACAACTTTTGTTAAGCTAAACATACAACCTTGCACACAAGAGAGGGAAAGAAGAAAAGAAACAACCATGCAAGAGTCGAGTCAGAGATTTGCACTTAGCCAACCCTACTGAGGGTTAACTCCCCTTTTTGTGAGGCTACTAGGGGCCCACTCCATCACCACTTATGTCACCCAAGTGGAGATTCACAAGTTAGGTGAATAGCAAAGAAGAAGGGAGCTATGGAAAGATCAACCTTCACTCCATACCAACATACATGCAAGAGGGATCTTGGTAGAGAGAAAAGAGAGGGGAAGAGGAGAGAAGAAGTTAGATCATCACCATCCCAACATGCACACACCAACAATCAAGCATGCAAGCATCTACAATACACACATGCATCCACAAGCTCCAAATAGTGTGTCAGAGAGAGAGGGAGAAAAACTCAAATGGGATTGTCCCTTTTCATATTCCATAAACTGTCTTATATACAAGAGCTCTCATTTTACAATGGCCGACTGTCTATTTAAAATTGGGAGCCCAGACTAGCTTCTTATGGACTGACATTACACAGCTTGGTCATCCCATATCTCTTTTATCAATTAGTGCTTTATGTGGCTACAAAAAGATAAGCTACAAGAAGCATGGCCACCCTTGAAAAATAATGTTAAGAGGAGTGGTTAACATACCCCCCTCCCTAATTCAGGTATGTCCTCAGAGCAGCACAGTTCTAATGGTAGTAGATCGAATAGGCAAGAGTTCCTGGTCACTCTCATAGGAAGTCCTCCCCCTATTACCCACAAGCGAATGGCCAAGCTGAGAGCACAAACAAGGTTTTGTGTGCCATTCTAACAAAAAATGTGGAGGCTAGCACCATTGGGAACAAAAGTTACCGGCAGCACTTTGGGCTTATAGAATGTCCTACAAGGTAGTTACAAATGCCAATCCCTTTAGTTTAACTTATGGTACTGTAGTGGTTATGCCTATGGAGTTATGCATCACAGTACAAGAGAAGCTCACAGGAAATGTCTTAGGGGCTATCACCTTTTAGAGCTTGAAAAGCTCAATAAAACACACCTTCTAGCTGTATACAACATCATTATCGAGAAACTAAGTCATAAAAAATGACGACTAGCTCAAAGACATACAAATGAATGAAGGAGACATGGTCCCCTCCTATTCAGCACAAAGACGTACAAGAAGAAACTCAAGCTCAGAGGCTTAGGACCTTTCCTAGTCAGCGAGATAACACCACAAGGTGCAATGCGCATCAAGACGATGATGGTGTAGAAATGGTAGGTTATTTCAATAGTAGCAAATTAAAACGCTATTATGGCCTACTCACAGAAGTCGCATTAAGAGCCATCCACGATAAGAAACAATAAAAAAATACCATGAAAATATGAAACAAGCCGCCCAAAAATAGGCCAAGGTGAGGCAAGCCAAACTTTGCTAGAAACAAATCATGATCAATATGGCCCAAGTAGTAGACCTTGAAGAAGAAGAATGGGAGGTTAAGCCTGCTTGGTTGTGGTTGTGGTTAGGAATGACCACCCCGATGAGCTTTGTCCAAAAATTAGATCTTGTAGATATAGGGGCTAGTTACAATTTGATGTCTCATGAAACACAACATTCCCTTGGGGAACCTTCACTAAAAGAAATCCCTGCCATAGTTACAAACAGTAGCATCGCAGCATGTTCATTGCTTAGGCACATTCACGCTTTTATTCCACATTAGAAATAATCCCTTGGAGGGGAAGTTCTATGTGATTCATGCAAGACCCATGTGTGAGAAAATATTGGATGTTACATATCAGGTGCAACATCGACTGAGATGCATTGACAGTGACCTTATAGTAGCTGGCATCCGGCCAAGTTAGGGTCCTCATGTGATGGATGAAGAGCTCGTACCTGGCTACTCCCCCATGCCAAGAAGTTTCCCCTCCACAACCCACCATCATTCTATCACCACACCCCACAAATCTATCCCAGTGAAAAAGAGGTTGCTTATCATTCCCCCCACATCACTGTCTCTCACACCCTCACCCACACCACCTTGCTCGGCAGCAACCCATTCTCACATTGCCACCTCACAAGCTATTGACCCACCACCCCAACCTAACCGAAATAACATTTCTAATAAAACTAACAACACTACACAGGGCATGCCATATCCCCATTGGGTACCTAAAAAGATTCTCATAGTAGCAGAGGGCTATTATGAGGGCAAATCTACATTGTGGATCCCTTGATAATCTAACTCTTCCCCTCATCCTTACAGGCACTTGGAGTTCCTCGTCCTCTACGTAGGTAACCAATTTGCCAACCCACAAGCCTACAAGGTATAGGATAGATGATGCAGGCCTAAACGCTCTTCATGGCACCCCTATCCTCAATCAAACCCTCATCCGTGCCCAAAACCAACCTCCCGATGGATCCCCAAATGTCTCCTACAAGCCCAGCACTTCTATGAGGGCAATCATCATATATAGATCCCCAAATCTCCCCAACCCCAACTTCCTCCCCCTGTGTCGCTCAGTAGTCACCTACTTTTCAATGGAAACCCAAGGTGGCCTTTGCCACCACAAAGATTGCCCAGGAAAAAGGGAAGCAGAAGCTTCACAATGGCACTCTAACCCTCCTTCTACTCCGACAGCCCTGACTAATGATATACCCTCAATGTTGGCAAATCCTCCACCTGTCATTGTAAGGCTACCATGGAGTACTACAATGCCACTATCAACTCCTTTAGTCTTAGGAACTCCCTTGTCATCAGCCTCTGAATTCCTCACGAAAGTAACACCCCCACCTCGCCATCACCAAATTGGAATCAATTCTTCCTCACCTTGGTGAATTGGGCATGTAGTCAGTACAAAACCCACACAATGGGGTGTTGGTAGCATAGCCCATGGGTACAAAACTTGATCCAGGGTGCCCAAATAATAATAATAATTTGAGGTGCCACGGGTGTAACACAACTGCCATGGCAGTACCAACCCACAGAGTGAACTGCCCCATCCGTTCCATCATCAACCCATCTACCCACGACCGTTCCAAATTTTCCACAGTGCCATACCAACTATTGTTCAAAAGGCCATGGCTGTTCCCTTCTCAGCCAGCTTGGTACGCTTGTTCTAACCCATGTTACACCCATACCAAATTAGAACCAAAGATGCCACGACCGTCGTTCGATCAAGATGCCCCGGCCATTCACTGAAGATGCTACGGCCATTCGCTCAAGTTGCCATGCCCGTTTGCTGAAGATACCATGCCCATACCATCCCAGATGCCATGGATGTGTCCTTCTAAAAAAGTATGGGTCCCACCCCACTCATTTCCTCATTTTCAGCTCTTCTTGTAGCCAAACTCGAGTCCAATTTTTTCTCTTGCACTTTCACATTCTCACACCCTTTCTCCACCATGACTGACACCTCAGACTCCTCCCTGGAAGTCCACCACCACCCCACATTTAGGAGAAAGTATCTGATTGAAGGTAGATTTGAAGAGTATGCACGCCACCCCACACAACTATCACATCTAGGAGAGGCCCTCATGAAACACATGAATGGCCACACTGTTCAATCTTTGATGAAGAACAACCACAAGGTGGAGCATAGGCTCCTCTACTTTACCAGGCAATGGTATAGGGTAGTCGCTAGCAGACCCTGCTTTCGTAACCAAGCTGCTTGAGCAGCTAGGACTGTAAAATTTTCCCACTCTGGAGCCATGGGGGACAAACTTATACAACAATCTATATTTTACTGAAACCTATGATGCCAAAATGCACACTAGGGAAGCAGTAGACATTGAAGGCCATACCTTAAGAGTGCAGCTCAACATGAAGCTTATCTAAGATGCCTTGCAACTCCCCCACTTAGACCAGCCCTATGTTAGGATTGAAAATTCTCCCAAACTCTGACTAGGGGCACATACAAGGGAAACACAACCAAAGACGGGGTGGAGTGGGAGAACATTACCCAAGAAGAGGATTGAAAATTCTCCCAAACTCTGACTAGGGGCACATACAAGGGAAACACAACCAAAGACGGGGTGGAGTGGGCGAACATTACCCAAGAAGATTTGATTATGCCAGTCCGAGCCCTACAATTCCTTCTCACCACACATTGGACAGACAGATTCACCAAGTGTAGCATGACTACCATGGCCCGTGTGCACCAGGGATAGATGGTCAATTGGGCAGATTACTTACTCAAGGAACTTCATGCAGTTTTTTCTAACCCGCAAGCTGGTAGCAACCACTTTATTGACCAAAGTACTTTATCATGCAACCGGGTGTGAGGAGTTACCCCACACCATCCAGCTGAGTGGCCTAGACGTAGTGCCCACATCTACATCCCCGCCACCATCCTCTCCCCACTCCCCACTAGCTAAGAGGCACCATCTAGAACCCAAGGGCAAAGAGCAAGTATCCCCACTACACAAGAGGAGGTGGCAGCTGAGGGAAGCACGAAGAAAGGCTGAGGAGGAAGAGGAGAAGCAAAAATAGGATTTTTTTGAGCGGAGCCTTTTTGAAACATTGCCCCCAGAGAAGTTTACAAATTTACCCTCTCCTTTGATAGAGGCTGGACCCTCTTCCCCTCATGCATCTCATAAAAACGCAGTGGAGACCCTCCGCTGGGGGCACGGTCAGGCAGTTTGAGATCCAACTAGGCATATGCAGAGAGCGTGCATGCATCCCTTGGCGAGGTGCCTAATTTTGCCCTAGGTTTTTCACACATGGCCAGGGAATTGATCACTCAAATGATGTATTGTATCTACCGTCAATAGGAGGTGACCAAAGTTTCACAACGAGAGATGTTGTTGGCTAAGGCCCAGGAGAGGAAAATCTCTGAGGATCTCTATTGAGTTAATCTACATAACCTCCAACTGCTGCACAACAAGATTGATGAAAAGGAGTAGCAGCTCAAGCATGCCATTGCCAAGTTCACAAAACTCTATTAGCAGCTCTAACAGGCCCATGAAGCTGCTCAGAGGGCACACCATGAACTCTCTATCGTAGCCCTTGCCCCCAAGAATCCCAAGATAGAGAAAAAGCTACAGAGGTGGCCCTTGCACAGACAAACTTGGACTTCTAAAGATATCAGGAGATCTCAGAAGATACCATCCACCCAGATGGAGGAGCATCTAGGTGAAGCCAAAGCCATAGTTACACAACCACCCTCAACTCCTCCCTCTACTCCCTCCTCTAGCACTGCGGAGGATTGGAAAGTCAATGCCCATATGGATATGGCGACAGAGTTGCCAGTCCTTGCCCTCCTCCCATAAAGCCCATTGCAACTCATCGACCTTCATTATAGAAGCATCTGGCTAAACCTCCTCCAACACAATGTCTTTTTGGATGAGCCACTCTCCCTCCAAACCTACACTTGCCTCCTCACCAAGCTCCATTGCTAGCATGGCCCTCATCCTGCACTTCTACTTCTAGGGCCTCATATCCTTCAACCACCGCCATGACTTCTATGAGCTCCCTCCCCACCCTCTCCAAGACATCTTGATTAGTTGGAGTCACCTCTTCCGCCGCTTCGGCTTCCCATCTGACCCATTGATGTTATAGACCTATCTGTTCCAGAAGGTGTGTGCCCATACCCCTACCCCTCCCAGAGGACGACCGATGCCTATCTATTCCTCCAGAAGGTGTGTGCCCATACCCCTACCCCTCCCAGAGGACGACCAATGCCTTGCACCATGTACATGGTAGGGGATGGCACGTGGTTAATGAATCCTACCTCTTCCTCCTCACTAAAGCCCTTCCCCCTTATTCCGTAGCTGGCCTCCTTATCTATAACAGAAGTGTCATGAGTAAATGGAGGTCATGTGGCAGCCACCGGAATCTGCTAGTTCTCCCATGCTGCCTTCCTAATGGAATTCAAATCCATGGAAGCGGTAGTAGCTGAAGCCTTTTTTTCGATCCCAAGGACCAATGGATGTAACAGAAGGTGATCATGCCCCTGACAACCATGACGGAGGCGATGTGACAGCCACACGGAAGCCTCCCACCTCCACCTCCACCTCCACCCCCACCATCCTCATCTCCCCCACCTCCGCCTCCACCACACCCAGTTCCTCTCACCCAAGTACCAACACCCACCCACCACCACCCCCACAACCATCTTAGTACATCCACACACTACACTCTTCCCTCCCCAAACCTCTTCTCCCCCCATTCATTTTCCTACACCACCCCCCTCACCAACCCCACCCTCACCATCGTCCTTGTCATTACAACTGGGAATGCATACTGCATTATGTGACATCCTGTCCACCTTAGCCAAACTCCCTCCCCTCTTTGACACACACCTCACCACAGGAGCCTCCACATCGACAACTCCTCCACCCTCATCAATGACACATCACCCCTCCCACCACCCAACCCTCGAAGAAGGTGAGATTCCATTGTCACTATCACTGGAGCGTGAGGAGGTCAACCCTCCACTTAACCCTCTCAACTGGCGGGACCCCTCGATCTCATGGAGTTCAAGCAGGTGATTGCTATCCTGCTTGGTCAATAGCTCCAGGCCATGCCCATCACCTGCATAACAGACCGCATGGACATCCACGTCCTGCATCCATACCTTGAGGCCAAACATCAACCATGGCAGCACAAGAATCCACCCCAGAGAGCATGAAGGATACCACAGGCTACCCGCTGCTAGTCACCCCATCACATTCAAACTCATGGACGAGCAATTGGCCTAGAGGCAGCCATTTCTGCTCAAACCCTTCATTTGGGGAACTTACTACAAGGTGCCTTGAGCACTCCACATCAGTCTCAACTACCTACCCATAAGAAGATGGTGGGTGTGGAATCTATTCCATGAGGAGCAAAAGAAGAACCCAAAGTTATAATTGAATTTTTCCTGGTTCGCTCCTCCGAAGGTACAACAGCCGTGTGCTGAAGACATATTGATCAAGCACACGAGTTCATTCATCGCTATGATTAAGTTCTAGACCCACCAGCCGCCGCTAGTGATTTTTGTGAAGATCAGATTTTTCCACTTGATCATCACGTTGTTAGAGTCATTTCCAAATTGGGACCATTACCATAAAGGTGTGCAGGGCTTGGCCTTCGACCTCGACAAAGGGCCAATGCTCAAGCAAATTTTTGGATATTATGAGCACATAATGTGGATGCCTGCTTGGCACCTATAGACATTTGAAGACATGATGGAGACGACCTTTTGGACCACCTATAGAGTCTTCCATCGAGCCCCCTTACTCCAACCTCACGCCGCAACTTCATCTAAACATACTCGATATACTATAAATAGATCCAACTAGCTCCGAGGACAGACCTGAATTAGGGAGGGGGTATGTTAACCACTCTGGTTAACATTACCTTTAATGCGGCTACACTTATTGTAATCCATCTTTTGTAAACGTGCAAAGTGCTTAATAAAAGAGACATGGGATGACTGAGCTTATGGCTTGTGTAATGCCGGTCATGAGGAATAGTTGTACATAGAGCTAGAAATACTAGGAAGACTAGTTTTGGGCCCCCAAGTGTAAATGGGCTACTGGCCATTTGTAAACTATGAGCTCTTGTATATAAGTTATTTTATGGAATATGAAAAGGGACAATCACATTAGTCTCACTTGAGTCTTGACTCTCTCTCTCTCTCTCTCTCTCTCTCTCTCTCTCTCTCTCTCTCTCTCTCATGAGCTTCTGAGCTTGTAGTTGTATCTTTGCTTATGTGCTTGCATGCTGGATTGTTGGTGTGTGCTTGTAGGGATGTCTCTTTCTATCCCTTGTCTTTGCTCTCTACCAAGTCCCTCTTGCATGCATCTAGCATGAGGTGAAGGTTGAGCTTTCCATAGATCCCTCCTTCTTGCTCTCTACCTAGCTATTGAATCTCTTCTTGGGTGACACAAGAGGAGGTGGAGCGAGCCCCTAATGGCTTCACATCAAGAAGTTAACCCTCATTAGGGTTGGCTAAAAGTGAAACTCTCCAGACTCGACCCTTGCATGTTGTCTCTCTTCTCTTCTCTTTCTCTCTTGTGTTCAAGATAGTATCTTAGTTTTAACAATATTCTTTAGGCTAATCTTGAGACAAAGGAGGAAAAATTACACTTATGAATTTGGTCTTAGGAAGCACGTGCAATGGAGTAAATCTGGCCATAGGAAAAATGCTTTACCCTATGAATTTGGTCTTAGGAAGCACGTGAAATGGAGTAAATATGGCCATAGGGAAAATGCTTGGAAAATGCTTTACCCTATGAATTTGGTCTTAGGAAGCACGTGCAATGGAGTAAATATGGCCATAGGGAAAATGCTTTACCCTAACACATGTGCAATGGTATAAATATGTCCCTTTATCCATTTCTTGGCCCTAGCACATGTGAAATACACCAGATATGATTTTATTACCACTTCTTAGCCCTAGCCATTTAGCCCTAGCCATTTAGCCCTAGCCATGTGAAATGCACTAGATATGATTTTATGGCCACTTCTTGTCATTAGCACATGAGTAATGGACTAGATATGTGCTTTTAGCCATTTCTTAATCAGATTTAATGTCCAATGGAGTAGATATGGCCCTTTGTCAAATTTTTTGGCCATACCACATATGTAATGGAGTAGATATGGTCCTATTCCACTTCTTGGAACAAGAACATGTGTAAAGGACTAGATTTGGCCCTATCACGTGAAATACACTAGCACATGTGTAATGGACTAGATTTGGCCCTATCACATGTGTAGTGAAGTAGATATATGGCCCTTTGGCTGTTTCTTAGCCCTGGCACATATGTAATGGGATTAGATATAGTCCTAGGGCTAATGGGGTAGATTTGGCCCTATCACATGTGCAGTGAAGTAGATATGGCTCTTTGGCTATTTCTTAGCCCTGGCACATATGCAATGGAGTAGATATAGTCTTAGGGCTAATGCTTGGTCCTAGAACCTATGCAATACACTAAATATGGTCCTCAAGCCATTTTTTGGCCCTACTAGTACACGTGCAATGGAGAAAATGGCCCTAGAGACAATGCTTTGCCCCACCACATGTGCAATGGACTAGGTATGGTCGTTTGGTTATTTTTGGGCCCTAGCACATGTGTATACTAGATATGATCTTAAGACCACTTCTTGGCACTAGAACATGAGAAATAGGCTGGATATGGTCCTTTGGTCATTTATTGATGAGTTTTCATGTGCAATGGAGTAGATATAGCCTTTTGGCCATTTTTGGCCCTACCACATATGTAATGGAGTAGAATTAAGGCCACTTCCTGGCACTAGCACATGTATAATGGACTAGATTTGGCCCTATTCAATGTGAAATACCCTAGCACATGTGTAATGGACTAAGATATGGCCTTTGGCCATTTTTGGCCCTACCACATATGTAATGGAGTAGAATTAAGGCCACTTCCTGGCACTAGCACATGTATAATGGACTAGATTTGGCCCTATTCAATGTGAAATACCCTAGCAAATAGGTAATGGACTAAGATATGGCCTTTGGCCATTTTTGGCCCTACCACATATGTAATGGAGTAGATATAGCCTTTTGGCCATTTTTGGCCCTACCACATATGTAATGGAGTAGATATAGCCTTTTAGAGAGAAAATATTCTAGAGAGAGAATATTCAGATTTTGAATATTTTTGGATAGAAAAATATCTCATCTTATTAAAATGAATTCCCTTGAAACAGAAATTCAGAAAGAATTTTCCAATGTGCAATTGGAATTAATTGGAAATGGGTATAAAGGACCTTAGCCTAAGGGTCTAGATTTTCAGAAATTTTAGATTATGGTCCAATTAAGGTTCCTTTGGGCCAATAGCATCAATCCATGTGTAGGGAGGAGATAAATCCAATTTGTAAAAGAAGATACCCAAAAATGAGTAAATGCTCACATATAAGATGAAGAGTTGACTATGTACAAGGTTTATTAGTAAGAAACTATGAGTAATATAAAAAATATGAGATATTTTGAGTATCCAAAAATGAGTAAATGCTCACATAAGATGAAGAGTTGAAAATGTACAAGGTTTATTAGTACAAAACTATGAGCAATATTAAAAATATGAGATATTTTGGATATAATAATTTCATTTTGACACATATGTAAGGAAGGAGAGTCCATTAAAGAAGGTGCATATTTCACATGCTTGAATGAGTTTTAAACTCAAAATTAATGTGATATTTTTATCTCTCCTCTCTCTTGAATCAAACCAAATCAAAATGGAACCAAACCGAATCAAAAAGGAACCAAACTAGATCCAAATCTAGTCCAAATTCAACCAAACTGAATTTAGAAAATTCTAGAATTCAGTTAGCTTTGGTTAGAGCTTCCCTCTCCTATAAATAGAACATGAATCCTTTGAAAAAAATAGAAGAATTTTACTATACTAGAGTTATGCTGAAATAATGCTAATTTCTACTATTCTCTAAAATTCTCTCCAAATTGAAGAAATTGGAGCTTCCCTCTTTCTTCAATCCCCATTGGTGGCTCCATCAACATACTTAACCAATTGATTGGTTGGGGGCCTCTACCGTGAACAAAGAATCAAGCAATTTATAAGGTAATTAGTGAATTTTGATCATTTTCTATAATTTCTCAATGTTTCTCTCTTCTCAACCCCTCTCAAGCTTGAGAAGCTTAATTAGAATGGTTTTTGAATGCTATTGAAGTTAATTGATGAATGGTAGTGAAGATTTACATAATTTGATGAATGCTATTGAAGTTAATTGATTAATGATAGTTAAGAATTACATAAATTTCCATTTATGCTTAATTCTAATGGTTTTTATGTAATTTCTCTCTCTCACTCAAGAAATGGTCATACTCATGACCCATTCTCAATCCAAATGAAGCTTTTCATAAACCTTTCCTTAATCCAAGATTAATCTATGCTTGAGGTCAAATTAATGGCTTTTTTCTATGCTTTTAGTTTATGTATTTCATGAATATTGATGATTCAACCCATTATTGGGTGAATGATCCAATTAGGGATCATTCTAATCATTTATTTAATGATAAGCTTTATCCTTCAAAATAAATTGAGATTTATCAGTCATAGTAGCGGAGCTATGGTAAAATTTTTATAAAAATTACACATAAAATAATTTTATTCAAAGCATGAAAAGAGAACTTCCTACCATATTCTAGGAATTATCATCCTAGATTAATTGAAAGAATTTTATTGTAATCATAGAGAAATTGATTTTTATGTTATGCATAATTGATGATTATTTTATTATAAAAGTGTTACTTTTATCATATTTGGATTTCATGCATAGAGGTATGCATAAAAGTTGATTATTTTATTATAAAAGTGTGACTTTTATCATGTTGGATTTCATGCATAGAGGTATGCATAAAAGTTGATTATTTTATTATAAAAAAGTTACTTTTATCATATTTGGATTTCATGCATAGAGGTATGCATAAAAGTTTATTATTTTATTATAAAAGTGTGACTTTTATCATATTTCGATTTCATGCATAGAGGTATGCATAAAAGTTGATTATTTTATTATAAAAGTGTGACTTTTATCATATTTTGATTTCATGCATAGAGGTATGCATAAAAGTTGATGATTTTATTATAAAAGTGTGACTTTTATCATATTTGGATTTCATGCATAGAGGTATGCATAAAAGTTGATTATTTTATTATAAAAGTGTGACTTTTATCATATTTGGATTTCATGCATAGAGGTATGCATAATAGTTGATTATTTTATTATAAAAGTGTGACTTTTATTATATTTGAATTTCATGCATAGAGGTATGCATAAAAGTTGATTATTTTATTGTAAAAGTGTCACTTTTTTTATATTGGATTTCATGTATAGAGGTATGCATAAAAGATATTCTTTTTATACTAAAAGTGTGATTTTCATCATAAATGGATTTTATGCATAACTTAGATGCATAAGAGAAATTCTTTTATTCTAAAAGTGTAATTCCTACCAAATTGAATTTATGCATAAGAAGATGCATAAAAGATTGATTTTTAAATTCAAAGTGTCATTCTCATCTAAATTGAATTTATGCATAGGAAGATGCATAAAAGAATGGAATTTCAATTCAAAAGTGTTATTCTCATCCAAATTGAATTTATGCATAAGAAGATGCATAAAAGATTGATTTTTAAATTCAAAGTATCATTCTCATCTAAATTGAATTTATGCATAAGAAGATGCATAAAAGAATGGAATTTCAATTCAAAAGTGTTATTCTCATCTAAATTGAATTTATGCATAGGAAGATGCATAAAAGATGGATTTTTAATTCAAAAGTGTCAATTCTCATCTAAATTGAGTTTATGCATAGGAAGATGCATAAGAGATGGAATTTTAATTCAAAAGTGACATTTTCATTTAAAATGAATTTATGCATAGGAAGATGCATAAAAGATTGATTTTTAAATGAGATGTGATAATATGTGATAAGATGCGTATGGGAAGTGATAGGAAGTGATAAGAGGTGTATGAGATGTGAAAAGATGCGTATGGGAAGTGATAAGATGTGATAAGATGCGTATGGGAAGTGATAAGAGGTGTATGAGGTGTGAAAAGATGTGATAAGATGTGTATGAGATGTGATAGGATATGATAAGAGGTGTATGAGATGTGATAGAATGTGTTAAGATGAGTTAGGATGTGTTAAGATGTGTATGGGACGAGGTAGAGAGTGTATCTGATGGGATAAGAGAGTGTTAAGATGAGTTAGGATGTGTTAAGATGTGTATGGGACGAGGTAGAGAGTGTATCTGATGGGATAAGATGTATATGGGATGTGTTAGGGCGAGAATGGATGTAGTATGGATGTATGGATATAGATACGGATGTATGTATGTATGTGGATGTGGATGTATGAATGAGGATGTGAAAATGGATGTATGTATGTAGATGTGGATATATGGATGTGAATGTGAATGAAGATGTGGATGTGGATGTATGGATGTAGATACGGATGTATGTATGTATGTGGATGTGGATGTATGAATGAGGATGTGAAAATGGATGTATGTATGTAGATGTGGATGTATGGATGTGAATGTGAATGAAGATGTGGATGTGGATGTATGGATATAGATACGGATGTATGTATGTATGTGGATGTGGATGAAGATGTGGATGTGGATGTATGGATGTAGATACGGATGTATGTATGTATGTGGATGTTGATGTATGAATGAGGATGTGAAAATGGATGTATGTATGTAGATGTGGATGTATGGATGTGAATGTGAATGAAGATGTGGATGTGGATGTATGGATGTAGATACGGATGTATGTATGTATGTGGATGTGGATGTATGAATGAGGATGTGAAAATGGATGTATGTATGTAGATGTGGATGTATGGATGTGAATGTGAATGAAGATGTGGATGTGGATGTATGGATGTAGATACGGATGTATGTATGTATGTGGATGTGGATGTATGAATGAGGATGTGAAAATGGATGTATGTATGTAGATGTGGATGTATGGATGTGAATGTGAATGAAGATGTGGATGTGGATGTATGGATGTAGATTCGGATGTAGCTGTATGTATGTGAATGTGGATGTATGAATGAGGATGTGAAAATAGATGTATGCATGTAGATGCGTATGTATGAATGTGAAATTGGATGTATGAATGAGGATGTGAAAATAGATGTATGCATGTAGATGCGTATGTATGAATGTGAAATTGGATGTCTGATGTGGACGTACGAACATGGATATGTATGTAGAATAATGAATGTGAATGTGTATGTGAAATAATTTGTAGTCTATATGAGTGAATGGATGAGAATGAGTACACATTGAATGTAATAGGGAATAAGTAATGTGGTCCGAGAGTGGATAATGTAGAAAGACGAGAGTTCGTTATAGAAACTGTATTTTGTGATTGTTTGTAATTGACTGTTTTATGTCAAGAATGCCGGGGAAGCATTTTGACCGTCTTGAGGATTAAGGTCGTGAAGACCGAACTGATAAAGTTGCAACTGCTGACGGAGAGTCAATGGAGGACGTCTCGCGTAGCAAGGTCCTCGGCCGAGGTCTTGACCAGCCTCGGTTCGATTTAAATGGTGAGCTTCCGGTTCGGTGGATTAGGGACCAAGGAAGCGGCCTATGAGGAGTGAAGTGCTAGGTCACCTGCGAGACGAAGGATCCTAGAGGGCACTGACCATACGGTGCTCGGGCTCTGGGTCGCCGAAGATACCCACATGTGCGTCGTGGAAGATATAGGAACAAGGAGTAAGAGTTGTTTTCTGAAACCGGGCATGGATCTGGTTGATTGACCTTGCTGGTCCTCAACGGATGAGTCCATGGCTCTTTTATATGGATCTGTGGGTTGATCTTGCTGATCTTCCACGGAGATTCCATTCTATTATATGAATATATTGCCGGTTACTATGAGCTAGGAACTATGGAAAAGGCCCCTGAGTGAACAGGTGGTGAGCATTCTGGTTGCCAATGATGCCATAAGTACACCGATGAATGAATGAGGGAAATAAGGATTCAACCAGAGACTTTGAGGATTGTCATCAGTGACATAATGGTTTCATTAAAGGATTGTTTGAAAGTTAATTGATGCTGAGAAAAAGGCAATTTCATAAAGATCAACTGAAAAGCCAAATATGTCAAAAATTTATCAAGTAGCACAAAAAGGTTATAATTGTGTGATATAATTCATACAAATTGATATTCAAACTAATTTTGTAAATTAGTAATTGGGTCTTCAAATGGAAGTACCGCAATTATATGGAACCCTGACTTGCTTGAGGCTTAGACATGATAGTATTTACCTTATAATTCCAAGTATCATGACTAACCGTATATACCGAGGGTATAACTCCAGCTCTTTACCGGCAGTATATACGAGTAAATCTAAGACTTGAAATTATAATCATTAATGCTATCTAGTTGATGAATTCGAATGTGGTTGATATGATTTTTAATTCTGTTTGGGAAACTGATGAATTGATTTGGATTCTGATTGAAAAATGATGATCCCTGAAAATGGGTTGAAATGTAATAAACTGAGCGAAACCACAATGTGGATGATTGGGACGAGTCCCTGTAATGATAAATGATGAAAATGATTTCAGCAAATCACTATGAGATTAGTGGATTGTGCTGTCAAATTGCTACTGTTAATACTTGAGACGGTAGATCAAGTTAAGGGATGACAACTTGAGAACTTGCTTAACTAAAATTCCCGTGGAGGAATGTTTAGAAGGAAATTTTTTGGTCTAATGGACCATTATCATGTTAAAGATATGAATGATATGATCTGAATGAATTGTTATTTAATGATGAGTTCTATATAAGGGATATTTATCCCCATATTCTGTTGGGTTGACCGAAATATAAGGAACCCCAGAATAAATTGGATGTTAAGCAAAAGAGTTGTCCTCTACTTGCGAGATGAGGACATCTTGCACTTTTTAAGTGGGGTAGAATGTAAGATTCCTCCCCCAGTCTTAGAGGTATACAGGAGTAAGAATCTCCTTTTCTGATCTAATAATTATTCCTTCTCTAAATAAAAAAAAGATTCTATTTAAAAAGGGAAGACACTTTCCCAGAATACCTTCTCAGGAGCCCACCTGTTTTAAGGATTCAGAACGATGAGTTCAGAAGTGAGAACCGGTATTTTGGATGCCAAGGTTTTGGTCATCAGTTAAAAGATTGCCCGACTCCTACCATGATAAGGGCACAGGGAAGTCTAGAACCCAAATTCAGAGACCAATTCCTTCATACCAATCTAATCAGGGTCCGTCTCGGACAAGATTGCTTAACTCCATTAACTAGGTCCGAACCATTGATTAGGGTCGAGATGACTAGTCAAATGCTTGGCGACATAGAGCAACAAATGCAGGCAATTCATAAAGATATAAACGCTGCCCAGGATCGACAGAAACAATATACAAATAAGAAGAGGACAGTCAGAGAATTCAAAGAAGCAGATATGGTCTTCATTGAGTACGGACCAAAAGAAGTTCTTTATCTCTTGGGGAGTATAAGTAGTTATCCCCCAGATATTGTGGACCAAAGAAAGTAAGTGACTTATTCTACGAACTTCTTTTATCTCCTCATCTCAAAGTTCTTAATGCCTTCTATAGAAATATGTGCCAAACCCAAATCATGGAAATATAGTAAAACTTCAGTAGATACCGTTGGCTTCTAGGTTACGCTAGCTCCTTCCTTTATATAAGTCGTAACTTTTACTTGTCGCTCACAGTAATCTTACTTCCATCGATCTCCTTTCTTTCTTAATCTCCTTCATGGCTTGGCAACAGGAATTAGTTTTATCCATGATGATTTCTCACCTTCAAGACGCAAGCGAGTCTGTGAAGAAGGATTTTATAGAACTGTATGAGCGCTCACTTTTTCCTCACCTAGGAACTTCTGTAGCTCAAACCAAATGGCGGACCTATCAAACATAACTAGGGTAACACCGTGGGGTTAGCAGCACTTTCGTAACAATGTCCGCTTGGCCATGGTTATTGAAGCTTTGGGTTTGGGTCCCCAATACTACTGTATCATGAGATCAAGGCATATTGGGTTTTCTGAGCGGGTCTTCTTACTGGCGTGTTTTCTTCCTCATCAGAAGATATGCCTTTACCCCATTTCTGGCTTGCCTCTCAGAGGTCATTTTGTTAGATCACCTCATACCACTGAGATAGGTGCGGCAATAACCAACAGAATTATTCCCATAGATGAGTTACCTTATACGTGCGCAGCTTGTGAGTGCTGCTTTTGTGACCATATGATGGACGGGCTTATGGAAGTGTAAAGAGTTCTTCTATCTTTACTGTATATGTTCCAAGAATGAATAAAGTTGAAATCTTGTTCTTGTCTTGAATCTTGCTCTCTTTGAGACTTTTTATTATTATGATTAATCTTAATTAAATTTTTCTCTAAGTCTCATATTCGTGCATCTTGCGAAATTATCCCAAGTTTGCGAGATGAGGACATCTCGCGTTTTTCAAGTGGGAGAGAATGTAAGATTCCTCCCCAGCCTCTCAAAATGTCTAGCATATTCCCCTGTAATCAATTCCCTCTTCAGAAATATAAGAGATCTTGTCTCTGCCTGTTTTGGCATAGAGAGAAAATATTCTAGAGAGAGAATATTCAGATTTTGAATATTTTTGGATAGAAAAATATCTCATCTTATTAAAATGAATTCTCCTGAAACAGAAATTCAGAAAGAATTTTCCAATGTGCAATTGGAATTAATTGGAAATGGGTATAAAGGACCTTAGCCTAAGGGACTAGATTTTCAAAAATTTTAGATTATGGTCCAATTAAGGTTCCTTTGTGCCAATAGCATCAATCCATGTGTAGGGAGGAGATAAATCCAATTTGTAAAAGAAGATACCCAAAAATGAGTAAATGCTCACATATAAGATGAAGAGTTGACTATGTACAAGGTTTATTAGCAAGAAACTATGAGTAATATCAAAAATATGAGATATTTTGAGTATCCAAAAATGAGTAAATGCTCACATAAGATGAAGAGTTGAAAATGTACAAGGTTTATTAGTAAAAAACTATGAGCAATATTAAAAATATCAGATATTTTGGGTATAATAATTCCATTTTGACACATATGTAAGGAAGGAGAGTCCATTAAAGGAGGTGCATATTTCACATGCTTGAATGAGTTTTAAACTCAAAATTAATGTGATATTTTTATCTCTCCTCTCTCTTGAATCAAACCAAATCAAAATGGAACCAAACCGAATAAAAAAGGAACCAAACTAGATTCAAATCTAGTCCAAATTCAACCAAACTAAATTTAGAAAATTCTAGAATTCAGTTAGCTTTGGTTAGAGCTTCCCTCTCCTATAAATAGAACATGAGTCCTTTGAAAAAAATAGAAGAATTTTACTATACTAGAGTTATGCTGAAATAATGCTAATTTCTACTATTCTCTAAAATTCTCTCCAAATTGAAGAAATTGGAGCTTCCCTCTTTCTTCAATCCCCATTGGTGGCTCCATTAACATACTTAACCAATTGATTGGTTGGGGGCCTCTACCGTGAACAAAGAATCAAGCAATTTATAAGGTAATTAGTGAATTTTGATCATTTTCTATAATTTCTCAATGTTTCTCTCTTCTCAACCCCTCTCAAGCTTGAGAAGCTTAATTAGAATGGTTTTTGAATGCTATTGAAGTTAATTGATGAATGGTAGTGAAGAAATTGGAGCTTCCCTCTTTCTTCAATCCCCATTGGTGGCTCCATTAACATACTTAACCAATTGATTGGTTGGGGGCCTCTACCGTGAACAAAGAATCAAGCAATTTATAAGGTAATTAGTGAATTTTGATCATTTTCTATAATTTCTCAATGTTTCTCTCTTCTCAACCCCTCTCAAGCTTGAGAAGCTTAATTAGAATGGTTTTTGAATGCTATTGAAGTTAATTGATGAATGGTAGTGAAGATTTATATAATTTGATGAATGCTATTGAAGTTAATTGATTAATGATAGTTAAGAATTACATAAATTTCTATTTATGCTTAATTCTAATGGTTTTTATGTAATTTCTCTCTCTCACTCAAGAAATGGTCATACTCATGACCCATTCTCAATCCAAATGAAGCTTTTCATAAAGCTTTTCCTTAATCCAAGATTAATCTATGCTTGAGGTCAAATTAATGGCTTTTTCTATGCTTTTAGTTTATGTATTTCATGAATATTGATGATTCAACCCATTATTGGGTGAATGATCCAATTAGGGATCATTCTAATCATTTCTTTAATGATAAGCTTTATCCTTCAAAATAAATTGAGATTTATCAGTCATAGTAGCGGAGCTATGGCAAAATTTTTATAAAAATTACACATAAAATAATTTTATTCAAAGCATGAAAAGAGAACTTCCTACCATATTCTAGGAATTATCATCCTAGATTAATTGAAAGAATTTTATTGTAATCATAGAGAAATTGATTTTTATGTTATGCATAATTGATGATTATTTTATTGTAAAAGTGTTACTTTTATCATATTTGGATTTCATGCATAGAGATATGCATAAAAGTTGATTATTTTATTATAAAAGTGTGACATTTATCATATTTGGATTTCATGCATAGAGGTATGCATAAAAGTTGATTATTTTATTATAAAAGTGTTACTTTTATCATGTTGGATTTCATGCATAGAGGTATGCATAAAAGTTGATTATTTTATTATAAAAAAGTTACTTTTATCATATTTCGATTTCATGCATAGAGGTATGCATAAAAGTTGATTATTTTATTATAAAAGTGTGACTTTTATCATATTTCGATTTCATGCATAGAGGTATGCATAAAAGTTGATTATTTTATTATAAAAGTGTGACTTTTATCATATTTGGATTTCATGCATAGAGGTATGCATAAAAGTTGATTATTTTATTATAAAAGTGTGACTTTTATCATATTTGGATTTCGTGCATAGAGGTATGCATAAAAGTTGATTATTTTATTATAAAAGTGTGACTTTTATCATATTTGAATTTCATGCATAGAGGTATGCATAAAAGTTGATTATTTTATTGTAAAAGTGTCACTTTTTTTATATTGGATTTCATGTATAGAGGTATGCATAAAAGATATTCTTTTTATACTAAAAGTGTGATTTTCATCATAAATGGATTTTATGCATAACTTAGATGCATAAGAGAAATTCTTTTATTCTAAAAGTGTAATTCCTACCAAATTGAATTTATGCATAAGAAGATGCATAAAAGATTGATTTTTAAATTCAAAGTGTCATTCTCATCTAAATTGAATTTATGCATAGGAAGATGCATAAAAGAATGGAATTTCAATTCAAAAGTGTTATTCTCATCCAAATTGAATTTATGCATAAGAAGATGCATAAAAGATTGATTTTTAAATTCAAAGTGTCATTCTCATCTAAATTGAATTTATGCATAGCAAGATGCATAAAAGAATGGAATTTCAATTCAAAAGTGTTATTCTCATCCAAATTGAATTTATGCATAGGAAGATGCATAAAAGATGGATTTTTAATTCAAAAGTATCAATTCTCATCTAAATTGAGTTTATGCATAGGAAGATGCATAAGAGATGGAATTTTAATTCAAAAGTGTCATTTTCATTTAAAATGAATTTATGCATAAAAGATTGATTTTTAAATGAGATGTGATAATATGTGATAAGATGCGTATGGGAAGTGATAGGATGTGAGAAGAGGTGTATGAGATGTGATAAGATGTGATAAGATGCATATGGGAAGTGATAGGATGTGATAAGAGGTGTATGAGATGTGAAAAGATATGATAAGATGTGTATGAGATGTGATAGGATATAATAAGAGGTGTATGAGATGTGATAGAATGTGTTAAGATGAGTTAGGATGTGTTAAGATGTGTATGGGACGAGGTAGAGAGTGTATCTGATGGGATAAGATGTATATGGGATGTGTTAGGGCGAGAATGGATGTAGTATGGATGTATGGATGTAGATACGGATGTATGTATGTATGTGGATGTGGATGTATGAATGAGGATGTGAAAATGGATGTATGTATGTAGATGTGGATGTATGGATGTGAATGTGAATGAAGATGTGGATGTGGATGTATGGATGTAGATACGGATGTATGTATGTATGTGGATGTGGATGTATGAATGAGGATGTGAAAATGGATGTATGTAGATGTAGATGTATGGATGTGAATGTGAATGAAGATGTGAATGAGGATGTGAAAATGGATGTATGTATGTAGATGTGGATGTATGGATGTGAATGTGAATGAAGATGTGGATGTGGATGTATGGATGTAGATACGGATGTATGTATGTATGTGGATGTGGATGTATGAATGAGGATGTGAAAATGGATGTATGTATGTAGATGTGGATGTATGGATGTGAATGTGAATGAAGATGTGGATGTGGATGTATGGATGTAGATATGGATGTATGTATGTATGTGGATGTGGATGTATGAATGAGGATGTGAAAATGGATGTATGTATGTAGATGTGGATGTATGGATGTGAATGTGAATGAAGATGTGGATGTGGATGTATGGATGTAGATACAGATGTATGTATGTATGTGGATATGGATGTATGAATGAGGATGTGAAAATGGATGTATATATGTAGATGTGGATGTATGGATGTGAATGTGAATGAAGATGTGGATGTGGATATATGGATGTAGATTCGGATGTAGATGTATGTATGTGAATGTGGATGTATGAATGAGGATGTGAAAATAGATGTATGCATGTAGATGCGTATGTATGAATGTGAAATTAGATGTATGAATGAGGATGTGAAAATAGATGTATGCATGTAGATGCATATGTATGAATGTGAAATTGGATGTATGATGTGGATGTACGAACATGGATATATATGTAGAATAATGAATGTGAATGTGTATGTGAAATAATGTGTAGTCTATATGAGTGAATGGATGAGAATGAGTACACATTGAATGTAATAGGGAATAAGTAATGTGGTCCGAGAGTGGATAATGTGGAAAGACGAGAGTTCGTTATAGAAACTATATTTTGTGATTGTTTGTAATTGACTGTTTTATGTCAAGAATGCTGGGGAAGCATTTTGACCGTCTTGAGGATTAAGGTCATGAAGACCGAACTGATAAAGTTGCAACTGCTGACGGAGAGTCAATGGAGGACGTCTCGCGTAGCAAGGTCCTCGGCCGAGGTCTTGACCAGCCTCGGTTCGATTTAAATGGTGAGCTTCCGGTTCGGTGGATTAGGGACCAAGGAAGCGGCCTATGAGGAGTGAAGTGCTAGGTCACCTGCGAGACGAAGGATCCTAGAGGGCACTGACCATACGGTGCTCGGGCTCTGGGTCGCCGAAGATACCCACACGTGCGTCGTGGAAGATATTGAAACAAGGAGTAAGAGTTGTTTTCTGAAACCGGGCATGGATCTGGTTGATTGACCTTGCTGGTCCTCAACGGATGAGTCCATGGCTCTTTTATATGGATCTGTGGGTTGATCTTGTTGATCTTCCACGGAGATTCCATTCTATTATATGAATATATTGCCGGTTACTATGAGCTAGGAACTATGGAAAAGGTCCCTGAGTGAACAGGTGGTGAGCGTTCTGGTTGCCAATGATGCCATAAGTACACCGATGAATGAATGACGGGAAATAAGGATTCAACTAGAGACTTTGAGGATTGTCATCAGTGACATAATGGTTTCATTAAAGGATTGTTTGAAAGTTAATTGATGCTGAGAAAAAGGCAATTTCATATTGGGTGTGTAAGTGGTGTGACTAGTTTTATGTTTGTATGAACTTCCGGCTAGGGGGCCTAGGAACTCTTTTCCCTGGTACCCGGGACAAAACCTAACCAAATTCCTAATTAGATCCCATCACTACAGTGGTTGGGAGGTTGGCTAACCCATGGGACTGGATGGGGTTAGGCTGGACTGATGGATCTGTAAATCAAGACTCAATTTTTGTTATTACGATAGATGAAGTAAATCCCGGATAGTAATTTTTCTATGGATAGGAATCAACGGCTGTGCCTCTTGATGGGGAAAAAAACGTTGATCCCAATGATCCAAGTGCAAGTTTTATCCTTGATTGACCAAGTACCTTTAAAGGTGCAATCGGATCAGTTTGATCAGTAATGGTCTTGACTACATTAGAGTAAAAAGTTATCCTGGTGGAATCGCCCGTGCTTTCCGGATAAAAGAAGTTTTTTCGGGTTCGGTTTTGGAAAAAATGATGGATTAGTCTTTTGTCCGGATATCCGTGTGGTGGACGAGGCCCCGAGTGTGGGACCTTGGCCCGCGCAAGAAAGGCTACTTCTGCTGCTAGCACCCCGAATCCGTTGCGCGGTGGAAACAGGGATCTCACAACATATGTAATGGAGTAGATCCACTTCCTGGCACTAGCACATGTATAATGGACTAGATTTGGCCCTATTCAATGTGAAATACCCTAGCACATGTGTAATGGACTAAGATATGGCCTTTGGCCATTTCTTTGTCTATCTTCATGTACAATGGAGTAGATATGGCCCCTTGCCCATTTTTTGGTCCTTTCTTGGCCCTATAGCACATATTCAATGGAGTAGATATAGTCCCAATGTTAATGCTTGGCGCCATAAATCCTAAGAAATACATTGGATATGGTCCATTCTTTGCCCTAACACATATTTAATGGAGTAGATATAGTACTAACGCGTTAATGCTTGGCCCTAAATCCTAAGCAGTACATTGGATACCGTCCTTAAGCCATTTCTTGGCCCTAGTAATACATGTGCAATGGAGAAATTGGCCATAGGGCCAATGCTTTTCCCTACCACATGTGCAATATGGAGGAGTAAGTAAGGCCTTTAATCATTTTTAGACCCTAGTACATGTGCATACTAGATATGATCCTAAGGCCACTTCTTGGCACTTGCGCATGAGAAATGGCCTAGATATAACCCTTTGGCCATTTCTTGATGAGTTTTCATGTGCAATGGACTAGATATAGCCCTTTGGCCATTTCTTGGCCCTATCACATATGTAATGGAGTACACATGGTCATAAGGCCACTTCTTCGCACTAGCACATGTATAATGGACTAGATTTGGCCTTATCACATGTGAAATACACTAGTGGACCAAGATATGGCCCTTTGGCCATTTCTTTATCTATTTAGATGTATAATGGAGTAGATATGGCCCCTTGGCAATTTCTGGATCAACTTTAACCTAGAATGTAGTAGATATGACCCTTTGGTCATTTCTCGACCTAGTACATATGTAATGGAGTAGATATGATCCTAGGGTCACTTCTTGTCTCACTATCACATGCATGCTAGACTAGATATGGCCCTTTGGCATGTTTTTGGTCAGTTTCCATTTGCAATGGAGTACATAAGGTCCATTGGCCATTTCTTAGCCCTAGCGTGTATACTATAGAGAGTAGGTGTTGCATCAAGGGTTGTTTCTTGGTCCAAGCACATTTGCAATGGAGTGGATATAGTCCCAAAGTGCTCTTCTCACTAACACATGTGTAATGGAGTAGATATGGCCATTTGGCCATTTCTTAGGTTAATTTTTATGTGCAATGGAGTAGATATGGCCCTTTGGCCATTTCTTGGTCAATTTTCATGTGCAATAGAGTAGATATGGCCATTTGGCCATTTCTTGGTCAATTTTCATGTGCAATAGAGTAGATATGGCCATTTGGCCATTTCTTAGTTGATTTTTATGTGTAATGAAGTAGATATGCTCTTAGTCCATTTCTTGGTCAATTTTCATCTACAATGGAGTAAATATGGCTATTTGGCCATTTCTTGGTTTTAGCACATATGCTTTTCCCTAGCTTGTATCCAATACAGTAGATATGGTCCTTGGGCCATTTCTTGGTATCAACACATGTGCAGCGGAGTAAATATGGCCCTATGGCTAATGTTTTATCCTAGCACATGTGAAATGGAGTAAATATGGCCCTATGGTTAATGCTTTGTCCTAGCACATGTGCAATGGCATAAATATGTCCCTTAGCACATGTGCAATGGCATAAATATGTCCCTTTGGCCATTTCTTGGCCCTAGCACATGTGCAATGGCATAAATATGTCCCTTTGGCCATTTCTTGGCCCTAGCACATGTGTAATGGAGTGGATATATGGTCCTAGGAATTTGTATAAAGGTTCTCTTATGAGATGAGAGAAAGATGTGGATGATGTATGAGAGTGTGATCTTATATGTGTTTCCATATGACTCAATAAACTTTGTCCAGCTAGGTGAGATAGCCTTGGGGTGGGAAAGACATTTGAGAAAGCACTCAGTTCTAGTTTGCATGATGTTGAGTATTAGCTTAGTTAAGTGGTTCATCAATCAGACTACCATGTCCGTTGTTGCAACGATATGCGTTAGAGCCTGTATATGTTGTTGATAGAGAAGAGATAAATAATGGGATTTCAATGTTGGATATGGATGCTCCACCTTCAAATAAAAGGAGATACACCTTTATTAGTAAGAAGCCTAAGGCAAAATTTCAGCCCATTTAAGATTATAGAGTGACACTTGAATCAGTGCAAAAAGTATCCACCATTGTAAATATTGGGCACCTTGTGGAAATGAAAGGGAGTCACATGAATGAAAAAGATGCCTATGCTAATAGTTGGAAGAAGTTTTGGGTGGAGGACAAGTCAGATCTAGAGGTATGGCTATCGCAGTAGCCAGCTGACTCAATTCTATGGTCATGGGTCTCAAACCAAGAAGAATTACAAGGGGCAACAAGTGGCGATAGTAATGATGATGAGTGAAGAGGGACCATGAAAATTTGATGGTATGATTTTCACATAATTATAAACATAAATCTCATGTTGTCATGGATCTATGTAAGTTGTGAGTTTTATAATATAATTCCATGTATTTTTTTAATAAATAAATACATGGATCTATGTAAGTTGTGAGTTTTATAATATAATTTCATGCAATTATTTTTTATAAATGTCATTTTTAAAATATAATTCCATGTATTTATTTTTTATAAATGTCATTTAGTTTTGTAGGAAAAATCTAGAACCCAATGATATGGCTCCACGGCCATATTCACATTGTGGGGAGCTGCATGATCAACATCCATTAAATGGCATTTATTAAAACCACCCCTCTCTACGACTTATCAACATATTTGGGAAAGTATAAATTGAAGGCCACTTCAATGTTCCAAACAATAGTTTGACTTGCATCCTTTTAAATGGTGTTCATTTACACTACCCTTTGTATGACTTGCCAATCTCTTTTGCAAAATATGATTTGAAGGACACTGATCAACATTGTGGATAGAATTTTGGTTCGAATCCTTCAAACCATGTTTATTAACACCACATGAAAGATCCTTGTCCCCTCCGTGCAACTAATTCAGGGGTGCTAGCAGTGGAAGTAGCACTTCTTGCACAGGGCAGGGTCCCTCACTCGGGGCCTCGCCCACGGATATCCGGACAAGAGACTAATCCCTCAGTTCTTTCACAACCGAACCCGAAAAAACTTCCCTCTCCTAAAAAGCACAGGCGATTCCTCCAGGATAATTTTACTCTAAATTTTACTCTAACGTAGTCAAGAGCCTTAGCTAACTGAACTGATATGACTAAACCCGTAAGTCCCATAGTCAGATTAAAGAAAAGACTTGCACTTGGATCATAGAGACCAATGCTTTTTTCCTCATTGAGAGGCACAACCATTTATTCTTTTCCATAGATCAATTTTTATCCGGGATTTACTTCATCTATCGTACCATAATAGAATTGAGTCTCATTTTGGGGATCCATCAGTCTAGCCTAACCCCATCCAATCCCGTGGGTTAGCCAACCGCCCAACCACTGTAGTGATGGGATCCATTTAAGAATTTGGTTAGGTTTTGTCCTGGGTACCACGGAAAAGAGTTCCCAGGCCCCTTAGTCGGATATTCATGTAAACTTAAAACTAGTCATACCACTTACACACCCAAGTTGCCTTTTTCACAGATTCAGTTGTCTTTAAAATAGTCATTTAATGAAACTATAGTATCACTGATCATAATCCTCCAAAACATCCGGTTGAATCCTAATTTTCAAATTTTCCTTCATCGGTGTACCTATGGCATCATTGGCAAACTAGAACGCTCACCACCTACCCACTAAGGGGCCTTTTCGATAGTTCCTAGCTCATAGTACCTAGCAATATATTCACTTATAAAAATCAAAATGGAATCTCTCTAGTTGAAGATCAGCAAGATCAACCAATAGATCCATATAAAAGAGCCATGGAGTCATCCGTTGAGGACCAGCAAGGTCAATCAACTAGATCCATGCCCGAATTCAGAAAACAACTCTTACTCCTTGTTCCAATATCTTCCACGACGTACATGTGGGTATCTTCGGGGCGACCTAGAGCCCGAGCACCGTATGGTCAACACCCTCTAGGATCCTTCACAGGTCACCTAGCGCTTCACTCATAGGCCGCTTCCTTGGTCCCTTATCCACTGTATCGGAAGCTCACCATTTTAATCGAACCGAGGCTGGTCAAGGCCTCGGCCGAGACCTTGCTATGCGAGACATCCTCCGTTGACTCTCCGTCAGTTGTTGCAACTTTATTAGGTAGGTCTCCATGACCTCATTCACAAGACGGTCAAAATGCTTCCCCAGCATTCTTGACATAAAACAATCATTTAAAAACAGGTCATAAGTACAGTTTCTATAACGAACTCTCATCTTTCCACATTGTTCCACATCAATCCTCATTTATTTCGTATTCCCATTCTCATCACATCATTTTCCATCTCATCACATCTTTCCTCATTTATCCGCATCAGATCTCATCCACTCGCATCTATCCATATCCACATCTCATCATATTCATTCACATCACATATCACATCTATCCCAATTTACATCACATCTCATTCACTCACATCCCGATTCACATGACATCACATCTCATTCATTCACATCCCTATTCACATCACATCACATCTATTCACGTCCATCACATTCATTTACATCACATCCATTTACATCCATCACATCACATTCATTCATATCCATCACATTCATTAATTCATATCCACCACATTCATTCTCATAACCATCTCGATTCCCATCACATACATTCTATCCCACATTATATCACATCACTTCTATCCACATCATATCTCATTCATACACATCTCATCTCATTCATCCACATCCATCCAATCGTTCACATATACGACTACTCACATCTATCCATACATTCATATCTATCACTTCACATCCACATATATTCATGTCACATCACATCTCTTTACATCACATCATATTCTTTCACATACACATCCACATCCATTCTTTCACATACATCCACATCCATTCTTACACATACTCATCCACATCCATTCTTCACATACACATTCACATCCATTCTTCACATACACATCCACATCCACATCCATTCTTCACATACACATCCACAACCATTCTTCACATACACATCCATATCCATTCTTCACATACACATTCACATCCATTCTTCACATACACATCCATATCCATTCTTCACATACACATTCACATCCCGATTCATCACATTACATCTCATCCATTCATTCACATCTATCTGATTCACATGTCATCACATCTCATCCATTCATTCACATCTATCTGATTCACATGTCATCACATCTCATTCATTCACATCCCGATTCGCATCACATTACATCTCATCCATTCATTCACATCTGTGCTCCCTCCAGCATTCTGGCGTAAGACAGTCCTTTAAGAAAATAGGGTTTCTATGCAAGTTTTCAGTTTGATTTTCTTTTGAATACAAGAGTATTTGGGTGGTTGCAAGATGAGGTTATCTACTTTCATGTCGTGGGCGCCCTTGGCTTTAGCTGGAAAACAGGCATTTTTTCAAGAAGAATAGCCAATCTCTCATAGTTAGCCAAGGAGTTTCACTTCAAGGTCTTCTAATGAAACATCATATGAAAAGTTGGGCACCTAAAACTATAATCTGATCGAATATCCAATAATTGCAAATCCCCTTTTCTTTGGGAACCAAGTTTGTATACAGGCCCTGTCCTAGGTTTAGACAGGTATAGTGAATGTGAGTAAATTGCCTATAACTTTTACATTATTACTCATATGATGTTCCCACTTTGCATATCACAAATACAAATAACATAGAGCTTAACTTGATTTATCAAGTAATTTTTGATGTGTTCTACTATTTTCTATATTATTTAAAAGATATTAGAATTGTTAAAAAACATACTATTTTATCCTCCCACCACATCTACCATTTAAAATGCTCAAATTGTATGGATCTAGTGATGATTAGATTGGGAAAGATTAGTATAATGTGGGTATAAGGTAAAATTACAAATCTAACGGTTTGATTTTTGTAGATTTACTTTGGAAAATTTATTATGACTGTTAGAGGCCCATTAAATCAATAGTAATTTAATTCTAGAAAATTAAATATTGAATCTTTCAATCTAAAAACTCGAGGGATCAATACTCTTGTTGCCATGAATTTATTAAAAAAAATTTGGCTTGATTTGAGTATGGGAAGGTCCATTTTCAATCCTCCCCAGTGAAAATTCCCATATTGTGTCCACTCTCCCCTTTTCAAGTCTAAAACCAATCCTAGTTAGGTTTGGAAATCTAGGCTTGGTAAACTTCACAGCTTAGGTTTCATTCCATGTGGTGTGAGGCTTGGGTAGGCCCAAACCTTATATATGCATGCCACTTTATGTCCACGTGAGCATCGAGAGGATCCACATAAGCAGCTTGCCACCTCAGCTTGCCACCTCCACCCTCCATGTCAACATGGTCAACCTAGTTGACTCCCCACCTCATCATCCTAGTCATCATTAATGCCACATCATCTTGCCACCTTTGCATGCCACCTCGCACATGGTGACATGGCATGCCACATCATGGAATTACCACATCAACCATAATAGTGCCACATGTCAAGAGAATGCCACGTGTCATGCACGCTTGTGATACGTGGCATCTCCTTCCCACCTCCCCTCTTTTTTCAAAAACATATTTTTGGAAAATTTAATTTAGTAATTTAGAGAAATAGAATATAGAAATTTAAATAATAAAATATATGTAACTTATTAAATAAAAGAATTTAAAATCACTAATTTTAAAGGATTATATTTTGGGATTAGATCAATAAAAATATTATTAAAGATCATATTATTAATTTTAAAAAAAATAAATTTTTTAATTTTATATTTCTTGAAAATTTTTTATGTAGAATAAACCTTTGAATAAAATTTAAAAAAAATACTTTATTTAAAAAAAGTAATTATATAATTATAAAATAAAAGATATCTTTAAAGATATATTTATATATCTAGTAATGATAAATATTTAGACTTGTTAATAAATATTATAAATAATATTAATTTTTAAGTGGATAATAGTTTATCTTTAATTATCTTTATGTTTATCTTAGTTATCCAATCAATCTTAGATAGGAAATCCAATGAGATTTGAAGTGGATAACCTATTTTTCCTATATAATCACACATCTCTAGTACTATCCCACACTTATCTCTAGAACTATCCCATCATTGAGCCTTTATAATATTTTCTCTCTTAGCTTCCTTGAGAATGGGTTCTCAAAGTCGTAGGAGTCGGAAACGTGATAGGACTAGACTCCCCCCCATCCACCAAGTTCAAGAGGAGGAGAGGAGAAGGGTAGCTCGTGAGAGAAAGAGAGAGTGGAGAGCACGTCAATGAGCAACACCTTCCGTTGGCGATGATCCAAGCCTTGCTCCTCCTCTTCCACTTCCTCTCCCTTCGCCCTCTTCCCCCCCACTACCCCTTAGTTTAGATAATCCACATGAACCCGCCCTTCTTGAGTCCTCTCTTCTACAAGAACCCACCCCCCCCTCCTTTGGGCGCCCTTCGTGTGGATAGGAAAGAACTATCAAAGTCAGGGGCACATCGTCGTGCCCATGCAATCTTCCATTCCTATTTCAAAGACCTCACGTCTTCATCACAGGCATGTTGGCTTGATGCTTTGATTGATCTGCCCAACATGGCCAACTGCAGGGCGCTTTTCGACATTGGAGGTCGAAGAGAGAGGAGAGCTGGCATGGCGGTGCTACAAAGTGTTCGTCATTCCTATATAGTTAACAAGAAGAGGAACTCTGCGGACGCTTTGGCTGCTCGACGGGCTATTGTGGCAGCCATAAGTAGCTCCCAAATGAAGGGTAAGGTTAGTGCCACATCTCGTATCCTTTCCATAGCACCACACGCACTTAGAGTTGGGTCTATTAGGCGACAAAGTTTAGATGCCAATGAGGTTGGTGCTATGTGGGCGAGTAGTGGTCGTGTAGCTAGGCATGATCGCCTACTAGATGAAACTACTAGAACCTTGATAGAAAGTTTTTGGGAGGAGAATTGTCGTGCATCGCCAGTTTTCAAGAAAGCTTCGTAAGAGAGTGACAAGAGGAGTGTTCATTGAGCACGGTGCTTGCTTTCTTGAAATGTCCCAAACTGAGTTGTATTCTCAGTTTGTGGCTTCGTATCCAGAGCTTAAAATTGGGCAAAGGTCATTTGAGGGGTGTAAGCCTTGGTTTGTGAGGTACTCACATCAGCGTGACACATGTTGTTGTCGCTACCATGTTGAGTTCAAACTTTTTTATGATGTGTTCCGTTCTCTTAGTGGGCATAGAGAGTTGCCTCGTAGTCCACGTGATTTCATCCACTCTCTTTTGTGTGCACGCACGGAGGATGCCCAGTTCCATAGGATGCCTTGTGTGGAGAGCAATTGCACATCATGTGGTTCACTTGCACATCTACAGATGGTAGATCTTGATGCAAGTGACCAAGAGATAGTGGCATGGCAACGTTATGAGTATGTGACACACCAGAGTGGTGGACAGTCCAGGAAGTTGCAGCTCGTGGACAAACATACACCACGTTGTCACTTCACAGCCACATTTAGGGAGCAGATCTACCCCTACATACGGCACAGTCATTGTGCCAAGTGGCAGGATCGTCAGTTCCGAGCATGCCTAGCAGAGTTTCCTATTGGTGTGGTCGTCTCTGTGATTGATTTTGCAGAGAACTACACTTTCACACCTTTTCAGGAGATACAATCTGAGTATTACTTCTCAGAGCAGGTAATGGTTATATTTTGTAATATTTGTTTTATGTTTGAGCTACATTACTTAATTGATTTTTTGTGTCCTAAACGTATGTATTGCTTACCTCACCAGGTTGCTATTTTGGTCCACATTAGCTATCGACATGCAGAGGCTCATGTAGATGGGATAGCGAGTACCCCCGAGACCCGTGTCATTATTCGAGAGTATCATTTCTATATCAGTGATGATCGTTCACATGATGCACATTTTGTGCAACACTGTTTTCGTCTCCATGACGATTTTTTAGGAGATTGTGGGATCAGACATGTCCAGCGATGGGTTTGGTCGGATGGTTGTGGTGCACAGTTCAAGTCATCACGTCAATTCTATTGGCTCTACAGGTAGTACTTATGGCTTTCTTACATTTACAATTAAACTAAATTCACTAGAACATCTTAAAGAAAACAATAACTAAGACTATCTTTTATGGATTTATAGGTGGCATGTGCAGTCTAGTATCCCAGTGATTTGGTCATTCTTTGAGACTGGTCACGGGAAGGGTGAGCATGATGGTGCGGGCGCGTGTGTGAAACGTGCCTTGAGGCGTCATCAGATGCTCAGCGGTTCAGAGATGCGGGCCATGTAGTCGAGTGGTGCTCCCAACATTTGTGTGGGAGTGCAGCATCATCGTACCCCAAACGTGATGCTCGGATTGTCAGGAGATTTTTTTGGCATGTGGATGGTGGCATGATTGACCGTAGAGCCTCCCATGATTGTGACACAGTACCTGGCACCTTGGGCTTACATTCCATCAGGAGCACGTGCATGGCAGCCCCCACGATTTACACACGACGGTTTGCATGCTTCTGTGGAGCATGTATGGATGGCGATTGGTCACATTGTGCCTCGAGAGGATGGGCAGATGCATGGATACAGACATTCCTCACCCCTGAGCATCCTTCACATCCAGTGGTGTCTGATGAGCACACAGGTCCTGCGTTCATGGTCAGTTATGATGACCTGACAGATTTGCTACAGGAGGGTGATGTATTTGCTGTTATTGCCAGTGAGGGAAATAGCGAGGGAGTAGACTACTATCTGATGAGTTGCACTAGGCCAAAGTGCATGCTTGACCAGGATACAGTGGATGATCATGGGTTTTCTTATGACGCCCATAGCATGATTGTGGCAGGCTGGTTCTACCAGCAGATTCGACTTCATCGGGGGAGTCTTGAGTTCCAGCAGTGGAAGTGGGAGTTAGAGGCATTTCAATTCTCTCATCTAGTGGTTGCTACCAGGCTCACTCTTATTCGAGTACAGAGCCGAAAACACAGTTCTCACCCTCGTTTTCGGCTTAGAGTGGATGACCATGAGAGCATTCTAGAGCAGTTGAGAGCTAGAGAGGGTGCTGCTGGCTAGATCTCTATCTTGATAGTGACTAAACTCAGACTAGCTGGGTTAGCTCACTTACATTGTACTTAGATTTTTGGGCAGTGACTAACCTCAGACTAGCTGGGGTAGCTCATTTTCATTCTGATGTACTTATTTGATGTTTATATCATTATGAGTTTTCTCATTATTGAGTATCATTACATTTTAGTTGATGTTCTTGATTTTATTATATTTTTTAACACTTTGGCTATCATATTGTTTGTTGAAAATCTCCATGCCATCGTACCCAAACATGCTCTGATGGGGACCAAACTTTGCAAGCATGGGGAGGGGACCCACCCCCACATGCTTGAAAAGTTTGGTCACAATCAGAGCATGTTTGGATTGGTAATTAGCGCCCAGTTCGATTTTTTCAAGTCTCTAGGTGCTTAAGAGGCCATGGAAAATCCGGGCCTTCCCCATACCATCGTACCCAAACATGCTCCGAAACTTTGCAAGCATGTGGGGGTGGGTCCCCCCCACGTGCTTGCAAAGTTTGGTCACAATCAGAGCATGTTTGGATTGGTAATTAGCGCCCAGTGCGGGTTTTTCAAGTCTCTTGGTGCTTAAGAGGCCATGGAAAATCCGGGCCTTCCCCATACCATCGTACCCAAACATGCTCTGATAGGGACCAAACTTTGCAAGCATGTGGGGGTGGGTCCCCCCCACATGCTTGCAAAGTTTGGTTACAATCAGAGCATGTTTGGATTGGCAATTAGTGCCCAGTCCGGATTTTTCAAGTCTCTTGGTGCTTAAGAGGCCATGGAAAATCCGGGCCTTCCCCATACCATCGTACCCAAACATGCTCCGATAGGGACCAAACTTTGCAAGCATGTGGGGGTGGGTCCCCCCCACATGCTTGCAAAGTTTGGTCCCCATCGAACCTTGTTTGGATTGGCAATTAGCACCCAGTCCGGGTTTTTCAAGTCTCTTGGTGCTTAAGAGGCCATGGAAAATCCGGGCCTTCCCCATACCATCGCACCCAAACATGCTCCGATGGGGACCAAACTTTGCAAGCATGGGGGGGGCCCACTCCCACATGCTTGCAAAGTTTGGTCACAATCGAAGCATGTTTGGATTGGTAATTAGCACCCAGTCCGGACTTTTCAAGTCTCTTGGTGCTCAAGAGGCCATGGAAAATCCAGGCCTTCCCCATACCATCGCACCCAAACATGCTCCGATGGGGACCAAACTTTGCAAGCATGTGAGGGGGACCCACCCCCACATGATTGCAAAGTTTGGTCCCTATCGGAGCATGTTTGGGTACGATGGTATGGGGAAGGCCCGGATTTTCCATGGCCTCTTAAGCACCAAGAGACTTGAAAAATCCGGACTGGGCGCTAATTTCCAATCCAAACATGCTTTGATTGTGACCAAACTTTGCAAGCATGTGGGGGGGACCCACCCCCACATGCTTGCAAAGTTTGGTCCCTATCAGAGCATGTTTAGGTACGATGTTATGGGGAAGGCCCGGATTTTCCATGGCCTCTTAAGCACCAAGAGACTTGAAAAACCCGCACTGGGCGCTAATTGCCAATCCAAACATGCTCTGATTGTGACCAAACTTTGCAAGCATGTGGGGGGGACCCACCCCCACATGCTTGCAAAGTTTGGTCCCCATCGGAGCATGTTTGGGTACGATGGTATGGGGAAGGCCCGGATTTTCCATGGCCTCTTAAGCACCAAGAGACTTGAAAAATCCGGACTGGGCGCTAATTGCCAATCGAAACATGCTCTGATTGTGACCAAACTTTGCAAGCATGTGGGGGGGACCCACCCCCACATGCTTGCAAAGTTTGGTCCCCATCGGAGCATGTTTGGGTATGATGGTATGGGGAAGGCCCGGATTTTCCATGGCCTCTTAAGCACCAAGAGACTTGAAAAATCCGGACTGGGCGCTAATTGCCAATCCAAACATGCTCTGATTGTGACCAAACTTTGCAAGCATGTGGGGGGGACCACCCCCACATATGCTTGCAAAGTTTGGTCCCCATCGGAGCATGTTTGGGTACGATGGTGTGGGGAAGGCCCGGATTTTCCATGGCCTCTTAAGCACCAAGAGACTTGAAAAATCCGGACTGGGCGCTAATTGCCAATCCAAACATGCTCTGATTGTGACCAAACTTTGCAAGCATGTGCGAGGGACCCACCCCCACATGCTTGCAAAGTTTAGTCCCCATCGGAGCATGTTTGGGTACGATGGTATGGGGAAGGCCTGGATTTTCCATGGCCTCTTAAGCACCAAGAGACTTGAAAAACCCGCACTGGGCGCTAATTACCAATCTAAACATGCTCTGATTGTGGCCAAACTTTGCAAGCATGTGGGGGGGACCCACCCCCACATGCTTGCAAAGTTTGGTCCCCATCGAAGCATGTTTGGGTATGATGGTATGGGGAAGGCCCGGATTTTCCATGGCCTCTTAAGCACCAAGAGACTTGAAAAACCCGCACTGGGTGCTAATTACCAAATATAAACATGCTCTGATTGTGGCCAAACTTTGCAAGCATGTGGGGGGGACCCACCCCCACATGCTTGCAAAGTTTGGTCCCCATCGGAGCATGTTTGGGTACGATGGTATGGGGAAGGCCCGGATTTTCCATGGCCTCTTAAGCACCAAGAGACTTGAAAAACCCGCACTGGGCGCTAATTGCCAATCGAAACATGCTCTGATTGTGACCAAACTTTGCAAGCATGTGGGGGGGACCCACCCCCACGTGCTTGCAAAGTTTGGTCCCCATCGGAGCATGTTTGGGTACGATGGTATGGGGAAGGCCCGGATTTTCCATGGCCTCTTAAGCACCAAGAGACTTGAAAAATCCGGACTGGGCGCTAATTGCCAATCCAAACATGCTCTGATTGTGTCCAAACTTTGCAAGCATGTGGGGGGGACCCACCCCCACATGCTTGCAAAGTTTGGTCCCCATCGGAGCATGTTTGGGTACGATGGTATGGGGAAGGCCCGGATTTTCCATGGCCTCTTAAGCACCAAGAGACTTGAAAAATCCGGACTGGGCGCTAATTTCCAATCCAAACATGCTCTGATTGTGACCAAACTTTGCAAGCATGTGGGGGGGACCCACCCCCACATGCTTGCAAAGTTTGGTCCCCATCGGAGCATGTTTGGGTATGATGGTATGGGGAAGGCCCGGATTTTCCATGGCCTCTTAATTACCAATCCAAACATGCTCTGATTGTGATTAAACTTTGCAAGCATGTGGGGGGGACCCACCCCCACATGCTTGCAAAGTTTGGTCCCCTTCGGAGCATGTTTGGGTACGATGGTATGGGGAAGGCCCGGATTTTCCATGGCCTCTTAAGCACCAAGAGACTTGAAAAACCCGCACTCGGCACTAATTACCAATCCAAACATGCTTTTATTGTGACCAAACTTTGCAAGCATGTGGGGGGGACCCACCCCCACATGCTTGCAAAGTTTGGTCCCCATCGGAGCATGTTTGGGTACGATGGTATGGGGAAGGCCCGGATTTTCCATGGCCTCTTAAGCACCAAGAGACTTGAAAAACCCGCACTGGGCGCCAATTACCAATCCAAACATGCTCTGATTGTGACCAAACTTTGCAACCATGTGGGGGGGACCCACCCCCACATGCTTGCAAAGTTTGGTCCCCATCGGAGCATGTTTGGGTACGATGGTATGGGGAAGGCCCGGATTTTCCATGGCCTCTTAAGCACCAAGAGACTTCAAAAACCCGCACTGGGCGCTAATTACCAATCCAAACATGCTCTGATTGTGACCAAACTTTGCAAGCATGTGGGGGTGGGTGCCCCCCCATGCTTGCAAAGTTTGGTCTATATCAGAGCATGTTTGGGTACGATGGCATGGAGATTTTCAACAAACAATATGATAGCCAAAGTGTTAAAAAATATAATAAAATCAAGAACATCAACTAAAATGCAATGATGCTCAATAATGAAAAAACTCATAATGATATAAACATCAAATAAGTACATCAGAATGAAAATGAGCTACCCCAGCTAGTCTGAGGTTAGTCACTGCCCAAAAATCTAAGTACAATGTAAGTGAGCTAACCCAGCTAGTCTGAGTTTAGTCACTATCAACAGCAACCCAATCAAAATCGTCATCTCTAACTGCCGATCGACGTGCACGTCGAGGCTGCTGTGCACGTCGAGGAGGCTGTGCCGACTGCGGGGGTCGTCGAATGTCTGCGGGGAGGTCTACCTCAAAGGCAGGATCGTGAGCTGGTGCCGGTGTACTCGGGAGCTCACGAGTCCCAAAAGCTGCTATGGCTCTCTCTCTCTCTCTACGTCATGCTAATGCAAGACGCCTCTGTATGTAAACCCAAAATCTATAATCTGCAATGGTACGTGTCTGCCCCACTCTGCTCGTGTAAGCTCCTCTGCTGTAAGGACACGCTGCTCATGAGAAGCAGCACTGCTGCTAGCACCATCACCCGATGTGCCACTAGGGCCAGCACCACCCACGCGCTCATATGCTGTGCCCTGGCTCTCATGTAGGACTCTCTGGTAAGCGTCGAACTCATGTGAGCTCCACTCTATCTCAGGAGGCACCTCAGGCTCCTGAGCTCTATCATCGAAGGCGTCGAGTCCCAAGTCCATAGCTGATGTAAAGTCGACAGGCCTGCCAGTCCTGGCATCTACTCGAACGAGGCCTGGGTGAAGATCATCGATGCCCAATACCCTGTACATCGCTAGGTCGACGTGTGCACGGCAGGAGGGGCATGCTGAGAACCGGACTAGCTCCTGGGTGATGCAAGACAAGTGGAAAATATGTCCACATCCCAGGGCATATCCACCTGTACTATCAATGTCCTCGATACATAAAGAGCAGCACGCATCACGTAGGAAGGGTGGTGCATCCTGCGGGAGAGGTCGTCGAAAAACCTCTGTGATGACAGGCCGTGGATATAAAGGTAGGTAAGGCACTGTCACGTCCGAGGATCTACGATACTCTCGAACATGCAGCATCAGCTGCTCTGCCCTGTGCTGGGCAATCTGCTCCATAATCTGATGACGCTGTGCCTCAGCTCTGGAGCTCTCTACCTCGGTCCGAGCCTACGCAAAAAAGTAAAGCATTAAAATAATTGATTAGTCTCTCATTAGGTATTACTTAAAGAAATTTATAACTTAGGACCTTAATTATAACTCTTTTACGTGCAAGAGAAACCTACCTGCTAGATATCGGACTCTCTCAGATGCTGTGCCTCTGCAGTAGCTGCCTCTGCCATATCTGTAATGCGGCTTTGAGGCGGTCAATCTCCGCTCTCGCCTCTACCAACTCTTGAGTGATCCTCTCAGTGGTAGGTGTGGGAACCTACGTGACACAATCAACCATGCTGCTCATGTAAAAATATAGAAAAGTATATATAAACATGAAGATAAATGACCAAAAAAACTTAAGACGTAATATATATGTAAATACCTCCACATCTGTCGTCGGTATAGATCGTGAGAATAGGCGCACCACGTGCTGGATGCTCTCCGTGGTACTCCGTACGTCAATGCCGACTTGGGTGCCAAGAGCCTCTACTGTCGACAATGGCACAAATGAAGGATCTGTGGTAGGTGCTACACGAAGGGCTGGTGGAGGCCGCCTACCCTGGTCCTGGAGACGGCCTCGGCCAGCACCACCACCCGGACGATGGCTGGTGTAATCCACCTCCTCCCCTAAGACAAACTCCGCATATAACTGCTTTGCGAAGTATATGGGAATTTGGCGGTTGTTCGGCATCCTCCCATATGCGGCAACATATCGACTATAGATATGTGCCGCCATACGAGGATGCGAACACCGCGAAATAGTGAGGGGCTTGCCCGCCCCCCAGGCCTCATCCCACGACTATCGAGGAAAAGATCTAGGTAGGCTCCATCCCTAATAGGAGCAAGATCACAGACCTGACGATATGTCAGGCCATGTGACACAGGAGCAGCGCGATGGTGGGCTATCCACTCATCTACATAAACAATATCGTGAAGGCTACGAAGGGACGCAAGCATCGCCTCCAAGTCTGCCACGATATGTAATGTAGACGGAGTGTCTCTAGCACTCCTACGGTTAGCCGCCGCTAACTCACGGTCTATCTCCGCGATGAGGTCCGCAATAGATGAGCGGCCCTCCTCGTGGCCCTCCTCGTGTGACTCCATGCTAAAACCTAAGCCAAATGTGAAGGGTCCAATGTGAAGGGTCTAATGTGAAGGGTCTAATGCTTAGTGCTAAGTAGCACTAATGAAGCTAAAAAACAAAGTTAATGGGCTCACTAATGCTAATCCAAATCAAGAGAGCAAGGAGAGTGAAAACGACTTGTGACAATGAGGCAAAAAAAAAAGTTTTCCGGTTTTATAACCTCGATCGAGGTTCGGTAACATCATGCAATTTAGGATTTGCAAGATTAACGCTCTGGATATTAGGGTTAGTGCAACGTACGGCCAAGATACACACCTAATTTTAGGGTTGGGGAAGGATCGACGGTTGAGATTTGATATTACTATCTCGTTCGAGGTACATGGACGGCCACGATTTAAAGGCATTACCACGACAAGGTATCTCGACGGTCAAGATTCATTATATACCTCGATCGAGATATTTAAACGGCCGAGATCGCATCTTCCAACGTACGTGAATGGACGGTATAGATTGCGTTTATGTATCTCGATCGAGATAATTGGACGGTGGATATTGCATCTACGTATCTCGATCGAGATATTTGGATGGTGCAGATTGTATCTCTGTATCTCGATCGAGATATTTGGACGGCTGAGATTTGATCTCAGTATCTCGATCGAGATATGGGGACGGTGGAGATTGTATCCCATTACCTCGAACAATGAATGGTCGCGATTTGATGTAAATTTCTCGTTCGAGATACGTGGACGATGGAGATGTGCTAGTCAAATATGCCTAGGGGGATACAACGTGGCCCTCATGTGGATCCGAGTGGCATAGATATCTCGATCGAGATAATGTGGTGACGGTGACATGTATTGGTGACATGGATGACGCCTGGAAACCCGGACCTGCTAGCGTGGCATTAGTTGGCATCTCGATCGAGATATGTCGATTTAGGCTCGGGAGGCACGTGTCGTCTTTTGATTCGCGGCACTATCACGATCGAGGTACTCCGCCCGAGATGCATGGATGTCCCAGTTTTAGAGAGAGTGAACGAAAGTGAGTACCCTCATCTTGCAACCACCCATTTCTTGAATCAGTATCCCCAAAACTTCTTGATCGGAATTCTAAATTTCATACCAGAATTCCTTGAATTCTATAACCTTGATCCATAGATCAATTCGAAGGGTCTCAAACTTAGTTTCAGATTTGGTGAGAGTTTTGGGTATATTTTTCTAAATTGGTCACACCTTCGTTCCTCGAAACTGACGAAAGAGTTTGGTCTCAAACTTAGTTTCAGATTTGGCGAGAGTTTTGAGTATATTTTTCTAAATTGGTCACACCTTCTTTCCTCGAAACTAGACGAAAGAGTTTGGTCTTGGTCGTAGTCTGATTCAAGGTTCGAGTCGGATAAGATTTTTCCTGAACTATCTTTCTCGAAAAGGTTTGATAATTCACTTACTATTTTACTGAGATTCTTTCTTTGAATATTCACTTAACTGATTTCTAAGTTAGGTACGAATTCCAATGAGGAATAAATTAATCATTTATCTGAATATTTCGATCTCGATAGATTTCTTGAATTTTCTTTTTGCAATCCGTGTGAATATAAAACGATAGAAATTTCTCTCTTAGAGTATTTAATTATTCATTTATCAAATACTCATAGAATTTAAACATAGAATTTAAGAGAATTCTAATTTTGATATAAAATTCTTTATGCATCTATTTATGCATAAAAATCAACTTCAATGGGAATAACACTTTTATAAAAAAATCCTTATATACATCAATTTTAATAAGAATAACACTTTTGTAATAAAAATAATTCCTTTATGTATAAAAATTAAATTTAATTAGAATAAATAATTACTTTATGCATCTTTCTATGCATAAAAATCAAATTTAATAAGAACAACACTTTTGTAATAAAAGTAATTCCTTTTACAAGGATTATTCTCTAGGAAAATTATTCAAATCAAAGAAAAGAATTGATAATGATAATTTATGAGCTAAACTATGCAATTTTTAACATTTCAAAGAATAAATATATAAAATATAAGCCTAAGGCTTATCCTAGATCTATAAATTAATGAACTCTTTGATGGTTGGGAGCTCCAAAAGCAAGCAAGATTTTCTCTAGGGATTGATGACCTTCTTTGAATCTTCTCCACTCCCACTTGCACCCATAAGATCAAGATTAGATTGATTAAGGATCATTGTGGACTTGCCATGGACCCCTTGTCATGCTGCACCTAGTAATTTGTGATTGTAGCCTTGTCCTAATCTTGAGTTCCTTAGCAATGATGGGATCTTGTACCTAGTTGTACTTTATGACACCCTAATCCTATTGAAGCCTTGTCCTAATAAAGTTCCATAGAGCAACAATGGGATTTGGCACCTAGTTGTACTTTATGACACCCTAATCCTATTGAAAGTGATAACTAGTTACTTTACCCAAGGTAAGATATGAAGTAAGCATGTATAAATCCTAGTTTCCTCTCCTAATCAAGAAAACATGAAATTCAGCTTTAGGAGAGATTTTTATAGGCCAATTAGCTATTTGCCAAGTGGTTGGTTAGCCTCCATCTCATTGTGGGCTTAACTAAATAATTTAAGGACTCAACTAGATAATGGTGGGCTAGATCCTCACGATTAAGTTTGGGTGGTTCTTGACTAGTTAAAACCGGGTGGTGTAAATTAGTTCCATTGTGGGCTATGGTGTGCTAGACTAGTTAAAATGGTGCTGGCTAAATTAGTTCAATTGTTGCCACTCCTATTTTCTACCCATGCCACTTTTTGGAAAACAACTTGCCACTTGCCACTCCTATTTTCTACCCATGGTTTTCCATCTTCCACCTAACAAATCTACCCTTGGTTTTCACCATACCATGGTTTTGGAACCTTAGTCCATTTAGCCTTTTAAGATTTTATTAATTACTTTACACACTCCTAAATGGCATTCTTACATTAGGAGAATCAATTCTTACTATATCCATAAGGTAACTAGTAGACTATAATATATCATAGATTGCATTAATAAAATGCACTACTGTAAGAGGGATCTTACATTAGGAGAAGCAATCCTTACTATCCACAGGGTAGACTGAGAAGATCAATGAAATTCTTTATGAAATTTTAGGAAAAATGTCCATGGATAACATAAGAAATTGGGATAAACTCTTAGTATTAGCCCTTTGAGCTTACATCATTACTCATAAGGGAACCACCAAATACACACCCTTTGAACTAGTATATGAAACTGAAGCCATCATGCCCTTATAATATGAATTGAAGGTGTTGATGAAACATAGAATTGAAGTTGTATACAAGATGGACCTTAGGATTCTCTAGCTAGGTAGTTGGAGATAGCAAGATAGGAAATGGAAGAAATGTAGATCAAGAGGAAGGTTACATTTGATAAAGCCTTGATGAAGTCAAAGAAGAAACCCCTATCCTACAATAGAGAGGATTTGGTGTTGATGTTTGATGCTTGGCATGATAAAACTTTTGATAAGGAGTTCTTACCCTGCTGAAAAGAACCATATGTGGTAATTGAATGAGTTAATTGAAATGCTAGACCATGGAGTGACTATGGAGTAGTGGTACTAAAGAGTTTACAAGGAAGGAAACTAATAAAGATATATAACTTTATATATCTAAATAATTTCTTGTCCACAGAGCAACAATGAGCTTCAAGGAAGATGGCACCCTCAATGACTTAAAGTCTAGGGGGGATTTTCATAAGATATAAAAATCCACACACACACACACACATGAGACAATAAAGAGCATGTGACCAAGCTCTCGCTAAGAAGTTGCTTATATTGGTGTATATTATTAGATAACATCTTAATTTCAACTATTAAAGTGAAATTTGAAAAGAATCTCATTTTGATATATTGTGGAGTGATAAAGAGGTGTGGAGTGGCTATTGACTTGGGAGTTATCCCATTCACACTCTACTTGACTTCTATATGCCACATGTATGGATTAGCTTTATCCACTTCAGCTTGCTCCCATGTGTGCATAGGATGCCATGGTACATTAGGGCCAAAAATTTTTAAAGAAGGGTCACATTTTAATCACTTGTACTCGATTTGTACTAAGCTTTAAACCAATAAAAATGCAACATTTAACCATAAGTATAACATTTGGTCTCATATCTATTTTTCACTAACTTCACTAGTTTTGGCTATTTTAGGGAGATTATCACCACTTAATGTAATATGGCATGGCTATTTATGGGGATTTTAGCTTCAAAACCTGCTCCCATGTACCAAATGTCAGTACTTAACTAAAAATAAAAATTTAAAAATTAGGTCCCCCCAAAATGAGTCATACATTTGAGTAAATGCATTTCAAAGTCCCTAGTCTACCACCACGGGTGCAGTTCTTTCTCATCATCCTCTTTCTATTCATCATCAAATAATGTCAAGACAATAGTCCAACTCATGGCTTGCTCCTAATGCCATTTCATCTTGCCTTCTTCCTAATGTTAAAGATAACGAAGATGTGTGGGAAGGAAGAAACTTTAAGCTAAATGATTAGGTGAGTATGCAACCATCATTGAAAGGTCCTCATTGGATAAAAAGACAAAGAAGAGGATTACTAAAATACCATTGGAAGGGGCATATCTTGGAATTTAAGATAGAAAAAGATGGGTGGAAGGCAAAGGTGCAACATGTGTACATGACAAGAGACATGCATATGCATCTTTCTACTCTAGCATTTGCATTGCAAGCTCACTGTAAGTTGTTTTTTGTAATTTAATTTATGTTCTTTATGATTCTATGGTTTATTCACATGTGTTGTATATCTGATAGATATTTATCCCCATCAACAAGCATTGAGTGGCAACCTATGGAGTCATTCATCAGGACTTTTAAAGCTATGCATGTTGATCTTGGGAAAGTATTATTTTTTGATCAAACATCTTCTTTTTTCGTTAACCAAGGAGGTATTTTTATAAAACACTAAGTATATTGTCGCCCTTGTATTTACAAAAGGTCCTCTCCACATTCATTCATTCGTGCCATCTTCCTATTTGGGGTATCGACATATAATTGGCTCTTCGCTTCTCACTCTTTATTTCATCGCCCGGTCCAACCCTCACCCTTTCCTAATTGGCTTTAAAGTCTCTCTGGAATCATACACTTTGCTGCTCAACCCCAAAGTGTTCTTTTTTCTTCATGGTGGCTAGAACAAAGTAGATAGCAAGGAAAATGGGACCAGGTCCAGGTTTGGCAAGAAAAGATGCAACAGCTAAAATTAAATTTTTAGGGGAGAAGATGTGAAGAAGAGGATAAACCAAAATTTGAATGCCCTTAGAGAGATAAGGAAGGCATAGAAGCATGTTTATCTTCTGATCCTTAAGCTTACTTTCATGAGAATGGTTAGATAGATTTGTGATTATTAGAAGCTTGGAATGAGACGGTTCTCCAATGCCATATGTGCCATTCAAGAGGATGCAAAAGATTTTGTCATAGATTTTTTATAAATAGCTATATTTGTTTTGCCCATTCTCATAGAGTCACACTTATGGACAAAGACATGCACACATGCAAACTGATTAGATATAGATTCGAAAAGCTCTTGCATCCTATATCGCACGTGTAAACTGATTAGCTATAGATTCAAAAAGCTCTTGCATCCTATACCGCACGTGTAAACTGATTAGACATGCACACGTGCAAACTGATTAGCTATAGATTCAAAAAGCTCTTACATCCTATACCATTGAGTGATTATAAGGCATTCAATATCTTGAATGTGCCGCTAGAGCAAAGGATGCATGTATAAAGGTTGAAGATGCAACACATGAAGACAGGGATATAACAACTGCAGATCATGCCAAGGCAGAGAAGGATAAAGATAAGATATCTTCTAAGGAAGATAGGAAAATTAAAGAAGAAAGAATAATGGAACAAAGATTGCTGGATATTGAGAAGAAAAACCTCAAAGATTTAAAAGAAGTAATTAGATAGCTAATTGTTGAAGTGAAATATTTTGCTAATGGTTGATAGAACCTTGATACAGCTCCATCAAATATATATATATGTATGTTGGTAGAGAGAAATAGATAAATAAATGATATAGTAATCCTGATATCTCTCAAGTATGCAAGCTATCTTTTTTGTAAAATTTATTGTAATTTTTTTGAATTTAATATACTAATTCAATGATTTTGTTCTTTGTAGCCGCCTTCTTTCCACAGGCCTATTTTTCTCTTTTTTTGTTATATCCTGTAACCAATAGGCCATCGCTGGGACGAGAAGAGAAGAGGGGAAAAGTAACCTTGGCTCCAAGCAGATTAACTAAGGACGCAGTAAAGAGGTCCCTCATAGCAAACACAGCTGCTAGGGTTGCAATGTTCTCATCGTCAGCAAGAAGGCGGCGCGGATAGAGAAGGCAGCAGTAGGTGCAACAATGGTTTGTGAAGAAGCACATGCACGAGCGAGAAAAGCAGGCGGGCCATGAGAACTGGCACAAATGGTGCACACAGCAAGGTAAGCGTGGAAAATAGCAAGGCGCAGCGTGGACATCGCAGAGGCAGGAGCTTGCGGCTCACCCAAAATCTGGAGGTGCATTCAAGCAGTATCAGATTAGATAACGTTGGGTTTGGTAAACCTTTAATGATGAGAAGAAGACCTAGTCTAAGCCCCTATTCACATGATCTACCCAATTTCTGTGTAAAAGTTCATTCAAAGCAGTTTGTACATGCACACACATACACGTACAAAATCACATGGGTTTGTTTGAGCGTGACAAGTTTGATCATGATGTGTTAGATGTAATTGTTGTTACTTATGTTGCACAAAAGCGACAAGGTGATGTTGTAGACATCGAGGATGAATATGCATGTGTATGATGATGGTTATTTTGACGACCCGTTTTGGCTTGATGATGATGATTACATTGGGGATGATACATATGGATATGATTGCATTGATGATAATGCATTTGCATGGGATGATGCGTCCCCAAGTTGACAAAAGAGAAAATTTTGGAAATTCGCCTAAAGCCACTTAAGGAATTGAAAGAAATGGGTATGCAAATTGATTGGGAAATTACAGAAGATAGTGAGAAAAAAATCATTGAAGGATATGACATTCTCTTTGATGAGAGTGATGTGTATGCTGATAGGAATGTAGCTATAACATTTGTTGCTGATCAATCTAGATGATGATGACCATAAAATTGGCACAAATATGATGCAAAATGACATGTGATAATGTAATTTGTAATCTCACCAACCATGTCGCATATACACCACTGGCGGCATGGTTGGTGAGATTATGGGTGATATGCGGCTAATGGGATGACAGGCTGTGTGACAGCCATTTTGGATTACTAGAGACTGGCATAGTTATAGCACCAGCTTATTTAGTCGGGTTCACATTATGGACCGATCCTTGTATGTTGTAGTAGTTGAGTACTAACCCATATAGTGTGTACTCTTATCTTTATGTTATGTTGGTTAAGTAGAGAAGAAGAAGATAGAAGAAAATTCAGCTATCCATCTCTCTCTTGTGTCTTTCTCTCTCTTATGTGTGTGTGTGTGTGTTTGCTTGCTAGGGTTTGAAGCTCTCCCTCTCTCCCACATTCTCTTTAGAGATCCACCACGTTATGCCTCTCCTATGCCTTCATAAGAAACATCTATTGCTACGCCATTGTAGTGATCTCTTGTTGCCTATAGATGTTGTTCGTCATTTGAGTAATGAGTTCTTAGGCCATGTGTGAGAAGCCCTAGGCAAAGTCTAGCACTTCCCCATGTGATGCATGGATGCTCTCAGAGTATGCTTCATAGGATCGAAAGCTACTAGTTCGTTCCCAATAGAAGGTTTCCACAATATTTTTATGTGGAGAGGTAGGAGATGAGGGGCTAGCTTTTGAATGATGAGGAGGGTATGGAGAAGATCCTGTAGGTGGTGGGGTTTCATAGAGGTTCTGATCATAAAATGCTTGGTGCTCCGCCTTCTCCTCAGCGGCCTTGCGTTGGGCTTTAGCAGCTTCCATCTCCTTTCTGGTTAGGCCCTGGCTGGATTTAGGTGGAAGTTTCTCATGCTACTTAGTTTCGAGGTGATGGTGCTTTAGTGGTGGTGGAGAGGTGAGAGAGGATTGGGGGGAGGGAGAGATATAGGCACTGCATTGGGCCCTATTAGCTATACTACCTTGGGTAGCTCCTCCCATTCAGTTGTGTGGTAGAGTACCTTGGTGAGGAGGGATTCTATGCAAGCTTTCCTTAGGGGTTGGTGCATACTAAGTGTAGCTCCTTATGTAAGTATGCGTCCTAGTTTACAGGCATGCCTTGATTTGGACCCTGGCCAATGTTGAGAGGCTACATCTGCTAAAGTGATCCGTCCATGTGGTTGCGAATAAAAATGAGAGAGCCGTGGCCATCGGGGTATCACAAGATCCTCCTATGTAATATTTGCCCACTCTACTCCATCTCCTTGGTGGTGCTGCCTTGGAAGGTGCCACGAGTCACATGGGGAATTGGTGAGGCATACGTAAGATTGGTACATTCTTGGGAGGTGGAGGGCTTCTTGGACCAAGTCGACACTCAGATGGACAGTATGGACCTGGCTGTCATTTCCAACACTTGATCTATGGCCTCATGAAAGAGCGCACATAGAGAAAGCAAGATAAGCACTAGAGTGTGCTAATCTGAGATGTGCACGAAAGAGAGAGATATGAAGCAACTAAGTTGAATATATAGCATAAAAGTAATCCCGAGAAAGAGACATAAAGGTCTCATAAGTGAGGGATACAAAAGATGACCAAACTATTGAAAAGTGAAGAGTCTAGCCCACCTATATATAGGTCATGAGGGGCTGGCCGATTAGAACAAAAGAACTAGCCCACCTATATATAGGTCATGAGGGGCTGGCCGATTAGAACAAAAGAACTAGCCGAGTGGACAAAAGGAGCTAGTTGATTGGAGGAGCATCACCTAACCTGGGAAAAATAGGGGTGGCTATTAGCCCACAACCAAGGGCCATAAAAGGGATCAAATGTGGACACAATACATGGGTAGAATATGGGGATGAATATGCTAACACCCGTACTAGATGTTGAACAAACTCCGAGAAGCCAAAGATGAGGAGACAATGAAGCCTGAGACACCTACTTGGTGAACAAATCTGCTGCATTCTCTGCTAAAGGATAATACTCCAAATGTAAATCTCTAGTAAGAACCCGTTCACGAACATAGTGATACTAAATCTCAATGTGTTTTGTACGAGCATGAAACACGGGGTTCCTGGTGATGGTGATGCAACTCTGATGGTCACACCAAAGAAGAGTAGATCCGGTAGGAGGAAAGCCAAGTTCTCCCAATAAACTTTGCAACCAAATTGCCTCACATGTAGCATAACAAACTATGCGATACTCCATGTCTGTATAGAGGAAAGCGCCACAATAGGTTGCTTTTTATTGCTCCATGACCTAAGTGAAAAAACATAACCAGTAGTAGAAGGCCGAGTATCTAGATCTCTAGCCCAATCTAAATCAGACCATCCAAGGAGAATGCACCCTTGGCCATAAAAGATTCCAAAGTCCAAAGTACCACACAAATACCAAAGCACCCTAAGAGCACACCACCAATGTTGCTGACGGGGTTTGGTTGTGAGACAGAGCTCAATAAGATGTCTGTGAAATAAATGTCCAATTAGGAGTAGGTTAACCATACCAAAAAACCCGAAGATGAACATGATACTGTCCCTGATTAATCCCTGGAGAAGCATCAAGAAGAGAAATCTTCTCACTAGTATCCATACGAGAAGATACTGGTCTACACTGAGTCATCTGAAACCTGTCTGAAACCTGTCTCAATAATCTCTCGTGTATACTTCTTGTGTGAGAGAAGAAAATACCCTGAGGGGTCTCCAAATCTCAAAGCCAAGAAAATAGTGCAAAAGGCAAAGATCTGTCATCTCAAACTCTGTCTCCAAAGCATCCATGACTGAATGGACCCTCATAGAATAACCTCCTGTAAAGATGAGGTCATCAACATAGACCACAATGATAGCAACTAACCCCCTCTCAAGGAGGTACCAAGCCCAAACTTGCATGAGAACGGTGAAAGCCAAGCTTCTAAAAGAGCTCATCAATTTGCTGGTACCAAGCCCGTGGAGCCTGCTTCAGACCATACAAAGCTTTCTTCAACCGTTACACCTGGTCCTGTCTACTTGGAACCTTGAATCTTGACGGTCATACACTTCCTATGTAACCTCTCCATTCAGAAAAGCCGACTTGACATCCATCTAGAATACGGGCTATCTATGATGTCTAGCAAGAGCAAGAACGGTTCAAATGGCAGTCATTCGGGCCATTGGAGCAAAGGTCTCATCGAATTCGACTTCGGGACACTGAGCATAGTTCTTGGCAACCAACCTCGCCTTATGCTTGTCCAAGCTACCATCAGCTCAGTACTTCATTTTGAAGATCCAGCGCACACCAATAACCTTATGTTGTTGTGGCCTAGGCACCAAAATCCAAGCGCCATTTCGTTCAATAGCTCCTCCTACCTAGCATAATGCCAAGGCTTGTGTGAAAGAGCCTCATCCACAGAAGTGGGATCAGAAGGACCATGAATAATAGAGAACATAAAAGCATAGTTAACATGTTGCCCTCATGAATTTGTTTCCCTAAAACTCTGGAAGATTGCTTGAGAGAACCAGGCGCAGAAGGAAGCTCTTGTAACCTAGAATCATGAACTGTACCATCTAGGCACTGATCTGCTCGAACTTGCTGGAGGACGAGCAAAATAATCATCATCTCATAGGACTGAGAACCCATAGCTGGAGGTGTAACAGAAGCAAGGGGAGGAGAAGGAGGAGTCGAAGATGGAGGTGGATGAAGAAGAAGCTCACCACCCCCCTGAGAAGATGTAGGGGTCTCGTCAAACACCACATCATGGCTCACAAACACCACATCATGGCTCACAAACAACTTTGTGAGCCTACCGATCACATAGACAATATGCCTTGGACATAGAACTATATCCAAGAAAAGTCATGCGCTGAGACTTCGAGTCCAACTTGGAGTGATTCTCCTTAGGCACATGTACATATGTCAAACAACCAAATACCCGCAAATGCACAACATAGGGCTTATCACCATGGAAAGCCTCATAGAGAGTTTTATTTGGAAGAGCAATAGTAGGAGACCTGTTTTGAATATAGACAATAGTAGCATGGGCCATCTCCATGACATGGTCCTATTCTCTCTCTTTACAATTCCATTATGTGATGGTGTATATGTTGTAGTAAGCTATCTCTGAATGACATGATCCTTGCAATATTGATGAAACTCCTGAGACGTAAACTCACCCCCTCTGTTAGTGTCCTTAGTTACTTGACCAAAGAACCGGTCCCTTTTTCCACCTCAACCCTCCAATCACAAAAGTGCTGAAAAGCCTCATCCTTGGACTTCAAAGAGAAAATCCAAGTAAATTTGGAGAAGTCATCCACCATCACGAGCATGTACAACACCTTACGTAAAAATGCGGTATACACAGGACCACATAAGTCTACATGAATAAGAGAAAATGAAGCTGAAGATATGTGTGTCGCCTCTCCTTTGGAAAGGCGACTTGGTGTTGCTTCCCTTGTAAACAAGAGGAACAAACATAAGTTGGATCCTTGATGGCCCCTCAACCAACCCATCCTTTGAAGCTTTCTGTAAAGCTAATAGCTCAAATGGCCAAACCGAGCATGACAAAGAGTTGAAGAAGAACGAGTAGAGAGCAAAGCAGTAAACTTGTATAAGTTGCTATCCTGGAATCCCTGAGCCAAGATGCTACTAGTCTCCTCGCAAACAGTAATTTTGTAATGAGAGGAGATCACCTCTGCACCCTGAACACTTACTGTGACAAAAGGTTGAATGCCAAGTCTTGAATGTATAGAACGTCAGAGAAGTACCGCTTGTCCTCAGAGGAGCAAAGTAAAACCACCTCTGAGCCACCGATGATGTAGGCCATGTGGTAGATGTATGTGTGAGCACTTTAGTCAAGGTCACGGGCACTTGTAGTAAGCCTTGGACACATAGAGAGAGATATTGTTAAGGACTATGAGTTAGGGACTTGAGGCACTGGTCGCGGGCTACCACAAGTAAGAGGGAAACTTGGTATAGGGTCTAGGAGTGCTAGGATTATTCACTTGAGGGGAGGTGTTGAAATATACAAGTGAATTGGTGTGTGTGCAAGAACAACCCCTCAGCAAGAGGCTATAAAAGAGAGTCTGTAAATGAGTGGGTAGCAGTGAAAAGATGAGTGGAATCTATTGGGAGAGAATAAAGGGTAGCATGAGAAGATCTAGGATGTGTGGAGATATTCTGGGAAAAGTGAAGAGGTGGAGAGAATCATGCAAAAGAGGTGGAGTGAATCAAGGATGAGGTGTCCCCCCAAGTGTAGGGGGGAGGTGGCACAAATCAAGGAGCAGATCATGGATGTAAACACTATAAATTGAGGCATTGGTCTAATGAGTATTTGCTGGTTTTTGAGTATCCATGCCTACATTGCGGCTATCAGTTATTTGCTCACTAATCTCATCCTAATTATCATCTAATCACTCACTAATGATGTTGATTCTTGCATTTGATCCACCATAACTCATCACTTTGTTGTAAATTCAACCAATTATAGCACTATATAGGTGGTCATTTTTTCATCGTATTCATATCTCTGGCCTACAACATTGGGGCTGCTAAGTACACTGGGTACATTTGGTCTACCTCCATAACGTAGTGACTTAGAATTTGTGAGGGCGGCGGGCTTGTTGGCTCCATGGTTTCATAGGTAGGAACTTCTAGAATTTCCCCCTCCTCCCCTTCTTCGGTGTCAAGGTTAGCTGACAAACTGGTGTGATTCTTGGCAATGGGGGTTAAGGTGGGAGAACAGGGGGTGGTAAGGGCATTTCAGGTACCCTGAGGATTCCTCTTTGGGCCACTTCTTGGCGTGGTTGAGGTGCATTATGATGAGCATCTAGCAAGGCCTGAGGTAAAGCACGTGCTAGAGCAGCTCTCTGATGATAGTAGTTTGTAGCTTCATGATTGCCCCATCTTTGGCAATATGTGCAATAGAGGCTAGGATGGGGTCTCAGATGTGGAAACTTTGTGTTGGTATGGTTATCTTGACATATCAGGCACCATACAAGCTCCCTATTTGGATAGAGATGGGGTTGGCTAACCCAATCCGACTTTGGCGGTTCTCTAATGTTGGGTCATTTGCTACATTAATACAGTGGCCAACTACTCAACATGATGTCTACTTGTGGAATCCTTGCTTTTTCCATCAGATTTCGTATTGGAGGTCTTAAAAGAAGCTTTAGAAGTTCTTGGGAGGAGCGTGTTCCCTTGAAATTGTCTTCGAAGTCCATATCACTCCTACAACATTGCTCGAAGGAGGTATGGTCCATGGCATATAATGAATTATGCTAGGGTATGTCATCCAGACCTTCCAGGAATCTATAAGTTTTTCACAAGAGAACTTGTCTCTAGCACTGTAGCAAGAATGGAGATATTTGACTCTATTGATGTAATCTCGGATGGTTTCACCAGCCCTTTGACTGACATTGTGTAACTGCTTGATTGGACTCCATCTGGTGCCTTACAAGGCTTCAAAAGTGGCCTTATCCTCAGTTTCAAGGACCTAAACCATTGGATTACTTTACCATCGAGGGTGAGGCAGAAGGCACCCACCTTAACCTGATCTTTTACATGGCCAAAGGCTTTGCAAATTTGATTAAACATCTCCAAATGTGGAATGGGATCTTCAGTCCCATCAAACTTAGTGATGACAAGCTTTGAGATGTTGGCGGGTTTGCTCCGCTCTCTAATCTTTGTGCAGGTGGTGCAGGTTGCACTGGTGCTGGGAGCGTGATGCCCACACCCACCCCCTTTCTATTTCCATGGCTCATCTTAACATTTTTGGGGTCAGCCTTGGAGCTGTTGTAGGTTAAAGGTTGGAGGAGGAGTTGGGCTGGGAGGGTAATATACCATTGGAGGCCCTTACCTTATAGGTGGGTTATATTGTGCCCCTTGTGGTCCCATGTGGTACCCATGGTAAGCTCCTTATGGTGGGTATTGCTGATATACAGGCAAACTAGGTTGATGTGAAGGGCATGGGTAGACCCTTTCTCTTTGGTACAATGTTTCTGTTCCTTGAGATAATGGACCTGGCCCTAGGTTTTGTACACGTCTTTGGGCCTTGTAAGAATCAGCCACTCCTCAAATAGGCACAGTTCTCTAGACTGGTGGTTCAGTTTGGGTCTGTTAGATTTCACTCTGCCTTACTTCCACTCTAGGATCTAGACCGCGTGGGCTCACTTTCTTGTAGACAGTCCATACCTCTCACCCTGGGTTGCAGTTCTTTTGACTGTGTGTTTCCTAGGATAAAATTACGGAGGAGAAGCCTCGAAGCAAGGCTTCTCTATGAATGTGTGGGAGAGGTAGGAGCTTGCTCTTTGTTAATCCCATTTTGGATTAACAAATATGCTCCTCCATTTGAGGACATTAATAAGTGTCATGCAAAGGCACTATAAAAGTTGTACATTATGAGATATTGGTCATGAAAGGACTTAGTTAAGTAAGTTTTAGTGGGCGCCCAAGTGTGAATAAGGGTCAATTATATATAAGGCATTTTCTAATGAATGGAGACAATCTCCCTTTGTGCTATGAGAGCTCTTGCTTTTGTCTTGAGAGAGAGGCTTCTAGCACTTGTGCCTTCTCTATACTTGTATGTTGCATGCTTGTATTATTGAGGAGTGAGAGAGGGAGTGATTTCCTTGTGTGGTGGTGTGAGCAACTCTACGATGACAACGTGGAGGTGGAGCTTCTCAAGTGAGCTTGGAGACCTCAAGGAGGGACACAAGTTCGAAGCATTGGGTGGTGAGTGTGCCCTATGACAATTGTGTTCTATTGCTCTTCCCAAAGGTGAATGCATTGAGTTCCCTCTTGGAGTGCGGTAGCCCATAACATTTTTGGCACCGTTGTCGGGGAAACAGCTTTGTTTCTTCCATCCTCTTTGAGTTTCAGCTCCCATTACATAAGATTTATCATTGCCTTTGCATTTTGGTAGTGCATTATGTATGGAATGAATGGATAAGATTTGAGTGGAAGTGAAAAATTATGAGAAATTGGTTGTTTTTGTTGTGTAGTTGTGTGGTGGAGTGGCCTTGGAAAGAAGGCTCCACTATTTTTTCTAGTCAATTTTGACGTTTGTATCACCAGAATCATTAACGTGATGAGCAGGGTGATGTTCTATTTTTCTTTCCTTTCAAAAATTTACAAAAATCACTAAAATAAGGAGCCATTGATTGTGTCTTGAACTCATATTACATTCCTTATGCATGGCACAATCATTTTGGAAGCATCTAGATAGGTATTTTCCACCTAATTCATCTTAGTCGTCGCGACGGGAATTTCCCATGTGAGATTGCAGGAGACCATTTCATGATGTGAAACGTTTTCTGCAACTTCACGGCATGAAACGCTCCTAGCATCATCGTCGCAATTCACAAGATTATGTTGCTAAAAATAGGTAGCCTTATCCTGACACCTCTGACACCATGGGTCTGACAAAATTAGGAACCATGAATTAGCAAAAAAACGTTCACGAGACGTGAACTATTTCAAAGCCTTTCACGACGTGAACTGATTGCACTTCACGGTGTGAAACATTTTCATTTCATGATGTGAAATATTTTAGAGCCTTTCACGGGCATGAACCATTTTCATTTCACGACGTGAACCATTTGCATTTCACGACGTGAAAATGTTTCACGACGTGAAGCATTTTCCCTTCATGGTGTGAACTATTTCTGTAATTTTCACACCTTAATCAAATCTAACTCACGAACATGGTATTATCGGATTAAGGTTAAGGAAGTTCTTGAGACTAGTAAAAATTATAACAAGGTAACGTGGATTTTTGAGTCCAATGAAAAAATTTAAAAATGTGAAGTGCAAAAAATCATTCACCCATGACATGAACAATTTTCTGACATTTCGCGACGTGAACTGTTCTCTGCAATCTCACGGCCTCAGAAAACAAGTTGACAGTATTTGAATAGAATTTAATTGGGGTAGCAAAATATCTTATCAAATCATATTCACATACACTTGAGGTCTAGAAAGCTCATCCAAGATGATCTCACTCTTGATGACGATAGTACATAAAATCACCCAAGATCTTCCTATCAAAAGAGTGTGGGTTCAAGTCACTCAGTAAGCACTCAAATGAGTGTCTTAAGGAAATTAACCACCGTCGAGACTAGTAGTGAACAATCCATGGAAGAAGGGTTGCGATACTCTGGGTTTGGGGAAGAGGAGAAACCACCCTCCCCTACCAGATCTAACAGTATCATTGATATAGCCTGGGGATTTTTTGGTCTCCAAACCAACAATGATGAAGAGGTGCAATTTGCGGGCATGGGTCCATCAACCACCAGTGTTGGACTTGGTCCAAGGCAAGACATACCTATCCAACGTTAAAATTTGAGGTTGTCAAACATTGGCACCCCCCGAATGAGAAGAGACATGGAAAGTGTAGCCAGGATAGGTCAAGTATTCTTCCCAACCTCAGAGGAAGTAGAATTAGATCTGAAAAGAGGATTGAAGTAGAACGGCAGGTATGAGAATTGAGCTTAAGGAAACAAGAGCTCGATACTCGAAGGGTGAGAGCCGAACAAAAGGAGATGGGAAGTGTGAACATACTTCAATCACATGATAAGGAGCCAGAAATAGTCATGGTGGGTAGGAGAGTGAGGGAGAAGTTCCAAACTTAGAACCCATTAGTGAAGAGCCAAGAGAGGAGGAAGGGTTGGTAACCCTAGATGAAGGGGATAATCTACCAAGAGAAGCGAGTGAAGTGGAAGACCGCCTGTACACCAAGAGGGACATCGAGCAGATGATCAATCATCCCATGTTTTTACAAGACATGGAGCTCTTAATTCTACAAAGACATACAGAGGTGACTAATGATGAGCCATTCCAGAGAGTGAAATGGCTGGACCGTCCTATAGACCAAAAATTCCTAGAAGAGCCAACCTAGAAAGAGGATGAGGTCTAGGTAGCAGGGGAGTATCTCCTCAAAGACCAAGGGCGGATCCAACCATAGATCTTAATGCGGCCACGAGAATGGATTTGTTGAATATGGCCGCACAAATGGGCCAAGGAATGGTTAGGGAACTAGGCACTGCTCTAGAATCCCGACCCTCCCAAATGAAGCCACACATCATTTCAAAGCTCATTCAAAAATTCTCTTGGGATATGGATCCAATTCAACATGTAGAGATCTTTGAGTCCACATGCGAAACCTGTGGGCCAGTAAGTGATGTAACAATGATTCATGCTTTCACTGACCCAAGAAGGAAAAGCGCATCAATGGTTCTGAATCCTCAAACCTGAAGATAAGGTTAATTTTACACGGCTTAAGAATGTGTTTGTGCCAAGCTTTGCCCCAGAAGTGACGAAGATGGAGTCCTATGGCACAACTGCACAACATCAAACAAAAAGAAATGGAGTCGATGCAAGACTATGTGTGTGACGATGGTTGCCACTCTCATGAGAGCCATGATAACTATGAGGTGTCACATCTCCTAAAGGTAGAGGTGTAGGAGATGCTGTAGCACTAACTGGCGCTGATGGTTTTAGGGTGAATGTAAAGGCAGGTGAAGTGCCTGCTGGGGGCAAGGGACTCTATTGGGATGTGGGTGGACCTAATGGTAAAGGGGTGCCTGCTGCATAGGCTGCCAACAACTCGGGAGTTAGAGTAAAGCTAAAGATGCCCTCTATTTCCCTAGCAAACCATCGTGGAGAGTCTCAACCAGTGGGTCTGTGGGACAAGAGAACGAGGACCCATGCCACATCTATACAAACAAAGAAAATATTAAAAAAATATTATGAAATGAAGACTTCTTGGCTCTTTAAGTCAATTGACCCCAGGAATCATCAAAACATAAAATATTAAGAAAATATTATTAAATGAATACTTCCTGGCTCTTTAAGTCAATTGGCCTTGGGAATCATCTTATTCTCCAAAATAAAAAAAATTAACAAACTAAGAAAATTTATTAAAAAATTTAGACAACTAGTCCCGGCTCTTTAAGTCAAATGATCTCGGGAATTAATACATAGACAATGCAATAGCCGCCACGGGAATTTAAACAACTAGTCCCGGCTCTTTAAGTCTTGGCTCTTTAAGTCAAATGATCCCGGGAATTAATACATAGACAATGCAATAGCCGCCACGGGAATTTAAACAACTAGTCCCGGCTCTTTAAGTCAAATGACCCCGCTATGCAAGCCGCTACACAAGCTATGCAAGCTACTATGTAAGCCACTATGCATAAAGTTATGCATAACTTATGCATAAAGTTATGCATGAGTTTTATGCATAAAGCATTATGCATAAAGCATGCATGAGCATTATGCATAAAGATTATGCATAAAGCTTATGCGCAAACTTACAAAACAAATCCACAGCACCCAAGGGTGCAATAATAGTAGAGGAAAGATAGAAAAACACTTACCTCTTTTTCGTAATGTTGAAAGAGAGGATTAGAGGACCTACAAAACCAACAAAAGGGTGAGGAAAGGATTATTAATGCATCAGCATACAAAAAGCTTATGCAAGCTATGCCACTATGCAAGCCTTATGCAAGCTATGCCACTATGCAAGCCTTATGCAAACTATGCTGCTATGCAAGCCTTATGCAAGCTATGATAAAGCTTATGCGCATAAAGCATGCATGAGGCCTTATGCAGCATAAAGCTTTAAGCATAAAGCTATGCATGAGGCCTTATGCATAAAGCATTATGCACATAATGCATAAAGCTATGCATGAGGCCTTATGCATAAAGCACTATGCATGAGACTTATGAATAAAGCACTATGCAAGCCACGCTAGCCTAAACTAAACCGTACCCCGGCACTATGCATTAAGCATGCATGTATAGAGCTTAATGCATGCATAGATTAAGCTCTATGAATGTATTAAACTCTATGCATAGAGCTTAATGCATGCATAGAGCTTAATCTATGCATAGGTCTCTATGCATTATGAATGCATGCATAGAGCTTAATCTATGCATAGATCTATGCATAGATCTCTATGCATAGATCTCTATGCATTATGAATGCATGCATAGAGCTTAATCTATGCATTAAGCTCTACGAATAGAGCTTAATGCATAGATTAAGCTCTATGATTAGAGTTCTATTCATAGATTAAGCTCTATGCATAGAGGACGTACAAAATAAAACCCTCTTTTTGGTAGATATAAATAGAGGAAAGAGAGGAAAAAAAGATAGGAAAGCACTTACCTCTTTTTGGTGATGTTGAAAGAGAAGATTAGAAGACCTACAAAACCAACAAAAAGGGTGAGAAAAGGATTAGTAATTCATACATACAAAATTCCTACTACCTAATGCATACATACAAAATCGAAAAGAGAGGAAAGAGAGAAAAGCATTTACCTCTTTTTGGTGAAGTTGAAAGAGAGGATTAGAAGACCTACAAAACAAAACAAAAAGTTGAGAAAAGAATTAGTAATACAAAACCCTAAAAGTGTGAATAGCATTGATACACAAGGAGGTTTAAGCCTTATGCATAAGGAGGTTTATATATAATCCTCTTATGCATAAAAGAGAGAGAGAGAGAGAGAAGAGAATACCATTCAAAAATTTTAAACATAAGAAGCTTATGCATGAGAGAGAGAGAGAGAGAGAGAGAGAGAAAGAGAGAGTGAAGAGAATACCAATCAAAAACCCTAATTCTAAACATACCATTCAAAAACCATGAATTTATGAAGAGGTGGGAGAGACAAGTGCGATAGAAATTACCTTGTGAGGAATCGTCCTTGGGAGGAGACTTGGGAGAGGAGACTTTCGATTACCTTGTAAGGAATCTCCTTCGGAGGAGACTTGGGAGGAGACTTGAGAAGAGACTTTGTGAGGAGAGGACAAAGGGTAAGGTGTAGCCATCAATGAGGAAGAGAGGGTTGCAAAAACTTAGGGTTATGTATAGCAGAGAGAGTAGAGAGGAAGCAAAAATAGTTGCCACGTCGACGCGAGATTATTCAAAAAAAATTTTATAACAGAGCAAGGCTATATACACGGCTATTTGTGCTGCAAATAGCCGCGCAAATAGCATGCATAAAGCCACAAAATAGCCACGAAAACATTAGAAAAATTCTGGACTCAAAAGAGGGCTGTTTCAACAATAATATAATAATAGACACATAGATTGAGTGACATGTAATCTACGAACGAGATTCACCGGTGGTGGGACCTCTTTACAAACCCACCCAAAACGTGGAGAAACTCTTATCTTCATGAAATATTAAAAAAAACCATCACCTTGTCTTAAAATATTTAAAACCGTTTTTTTGTCAGAACCTAACACAATAAAAGAATGTTTTCCACGTTCTTGTGTTAGACGTGGAGCACTAAAAAATTCTTTCCACCACCCCTAGAACTAATGAAGCTTGAATGCTTGGACTAGATAGATACACATTCTCCTGGTTATTCCCTCAACTTGGTTCCACTTTTGAATCTCGAAACATCTTTGGCACCCAAAAGAACACACCGTCCCTCATTTCTTCTTCCCTCCTTGATCCACAAAAGCGGTTAGCTCAGTCATCCACTTTCTGCTACTTCTTCTTTCTCATACATCTGTTAATCTATCATGGCACTTGAAAGTGGACTGAAATGAGCAAGGAGCAGTATCTCATCTGTTGTGTTGTATAACATAAAAGACGAGAACGAAGAATGGATTCCCCAAGTATACAGGAAGTACTCTTGGGTCACCATGCAGCCAGGAAAACAAGGCCACTACCGAGTGAAGGGAAAGGCATCTGAAGACTTGGCCAAACATTGGAAAGGAAGGATCCTTGACTTTAAGATGGCAGTAGGAGGGAAAACTATCAAAGAAGTGTTGATCCAGCATGTATTCATGCAAAAAGAGATCAACGTGGGACCATTGTGGAAGGACTTCCAAGACACATACCACATTGTAAGTGCTAGTGTTTTGTATTTCAATGTTGCAAATAAGGTGATTGATATACATTTTTCTGCCTTGCACAGATTTGTACCCATCCAATCTTCAGGCGTGGGAGCCTGCACAAGGATTCTTGAATGTCGTACATGGTGAGGTGGGGGAACTTCAATATGAAGGTCGTGCACCAAGTGATCTCGCAAGAAGTAGAACATATTTCTATGACTCATTTTATACCTTGCCCACTCAATCGAGTCGACATGAAAAGTTGGAACGTATTCCGTTGACCGCACACTTGATAGTCCTGAGTGGCCATTGCTTGACACAGAAGTGATAGAGTCATACAGGACCAAAATGTTTAATGATAGTAAATGTGCTATGAAGCCTAGAATTGGTGCAAGAAATGTCCATTTAAATTTGTTTGTTCCAATTGCATGCTTTGTTCATTTATTTTCTGATTGTAAACAATTGAGAAAAACTAGAACAACTTTTGTGTGCAAAGATATAGATGAAGCCTGGCTTGATCATTTGTTTGACAAAGGTTGGAGAGTGAAATCATCAAAGGGAGATGATTTGATCGAATGTCGATTGAACACCTCCGACATTGCATTTCGGTGAGTGTTATGACATTATAATGTATTTTTGTGAAACAGTTACAACGCTTATTTGATTATACTCGAAAAATTATCCTAATGATATTTTGGAATCAGATACTATATTGCCAAGCAACATCTGTGCATGTCATTTACTTATAGAAGGTGGCGATTGATCAACAACAACTGGGAAAGCATGGACCAAGATACAAGAGATGGCAGCCACTCTTGCTTGATAGATATAGTTATGATTCGACAGGGTCACCCATCTTTGACATTGGAAGTGGAAGAGAATTGGACTCTCGAATATGTTAGGAAGGAATTAGAAGTAGCTATTCAGAATCCTCCAGATCAATTTTGCTTCAAGCTCGATGGTCGGAAGCTAAGTAAAAGAAGAGAGCATCAGATCATTTGTAAAGATGTTGCAGCCCCACATGAATTGGAGGCACTAGAAGATATATGATGTGACCATGTATACGGTGACAATGTATTTTCCATATGCAATAAACTTATCTATTCAGAACATTGCTTTTGTAATGCTTTATTGTTTAAAATAATGTAATGAAGGCAAAAATTTCCCAATTGAATTTTTATGTACACAAAAAAGGCTTAAAGTAAGAAAACAAGCAATGAAGGAACACAGTAGCAAATTTGATCCTCTGATTTTCAAATTAAAAGTGCATTTACAATTGATGTTCTCTCTCTAATAACACTAGATATGTGCAAAAAAATATAAATGTACATGTATAGCTGCATATTTACAAACGTACATTTGTTGGAAGAAGAAAAAAACTATTTATTACTGGAACCCATATGTATCGGCTTCAGGATGGAGCCATGGCTCTTCTCCCAAGTATGGAGCCCATGTAAGAGGCTCAGGGGGGCCTATCCCCCCTCGTGGATTGGGCGGGATGAAGTCCACTGGGCCGTCTGGAGGCATAACTTCAGCGACCTCGATCAATTTCGCAATCGTTTCCTCTCTAAATGTTTGGACGTCTAGGTCCACGTAGCGAGACATTGATGGAAATTGCCATCACAATTTATCAAGGCATAAATAAGATCAACATGACAATATACAAGAAGATAAACAAGAGTACGCATGCGTATGGGAGCTGAAAAATGCTTACATCCTCTGAAGGGAGCTGAAAAATGCTTCGTAGCAGCAACATTGCATTAAGTACAACCCTCCACCCATAGCTGTAGCCATCTTCTTGTTTGGGGACACTAACCCTTCGGATGGTCGATCGATCCAGGGTGTCGATGTCCATGCTGAGGCTCTCGTAAGCTGCCATTAGTTTCCTGACACCACTATAAACAAAGACCAATCATTATCCTGATCAATCCGGACTTCTAACTCAAACAATAATATGTATCTTAATGATTTTTACTTACAACAAAACATTTCCATGGACACCAGATGTCGAATTTGCAAGGTAAATGACATTTTCTTACACGTCGACTAGTAGAAGACTCCAATGGGAACTGCATCACATCCAAATAGATTTCTATTAGTTTCAATCCAAAGGAAGCACTATATAACTCGTGTACGGTGATTCTTATAAACATCATGCAAGAGAGATAGAGAGACAAACTCACTTTTCATGATATGCCAAAAAAAATACTCGAGCATCGTCCAGCTGGATCTCCCAAAACCAGTTCAGCACATCGAGGTACGGAACTGACTCTACTAGCAACAGTGTTGAGACCAGTGAATCAATCTGGAGCACTCGTTGCTGTACATCCTCGGGCAATTGCAAAATAACAAAACTTCACAAGGAAACATATCAAGAGTGAGGCATAAACTTTAAGAGCCAAGAATGAAAAATTGTGGGAGGACAGAGAAAAGAGTATACCTTAAAACACATCTAAGCACTTTGTCGTTGACTTCAGTTTTAGGATCAAACAAAATGTTGATTTCTTCAGCATGAATCGAGAAATAACATCTATGCCCTCTAATATTAAAGGGTACATAGAACTCCGGCAACAAAAATTGCAGCGCCTCCCGATTCATGGCGTGGAGCGCGTGAACATTTTCCCTTTTTGTTTGCAATGCAAGCATTGCAGCTTGACGTTCCCTTTAAGTGCTCGTCATTAAATTTGCCCGAGTCTGATGTTCATGATCTGGACCTCCCTCGGTCACCTCTTCAATTCTCACTTTTTGTACAGGACGGGCATCCAAAATTTGTAACATTCGTTCATGAGTAAACGTAATTGGTCTAAGTAACTTATCATATCTGAAACGAAGGGCTACTAGGCTGAAAAAATCTTTGTTCATTACTGTCACCCTGTGTGCATGGGCCGCAAGAACATAACTATCCAAAAAAAATTCGATCATCCAATCTTCTGTGGCCTCCTGCAAGCAAAACAGGGCCGATGCCTTCCACCTAAACAAAATTCCATTCTGCTCACAAATTCTCCTGGCAAGCCTCTGGAAAGGCAATCTGGGAATAGCAGCTGTCGGGTGCTTTATAAACTTTGTGATTTCTCGTAGAGCTGATGAATGCTCTGTGAAACGCCTTAGTCTAGGCTACGTATCAGGAAGGACTACTTGATTTCCTGGATCTTGAGGCTTTCAGAACGCCCATCTTCTTCCCAGTAGATGAGGGAGCTGCATTGTCAATGGGTCTAGCTGTATGCCTTACACGAGCCATCTGAAAACGCAAGAAAGAGCAGAAAACTTAGCTATTCAGTAGTACACGATTAACAATTCACCATAAAGCGAGAGAGGGTGGCCAAGAAAGCAATATGCACTTTCTCACGTTATGGTGAATCCATTCACCATAATGCGAGATGAAGGCCCACAGAAACACAATAATCCTCCTCGCATTATGGTGAATTAATTGACACCAATAAGAGGCGGATTATCGTGCATCCTTTGAGCTTTGATCTTGTGTTATAGTGATTTGATTCACCATAACGCGAGACTAAGAGCCAGTCAAAGCAAAACAATCCTCCTCGCGTTATAGTGAATCGATTTACTACAACGGGAGGAGGATTCTCGCGAATCTCTTACCATTCCGTCTTGCATTTTGGTGATTCGATTCACCATAACACATAGAACAGTATTGAGATTCTAATGACTCGTCGTCTGCTTTACGCTGAATCGAATCACCATGACAGAGGGCAAACAGTCGAAGAGAAAACAATGGCAGAGGGCAAACAGTCAAAGGAAAAACAAAACAATCAAGGATTATACAAGAAACTCACAAAACAATCAAGTAATACACTTTCATCACATTCTATGAGTGGGAATGGATGGAGACTATCGTGTAGGAGGTGAATTAATTGACACCAATAAGAGGTGGATTATCGTGAATCCTTTGCCCTTTGGTCTTGCGTTATGGTGAATCGATTCACCATAACGCGAGACTAAGGGCCAGTCAAAGCAAAACAATCCTCCTCGCATTATAGTGAATCGATTTACTACAACGGGAGGAGGATTATCGCGAATCTCTTACGTTTGCCTTCTGCCATGGTGATTCGATTCACCATAAGACATGGAGCGTATTGAGATTCTAATGGCCCGTCGTGTGCTTTAAGGTGAATCGAATCACCATGGCAGAAGGCAAACAGTCGAAGAAAAAACAATGGCACAGGGCAAACAGTCGAAGAAAAAACAAAACAAACAAGCAATATACAAGAAACTTACAAAACAATCAAGTAATATACAAAAACTTACATTTCTTGCGTGAGAATGGATGGAGACTGTCGTGCAGGAGGTGGAATATTGGTTCAGTACTGTGGCGGTAGTCGGAAGTCACCTGGAGGCAAGCAAGAGAACGGACAAGGCAAAATCGATAAGAGGACGAAAAGGTGGCGTGATTAACAGCTTTGATTAGTCTTTAGAGCGAACACACGTGCTGGCGGGCTACAAGGGCGACTAGGCGGCGCTGACGTGTCGCATAGCATTAAAAAGGGCTTTGATCAAACTTTATAGCTTGTACACGTGCTAGGTACACGGTGGGCTGCCACGTGGCATTCATGGAATGGCGGGTGAAAACGCGACGCTGACATGTCGCATAGCATTAAAAATGGATTTTCTAGGATACTCATCTCATTTATTGCCTTTCTTGGGGTTCGTATTCTCATTTATCTCCCCACCAAGGCCTTCATCTCCATCAACGACTGACTATCTCCTCCAACCCTCCTTCATCAATCATCCTCCTGTATCCAACGTCAAAGACAAACCTCCAACCTCCTTCATCTCCATCTCCTGCGACGTTTGTATACAATTCGTTTTCCTGGTATTTTTATCTCTTTTGTGCTTCCTTCTTCTTTTGTTATTTCGTTCTTTTGGTTTCATTCATGCAGAACTCCTTGCTTTGTCTTTTCATCACGTTAAGGTGAATTGAAAACCTATGACTCCTCGCCTTATGGTGAATTGACTGCAAAGAAGAGTATTTTAATTCGTTTGACACCTCCTCTCTCCGTATGGGTACTTGAGAACTATCTTTATTTGTAATTCACCATAACGTAAGGGACGTTGCCAAAGGATGATAAAGTCATCATGTTGCGGGGTGAATCAATTCACCATAACGCGAGCGAAGGTCCCATAGGAAGCACAATATTCCTCCTCGCATTATGGGGTGAATCGATTCACCATAACGCGAGAAGAGGTCCTTGACTAAGCTGCAATTTTATTTGCGTTAGGGAAAATAGATTCACTACAACGCGAGGAGGAATACCTGGATTCCTCTAGCATCTCCTCTCGCGTTATGTTGAATCCATTCACACCACACAGAGATTTGTTGTTTAAGATCGACTGTCTCTTGATTCATTGCTTGAACTAATATTTTCCATGTCTTATCTACACCCTTGAATTCAGCCATGGCGCAAGTTCAAGTCGAGTTTGATGTGGATGAAGAGATTAAAGAAACACCTGCAACTCTGTTGTATGACTTCCTCTACAAATGTCAACGTCATGATTTGCACCCTGCAATTTCGTTGATGTTCAATTGCGATTTTTCTCTGGAGGATACATTTTCTAGCCATCATGGATACTTTGAAGAGGCAAAGCAAGAGTTTGATGAGCTCACAAATGAAGAACCAATGATGATTGATGGGAAAAATCACATTCATTTTAATCTCAAGGTGTCGCTGAAGAAGAAGCAGAGGTTAAACAGGGATTGGCACAAGGTACCATGTGATAAGAAGAGAGCTTTGCTATGCCCTTTTCACAAAAGAAAATGCCGCTTGATGGAATACTCTTATGCCTTCTTATGCTTCTTGCACATGAACGTCAGATGAAGAATGTACAGAGCCGCATGCAACAAATGAAAGTGAAGACACGATTTCTTGTCAGGCTAGTCCCACCGTTGAGGATGTTGCTGAAGAGGAGGACACTCCTCATGTGATTGAGGAGTTCAATGTTGAAGAAGAGAGGAAGCTCAGTTCGGCGGTTGATATTGAGGCAGTTAGAGAACAAAACAATGATATAGGTCAACTTGTGATTGAATCAGATGACTCCTCCCCCATTCCAATGCCATTACTCCCCTCCTACCAAGTAGGAGATTCAGAGTATATATTGCTGACAGACATACAACATGTATTTAACTTAAGGGAGGACCATTGCATAGCTTTCATAGCCCAAAATCTGGAGGTCGATGACAATTTTGTAGATGATGGGATAGATAAGTACTTACTAGTGGATAGATAAGTACTTACTAGTGGATAGCCATGTGAAAGACACCGAGTTCCTATCTGTTGCAGCAACACTAAAGATGATCTATGCTGATGCCCTTAAATATGAAGGAAAAGATGCCACAGAGGAAGAGCTACAAGAAGCAAGGGAAAGACTGAATATTACCAACATGGGAGGGTTTGGGGATGTGCCAAATAAGTCAGCGGAAACCGTTCCTAGTTCGAGCACTAATTTATGGCAAGACGTCTTGCTTGAAGCAGATGAGAACCAACAGGTTAGTTTTTTTTTGTTGTGGATTTGGCTTTATCAACTTTGTCCTGAAATGTTTGGTGATGTTGTTTCTGGCTAATGCTCCTTTATTTTTTCAGTTGGAAATATATGAAGACACATTCCTCAAACGTGCTTCAGGCAAGCGTATGGCAGGATTGGGCCACGATTCGACACTAGGAACATATATACATCGCCTAAAATTCCCTCAAATTGTGATATTTCATGCTAGATTCTCCAAGGACAATGCAAGTTTTCCTCTGATGGCGATAAAGACTCTATCCAGGTATTTAGGTGGCTATCACTTAAGGCTGAATGCAAACAAGGCAATACTTCTGGAGTGGCAAGCAGCTGTTCGAATTTTTGGAGAGAGACCTGGAGTATATTCGTTGAGATGTAAATATTATTTAACATATGCTGCTTACGGGTTGGCATGTGGAATCACAGATCCTAATCTGTTGAGTGATTGCGGGAAGAAGCATCTTCTTAGAACAGCAAGGCCAAAGGTCCCTGTTGTGCCATTGATAGAGGATGAAGAAGATGATGCAGAAACTTCATCAAAAAAAGGCTCGGTTGGGGGAAGTCTCTGCTCCAGATTAACAGATTTAGATTGTTCCAGTTGCTAAGAAGTTTCGTCATATTTCTCAATACTCTTCTTGCTTACCATTAAAAACTATGAAATGTATATATATTGAAAACATTTATATGGGACATAGATGAAAGCTCTTGTTCTTTTAAAATCTTTCACAGTTACATCATTGTTTTATAATATGTATTTCAATGATCAATTTTCTTCCACACTCTGCCCTATCTTTGTCGTTGTCTTAGCCATTCAGCATGATTCTGCTTTCCCTGTGAGGAGACATATATTGAACGTCTCCGTTCAGCCTGAACCTTTCTTATTGCACATGACACAGTTGATTCAGACTGTTTGATCTTCACACGAGCCCTCACTTGAATCCGCCTATACCACCACTGACATAGTTGCTTCATGGGATTACTTTTCTTCATTCCTCCTCCATGTTGAGTGGCCCTTTGATAGGCACAACGTGCTTGCCAATGAGATCTTTCCATGCCTTGGGTAGGCCAAATCCCAAGGCTTCCAAACTCTTCCTCAAAAAAGGTTCCATGTGCATGCAAAATGTGCTACAAATGCACATTTAGTATCGTACAATATTTTTTGAACAACAAAAAAACTCAAAGCTGTAGGTTTTCAAGTAATAACCATGTATTGTGTCAAGTTTGTCGCACCCCATGCCTTTTCATAGCTAGTGTAGAACTCTGTCACAACTGCCTCAAATTTCTCAACATCCCCATCTTCAAACCTTGCTTTTTGCAACAAAGGTGCTAGGAGATCAAGTGCCAACCACGCTTTGGCCTTTGCCACCCTTGCTTGTCCTGAAGAGCCTTGATTAGGTACAGCTGCATGAAGCTTCCTCCACACCTCAAAATCTGTACCCAGATGACCTCTCTGGGTATGATTAGATAAGAACTTTCTGGCTTTTGCACCTCCAAAACATGGTTTGCTAGGAACATTTCCGGTCTTCCCTGATCTTCTCAAGTCCTTCTCAATCTTCACTTTACCACGATGTAAACCTGCATCTGAAAGCACTTGCTCTATTTTTTTAATAGTTCTTTCACTCTCTACTGTTGGTTTCATATTCCATGAAAATTCGATGTACATGTAGACTAGTTTCTCAATTATTCTAACCAGCGCATGCAAAACACAAATATGAACTCTGATCAAAGGGATAGGAAGAATTGGATCCCAATCAGGATCCACTCCTGGAGCATCACGATTTGGGGCTTCACGCCTATTACTGATTGCATTTAGGCATTTTCATTCTCTCTCTTTTCCTCCTTTGGAGACACCTCGTTCGGTCATGCAATACAGGCAAGGGTACTTGGCCATTGCTCCTTGGGAAATACCAAACAAGGTTTTAAGATCTGCAGCCACGTGCCATTCAACCTCATATTCACCATATCCTTCTACATAAAGCTTTTCGTTCGTTCGACTACTGCTGGATAGTGGAAGGAAGCTCAGTCTGGTTGAAGTACCACTTTAGAATTTCATGGGTCTCTGTTGGAACCTGTTAACAACAATAGTTAAATTGTCTACAACATCATAACAAGAGGATAGCAACATAATATTCTTTTTTTTTAAATGGATAGCACGTCACCTCAAATGCAGCCAGCCACCAAATCTCATTTTCGGATTGTACACTAAAGTGCTTCTCATCAGCATTACTAATACTTGCATCCAAAGCTCTATTCATTAAAGTAATGCTAACCCTTTCCAGCTTCTGTCCTTTGATCACCTCACTCTCATCAAGTTTTAAAACAAATTTCAGCCTTCCATTGTACTCATGTACACTGATGTCATAAAATTTCACCATAGCCATTTGTAATTTTCGAACATCCATGATGAAATTGTTGAACTCTGTAAGCTCTATGATTTTCTGTTCCCCACTCTTTTTAGTCACTGTCAATGTACTAGACACCTGACAAGGCTCTCCAATAAGTTCGACCATTCCCAAGCTGAGAATATTTCAAGCTTTGTTCACGTGAAATGGTTTTGGAATGGGAATTACTGTTTTTTTTCCAAGCTTACAATTGAAACCCTCTTTAACTTTATTAAACAACATCCTGTAAGACTTTGTGCTTATACCAGCCATGTCACATATACCTTGTGCATCTGTTGCAGGCGTGAATGCTTCACTCACCTCCTGCAAGGATTGCTTTGCTATGTCTGATCGAAGTCTTGCAAACTTAGGATGCTGTATTGCTGACTCCACGATGTCTTTTGTCAGAACTTTGCCAAATATATCAGAACCTTGCTCTTTTGGACCCATAACATCTGTGACCATCCTGAAGCAACAACGATAGCTATTTCAGTCCATCATTCATCTAACTATACCACCCCCACACCCAATCCCCCATCTCCAAAAAAGGAACTAAAGATGAAAATGAAAAGTGAGTGCTCAAAGAAATTTAAGCTCAAAGAAATTATAGATCCCAATACCTGCAAGATTTTACACGACGCTTCCATTGGCCACCTCCAACATTGAGTTCTTCCAATGGTTTGATCTGTCTCTTGCGTAATCGAGCACCCAATGGCATGTCTTTCAAATATTGTAATTTTTTGTTGAACTTTTCAAGTTGTTTTTGAAGGTGTGCATTCTCACTCTCCAATGTGAAATTGTTGATTTCTCGAACTGCCAAAATTTCATTCTTCTCCTTAATAGTGTCCTGCATCTTACAAATAGTCTGCTACAAATGATCAAACTCTTTTTGTAACCCAGCACAAACTTTTGCTTTGTCCTCGTTTGAAGCTTGCAAAGCTGTTGTGATCGATGCCAAGTAAAAATTCGCATCTTCAAGCATTTTTATTCTGGCATCTCTATCACTCAAATGTCTTTCAAAGATACTTTGACATTGGCCAAACAGTCTTTTGCAATATCCAAGCAATCCATTTTCACCCTCACACACAAACTTGAAGAAACTTGTCAACCCAAAGAATGATGGAGATTGAGAGGAGGTTGGATCTGGTGGGTAAATACTACCATCCAACCATAGGTCCATATTTTTCTTTCCTTCATTTCGAAGCTCAGTAATGTGGGCTTCGCATGCTGGCCTAGACCAATTTCTCTTACAGCAAAGGAGCATAATCGGGTTCTACTTGGAAGTGGATGTCTACCTTTTTCTTCTTTTGCTTCACAGGTTCCATTGCATTGTTTTGTGCTTTAACAACACCAAAAAGCATCATGAACTCACACTTTAGCCAAAAAAAACCAAAGATATTACACTTATCTCCCGTGAAGAAGATTGCTTCATTAAAACCAAAAGACAACATCACTAAATAATACCTCCTTGTCCATCAAACAAACTTGTTGGTATCCTGGATGAACCAAAATGTACAGAGTACTTGTAAGCACAACCCTCACTTGAAAAAGGTAAGAAATGGGATTGTTATTCATGCACAAGCAGGTATGGCGCATGAAGAACAAATACTTTTCCATCCTTTTTCAAAACTTGCCGCCTTGAGAAGAAGAGAAAATCAAAAACCTCCCGCTCAAAACAGTTCGGATTTGGAGTGGTTGTGGTTGTGGAGTCGGGAAGACAATGAGGGAGACAATGCAAGATGATGGGTTGCAGGGACGAAGTTCGGTTCAAGTTTGGTTAGCAAAGTTGGCTTCGTTACATTCAAAAGTGTAATGAAGAAAGAGAGTGGTGTCTTTTTTCAATAAAATAAGGCACCATAGTGGGAATAAAAAACTATACTTAAGATGCATTGTTTTGAATTAAAAAACACCCTACATGTCAGTTAATGGAATAAAGAACTCAAAAATGACACACGTACCCTCCAATATTATATGTGGGTTTATTGGCTTGCTTTGTCCACATCACCATCCCAAGGGATCTCTTACAAGGCCCCTTTTTGAGTCCAAATTTTCCCTAATGCCTTGCCAGATCGTAAATTCGCCCATGGCCCCTCTCTCACTTCCATATCTCTCTAGTTTGCGTGGCTATGTTGCGCGGCTATGTTCTCATTCTCTTGTAGTGTTAGTTCTATGTTCTCATTCTCTTGTAGTGTTAGTTCTATGTTTAAACTAAAGAGAACTAACATTCACTAAGAATTGCATTCTATTGCAATAGAATTGCATTCTATTGCATTGTTTGATGTAATGGATGCAAACTAAGCTTAATACAAACTATGTGCAAGCCCCAAGAACATGAAAAACCACCAAAATAACAAATTAATCTAAAACTTAAGCAAAAAGCATTCTTTTCAAAAACAAAAAAGAGAGCTATTCTATACCAAATCTCACACAAATCCACATCTTTTTCATGGGAAACCATTAATCAAGATAATGGCAATGGGTTATATATATATTAGAGGCAAAACGATGGAAAAAGCCAAGGGATGGCTCCTCCACAGTGGCACCAAAAATCTTATGGCTCACCCTAACTCTCCTTGAAACACATCCAAAAAGAGATTACCTGGTGAACCACAACTGTCATAAGAGGATCTTTCCAATGGCCGAGCTCGTAACCCTTGAGGTCTCCAAGCTCTACAACTCCTTGAGAAGCAACTCCACTGCATCTCCCCCACGAGTGTTGTCACACCGCCGTGTTGCACTACGGGTCCTCATCCCTCCTCTCACCTCACTTCACTCACACACACTCATTTGCATGCATTAGGGAGAGAGATTAGCAAGAGTATTAACAAGAGCAAGACTCAATTGCACAATGGGAGAGTTTGTTGTATTATGAGAGATATTCACTTATATACATGGCCATAAGAGACTTAGTGCTAACTGATCCTAAAGATATTTACTTTTATCCCTTGCACCCCATTGTGCTTAGCCTTTGTAGTTGGTGTCGGGTGCTATAAAACTCCGAGATCCTGGACAACATCGTTGATAAATTAGACCTGTTTGTTCCTGACCACACTGGGTCAACTACGAGGTTGTAGCCCAAAGTTATCAATGGATCATAAGCCATGGGTGGCTAGTGGTATATAATACTCACCAGCATTTAAATCTATGTGAGTCCTCTTTATATCATCCTTTTGGTATTCTCAAACTATATTATAATATCCGAAAACATCTAAAAGCCATGTTAACCACCATCCTTTATACTTTTGATAAAACACATATTGAATATCCTAACATAACTCTAGAGGATATCACTGAGCTACAAGACTTTATGAAGCTCCACAAACCTAGCCACCCACCTCCCAAGTTCAGGATAGGGTCAAGAAGAAACATTAGGTTCATCACTTAATCCTACTTATCCTGTATATTCTAATGTTGCGAGTAAACTACTTAATCCATAGCCAAGTGCTCTGCCCACCACCCACTGACAAATCTCAAGAGCAGACTATATATTTTCTACTCTTCCTTCTCAACCCTTAGAATTTCCCACTAACACTCACGCCCCCGAGGAGTTAGCAGCACCTACCCGTATACACCACGGCCAACTTAGGAGGTACATTACACTCTACCACAAGACACAATTGAACCATTTATTGATGATTCTATTCTTGAGTCCTTGTTTGCTATAGAGTACGAAGGTTTCATAAGAGCCGGGAATCCGCTACTCAAACCAAAACTCATGTTCAAGGTGTTAATGTAAATAACACCCTTTGAACCTACTCGGCAGATTCTACCTTAAGCATACTCAGATGTCACACCACGAAGCAACCCTATGTACCGTACCCTCTATGAGCACCTAGACCAGAATAAGAAGAGCTACTGTCTTTGGCTAGAGAGGGTACGGTATGGTCCAATGTGGGCACGGCACACAAAGCTAGCAAATCCACATTTGGCAGATCTGTTGGAAATAAGGATTGTGACGTTTATTATCAATTACTGCTTCCGCAGGTGGAGAAAGGCTAATTCAATCCACACAAGAGGGAATTATACAACGATTATCACAGATGATGCTAGCCCCAAGCTGGAGAATTTCGAAATACAATCGGATTGGAGAAAAGAGCACCTTACAATCCCAAAGTATAGCCATCAATATACGTGTGCACTACCAACACAAAGAGTAGATCCCTTGCACATGCCACTAAAGAGAAGATGGACAGAAGATGGACACCATTGGATTTTCAAGAGGTAAATCGAAGGGATTCACATGTCTACTATAAATTCCCCATATTCATGCCAACAACATTTACAGATATAGGAGAGCAAAGAAAGTAGATGTTGAATTGGATACAGGCATAGCGCCGTATCTCAGACCCAAAAATTGTGGCCAGTGTTTGATTCCTAAAATTGGTTATGGCCTTGATAGATCAACCCAAGGAAAGATATGCTAGATATGGTGCCGATAAGCTGTAATTCTACATGAATCAAGGACCAAGTGATAGAGGCATGATGTTATATTATCATTACCTAAGGTGTCTACCATCATATATGCATGTCACATTCGAGGACATGGTCGACACTAGGTTCTAGAGATCACATGACGTTGCATTCAAAAGAACCCTAAAAAAGCTTTAGTCGCACTAGAACTTCTATCGTCATGAGTTCAGTGACCAGTTCTTTCGACCTCGAAAACAAGTTTTGAGGACAGAACCTACATCAGGTGGGGGGGATGTTAATCCCATTTTGGATTAACAAATATGCTCCTCCATTTGAGGACATTAATAAGTGTCATGCAAAGGCACTATAAAATTGTGCATTATGAGATATTGGCCACCCAAGGCCTTAGTTAAGTAAGTTTTGGGCGCCCAAGTGTGAATAAGGACCAATTGTATATAAGGAAATTTCTCAGAATAATGAATGGACACAATCTTCCTTTGTGCTATGAGAGATCTTGCTTTTGTCTTGAGAGAGAGATTGAGAGAGAGCATTCTAGCACTTGTGCCTTCTCTATACTTGTATGTTGCATGCTTGTATTGAGGAGTGAGAGAGAGTGATTGCCTTGTGTGGTGGTGTGAGTGACTTTATGGTGACAACATGGAGGCGGAGATTGGAGGATTAGAGCTTCTCAAGTGAGCTTGGAGACCTCAAGGGACACAAGTTTAAAGCATTGGTAAGTGCCCTACGACAGTTGTGTTCTTTTGTTCTTCCCAAAGGTGAATGCACTGAGTTCCCTCTTGGAGGTGTGGTAGCCCATAACACTCTTGGACAGGTGGTGTGTCCATGCACTGAGGTTCAGGCTCTCCTGTCTCGAGGCAGGAGTTTCTCGTCCTATACTGGGGTTGTCTTTGCTTTCGCTGGTGCTATTAAAGAAAAGCACCATTTAACTCCCGCTGTATTGATCGATGGGTCCCATCTTATAAGTGAAGGAGCTTTGGGAGAGTTCACTTCATCAAAAAGAGGGTTATTTCGCACCAATTTACCCGAGCGTAGGTGCATGAAAATGTGGAACTACTGTGCAGAACCCCCCTGTGAAAGTATGCTTTTTTAAATGGTATGGCCAGACGCTTTGGGAATGGTATGGGCGTACACTTTCTAAGGTTGAAGGGAACATGCATATGCTTATGAGAGGACAGATGGCACGGACATTTGCTTTTTAAAGGACATGGGAGTGGCTTCACAATGAATGGGCATGCGCCTTTGGAATGGAGAAGGTAAAGGCATGGCAGTTGTTGAATAAGCATAGCAAGCTGGGGGGCCAAGAAGGGAACATGCTTACGCTTTAGGTAAAAAAATTGGTACGGGCATTTTCTTTGGACACACGACAAGTGGTACGGGCACGTTCACAAGAATGGTCGTATGCTTTCTGAATTAGGTGCAAAAGAGAATATCATGGGCATGGCAAAACTGACATAGCCATGAGACAAACACAATGAAAGCTTTGGAACAGGCGCGTACCCTTCAAGAAGGAACGGCCATGGCATAGAAGGAATGGTCATGACAACATTGTTAGATTCAGAGATTTTTAAAATTTTTCAGGGGATTTTAGGGAGTTTAAGACTGCGGGTTTGACATCCACCCACTATATTCCTTGACAAATTCAGTTGTACTACCAACTTGGTTAAATGCAATCGAGTGCTCTTTCTGCCCATGCAATTATTCCATTTTTAATGCAACTGCCACATTCAGCCTTGTGCAACGGCCATGGCCTGTAAAGGGAACGACCGTTCGCTTCTCAGAACTACCAGCAGAATGCAATTTACCCCTAGTTTTTCCCCCCTATTCTTGCTAATTAGAGCTAGTCTCAAGCTATCTATTGATGCTTATAATGCCTAGTAATAATTAATTAATTAAGACTAATTTAAGGATTAAAGTAAGGTGCAAACTTGATAAAAAAGAAACAAAAAATCAAAGAGTTGCATGAGTGTCAAGGGCATTGTTGAGCACTTACTTGCTTCTCCTACGCCGCTCGGTGAAGATCTCAATGCTCCATGGAATCATCAAAAAACAAAAAAAGCACAAAATCAAGAAACCAACCAGTGGATTTTCACTCCAACCGGGCCAAACAAGGATTCTAGCAAATGAACAAAGTGGAGGACCCTAAGCTAAATGCATTCCCTGGAAGTGGCGCTAAAGATGTTAAACCTAACATACTACCTTGCACACAAGAGGGAGAGAGAAGAGAAGAGAGACAACATGCAAGCATTGAGTACAGAGAGTTGCACTCACTACAAGAGCTTGAGGACATACCGACGCCAAAATACCGACGCAAATGTCGAATGTCGGTATGTCCGTCGTCATGTTGGAGGAGACAAGCATGGCGGGGTTTTTTTAAATTTTCGTGTCCCGTCGCGTATACCGATGCCTATACCGACGCTTATTCCGACGTCTATACCGACGCATATTCCGTAGCATATACCGGCGTATATTTCGACGTATATTCCGTAGCATATACCGGCGCTCGTAAGTTTTTCACAGCCGAGAGCCTATTTTCTGGTTTTTTCGCAGAAGAAGCGAAAGTAGAAGCGAATTAAGGTGCTTTCTCTCCCTCTTCTCTTTCTCTCTCTCTCCTCTTTTTTCCTCTCTTCTCTTTTCTCCTTCTTTCTTCTTTTCTCCTCTTCTCCTTCTCCTAACATGTTATTGCAATTGCTTTTAGTTTTTAAATCAAGAATTAGGACATTTAGGGTTTTGTGTTTTTTTGGCTCTCTATGCATGTTGAGAGCTCTCTATGTATGCATAGATCTCCTAATGCATGCATAGAGATTTTAGGGTTTTGTATTAGTTCTTTTTCTTGTGTTTAATTTACTAATTAGTTTGTTTAATATTTTGTTTTGCAGCTCTTTCACCTCACCAATCTTTCACCAATCCTTTCCTTCAGCTTTGCAAAAAAGAGGTAGATCCTCTTTCGATTTTTCTTGTTTATGCTATTTTCTATGAATTTTTGCATCCCTGTTTTATGGTTTAGGGTTAGTTTTGGGTTCTTGTAAGCTTACACATAGGATTAATTTAATATCTATGCATAAAACCTATAATAAGCTTGCAATCTCTATTATCCATGTACGTAAAACAAGATCATGTTTATTACACCATTGGGTGATAGGATTAAGGGTTAGCATAGTGCATAAGGCATATAGCATAGAGCTTATGCATAGAGCTTATGCATAAGTCTTGCATAGAGCGTATGCAAGAGACTTATGCATAGAGCGTATGCATAAGACTTATGCATATGACTTATGCATAGAGTTTATGCATATGGCTTATGCATAGAGCGTACGCATAAGACTTATGCATATGGCTTATGCATAGAGCTTATGCATAAGGCTTATGCATAGAGCGTGTGCATAAGGCTTATGCATAGAGCGTAATTGCATAGAGCGTAATTGCATAGAGCGTGTGCATAAGGCTTATGTGAAAGGGATTAAGGGTTAGCATAATAGTGCATAAGGCATATAGCATAGAGCTTATGCATAGAGCTTATGCATAAGTCTTGCATAGAGCGTGTGCAAGAGACTTATGCATAGAGCGTATGCATAAGACTTATGCATAAGACTTATGCATAGAGTTTATGCATATGGCTTATGCATAGAGCGTACGCATAAGACTTATGCATATGGCTTATGCATAGAGCTTATGCATAAGGCTTATGCATAGAGCGTGTGCATAAGGCTTATGCATAGAGCGTAATTGCATAGAGCGTAATTGCATAGAGCATGTGCATAAGGCTTATGTGAAAGGGATTGTTGAAATGCAATTGCAAATGCCTTGATTGTGGTTAACAAATGCTTATGCAAATGCCATGGTGAGGGCATTGTGAATTGTTGGTTTGTGTTGGAGCTTTTGGATGATGGATTGAGGCATGAGTCCATGCTTTATTGATGAGTTCTAAATTGTAAAAGGGCATGAGTCATGCTCAATACTTGTAAGCCAACAAACTTGTTCTATCATTTGATATTATCCACATCATTTTGTACCTACACTCACCATTGCAACCACTTCAAGTTTCTATAGAATCTAGCAATGTGTGAGGGTACCTTGGCATTGGTTGGAGAGGCCAAGGGGAGAATGGCTTGAACTCTTTGTGCCGTGATTGCTTGGTAAAGCGGTACGAAGGGAGATTAGGTACACCGGTGTGAAGAAATGGCCTCAACCTTCACCTTGGAGGAAAACTCGGTGAAGGGGTGAGAAGAGCTTGGCCGGGAGATCGGCAAGCTTCAACGCGCGTCCTCAACAATCCTCACCATCGACTTTGTGGATGCATTTGGGCAATGGGGCCCCTTTTCCGTCATATTGTGTGGATATTGCAAATGCATATGATCTTTCATGACATTGTGGGATACAAAGAGTATTGCGTACAAGTTTTAAGAAGTTTAGGGTTTAGGGTGAGATTTGGTTCCAATTACAAAGGAGACTCTGGCGGAATTTACAAAACCGTAATTCAGTCCTAGGGTTTTTGGGATTAGGTCCGAGCTTATGGCTTATGCATAAGACTTGTGCATAGAGCGTGTGCATATGGCTTATGCATAAGACTTATGCATAGAGCGTGTGCATAAGGCTTATGCATAAGGCTTATGCATATGGCTTATGCATAGCATAGAGCTTATGCATAAGGCTTATGCATAGAGCTTATGCATAAGTCTTGCAGCCTTATTATGCAAGCTTATACTTATAATATGCATTTAGATTATTGCATAAGGCCTTTATAAACAGCTATTTATGAATAGAGATAGCTTCTCTCTCCATCCTTGTTCAAATTCTATTTAATTTTGTATGGAGAGGAGATAAGCTGATTTGTGTTTAATGAGCTGCATGTACATGTTATCCTGCTAGATGGAGCCTCTCAATCTTGAAGAGAGAATAGCGTGTCCATGCATGCGATGTAAGTACCAAATCTTTCGAAAACGAAGGATTTGCAACGAGCATGTTCATGACGCTGGCATATTTCCAATGGAGCGCTTGCAAAATTTACGGTTTCAATCGTACAACCAAGCAAGTGTGCAGCCGCATCTTGATAACATTGCGCCTGTGAATTCTCGTCCCCAACAAAGGATGAGGATATCGCAGGAGGGAGTGACAGATGGAGCTCAATTAACAGCACCCGAGGGAATGGAAGAAGGTCAGGAAATGGAAGAAGGTCCAATGGAAGAAATGTTGGATGCCTTCATCGAGCAACAAGAAGCTCTCTTCGAGGAGCATGAACATGAAGATCATCAACCACGACATTCTCAACGGTCAAATTATGAACCAGAGGAAGAGGCCATGCGTAAACTTGCACGCCTTCCATTATACAATGGTGCCAACATATCTGTATTGCGTGCATCTCTTACGATGCTAAATTTGCAGTCAGTTTTTGGATGGTCTAATACAAGTGTCACTGAACTATTCAAGTAAGGTCTTTTTTTGGAGATTACACCTACTGTTGAAATGTTAAATTATCAACTTGTATTTGAGAAAATCAGATATTGCCATACTTGCAGGCTTTTGAAAGATCAAATATTGCCCCCTGGCAACGAGATGCCTCCATCTCGTGCAGATGCGAAGAAGTTATTGAAATCCATAGGCATGGATTACAATAATATTCATGCTTGTCGCAATGATTGTTGCCTCTTCCGCCATGAATATGAGCATTTGCAAGAATGTCCCCATTGTGGCTCTAACAGATATAGAGAAGATGTTCAGGGGGAAGCTGTCTCGGTAAAGGTTCTCAGGCACTTTCCAATCATCCCATAGCAATAAAAGATTGCCTCACTGAAGACATTAGAGCTACTATCTATAAGATTGGCACATTGGTGCGCTGGATTTCTTCAAAAGAGATAAAGAGAGACACTTTGGAGACAGCGCGTTTAAACTCCATAGAGGCAGTCTGTATGGTAGAGAAGTTTTTCCCTACAAGTTTATTAACAATCCAGATGCATCTGCTAGTTCATGTTGTAGATGAGGTTGCAGTTGCTGGAACAGTCCATTCAAGATGGATGTTCTTTTTGGAGAGGTTTATGAAGACATTAAAGGGATTTGTTCGCCAAATGGCTCGCCCAGAGGGTAGTATGTCAGAAGGGTGGCTGATACAAGAGTCCCTTGTTTACATCACTGAATATTTAAGTTCCTCAGATCCAGAGATACCTCGACTATGGTCTCAAGAGTCCAACAGGCGAGTCATTGGTGAGGAACCTCAAGGCCAAGGCATTAAGAGAAAGATGGATAACACTTTGAGAGAAAAAATCAACAAATTTTGCATCTTGAACTCTCATGTAATGGAGAAGTGGATTGAGACATATGAAGCTCTCAAGCGACAGCGAGTACAAGATCGTTTAAGTTTCAGAAGGAATCGCACTACAAGAAATCTCCCATATCCAGAAGGTATGCAAGCTCTTCCGGACTTTCCCACAGGTAGATGGCTAGAAGCTACAATTTTAGAAGCCAAACGTGCTGGTTTACCTATAACAGAGGAGGAGGAGGAGCTTACAAAAGGATGCGATTGGCATGTAAGTGTTTAAGTTCTACATGTCTCTCTTTTTTTTCTCTACATGTCTCTGTGTTTGATTCTCCATCAACAAACTTTTTGTGCTATTTGTAGTATCACAAATATGGGGCGTTTTGGTCACATGGACGTCATTTTCGAGTAGAACGAATAGACCAAAGAAGAGCAACCTTTGATTGTGGTGTCACAGCACAGTTTGTTCAAGAAAGTCGTGCAAGTGCAAGTGATGATAACACAATTACTGGAATGCTTGATTACTTTGGAACCATTCAAGATATATTAAAGGTTGGCTTCAGAAGTTTTGAGTTGTTTATCTTTGATGTGAAGTGGTTCAAGGTAATCATGAATGGGCCACATGCAACTGTACGTAGAGACAAGAGTGGCCTCATCCAAGTGGACTCCACAAAGGTATGGACCGATCAGCAAGATACTTTTGTGCGCCCAGAGCATTGTGAGCAGGTTGTCTTTAAAGCGGATCCAAAAGATCCACGCTGGCTGTTTGTGGTTCAAGTCGCCCCCCGCAGTAAGCAAATTTTTGAAGAATTTGAGCTACAACAAGGTGATGTGGATGCACATGGTAATGGAGAGCAGCAAGAACAAGCCGAGATCAACAATGAAGAGGAGCAAGCAAAGGAAGAGGAGCAACTAGAGCAAGATCCAAATGAAGAGGTGCAAACCAAGGAAGCTGAAAAACAAGTTGAGGAAGAAGACATAGATGATGAAGACATCCTTCATCAAGGGACTTTTAATGATGAGGATGCTGAAATGTACATAGACATAGATCTCTTTGGGGCTACTGATCTTAATGAGGATGATAGAATAGATAACGATTTTTAAAATGATGTATCTCAATGATTATGCAAATAGTTATGACATATTTGTAATGGGTTTATGACATTGAAGGTCCATTCATTGTTTACCATTGTTAATGTTTACCATCATAATCACTACTGTAGGAGCAAGTTGATATAGTTTTACCAATGTTGTTTATCATTGTTAATGTTTATCTTATGGTTCTTTCATTCATTGTTTACCGTGTAATTTTCATTTCGTACAAGTTTGTCATATGGTTTTTTGTCCAACAGGCCATGGGTGACTCACCGCCCTACGACTACAGTCCAGATTTCTCATTTAATCCTACACCGCAGGGCATGAGTCCCCAGCAGTTATATGGTTTTCTTTCGTCCATGACTCTAGAGCAGAGAGCCATAGCTCAGAGTTATTGGGGTTCTGGAGCAGGGACATCTGCCTCACCATCTGGCTTCCCGACGCCAGTTCCCACACCCGTGGGTACGACAGCAGCTCCCACACCTCATACCACACAGCCTTCCACTCCTCTTACAGCTCGATCTACCACCTCTTCACATAGACGGCGCTCACGTAGTAGGTCTTCAGGGGGAGGTTGTTGTGGTGGTAGTGCCACAAATGCTGTGACACCACCACCACGTGAGCGTCGTCCTACGCTCTCATCTGTTGATAGCACACCCATAGGGTCACCTTCCACTCCCTGGGGTGCACATGACCATGACAACAGCAAGATTTACACAATTAGGGATGGGGCACCAATAATGGATAGTGCAGGGAAAGCAATGAAGACACGCATTCGACAATCGTGCACTATACAGTTTCATGACTCTGTCATGACTAAATGGGATCAGCAAGACAAGGGGAAGAAAAATTATATAAACACAAAGATAAAGCAAGAGTTCCAGCCATCTGACCCTATGAATGTCGTCTCTAATGAGTGGATACAGTATACAGCTCGCATTTTGATGGGGCATCGTAGGTCAGAGGCGAGGGACGCATTTAGAGAGGGGAAGGAGAAACCTGTTTGGCTAGATGACAGGGAGTGGGCAGCCATTGCTCAGGAGCTCACCGAGACACCAGACAGGTTTCAACAACAAAGAGAGGCGGCAAGGGCAAGACTCCAAACAATAGGGGCTTCTCATCTCGGGAGTGGTGGTTACGAAACCATGCGCCATGAATTCGTAAGTGTTTGTAGCAATTTTATTTATTTAAATGTATGTTTGTGGACTAAATGTTGATTTCTAAAAGTTATAATTGTTAATCGTGTGTGCAGGAGTTGGCCATGAATCGCCCACCAAGTAGGCGAGAGGAGAAGTACGCTCACAAACATGGCCTTGTGGCCTTGTTTGAGATGCTTGAAGAAGAAGGAGAGACCGTCAATTGGGAGGCATTACCATGATGTAAGATGACCTTCAAACTAATGAAATATGATCAAAACATTCTTGAGTATTAATGTTTAATTTAATTTCTTGTTTGTCGATCAGGAGAATATGCAAACGAGCACGGTTGTTTTTGTGCTCTATTGTAGACAGAATGGTGCTGTCTGTTGCTGTTGTTGATCCTGCTCATCGCAGGCAGCTAGGCAACAGCCAGGCAGCACTATTCTGCCCAAAAAAAAATTTCTGCTACAGCGTCGGTATATGCCCTGGTACCGACGTCGCTATATTCATTGGTATTTTCGTCGGTATTAAGGTCGGTACAGACGCTGGTATAGACGCCGGTATAGACACCGGTATAGACGTCGGTATAGGTGCCGGGTGTATTACCCGACAGTTATACCGACGCTGTGGTTCCGGCGCATATACCGGCGCTTATACCGATGACGTGGCTTTTTTACACCCCGTTAAATAGCGCCGGTACAAGCCCCGGTATTAGGCTAACATGTAGTAGTGACTTAGCCAACCCTAATAAGGGTTAACTGCTCGATGTGAAGTTGCTAGGGGCTCACTCCACCTATACTTGTGTCACCCAAGTAGAGATTCAATGGCTACGTAGAGAGCAAGAAGGAGGGAGCTATGGAAAGCTCAACCTTCACTTCATGCCACATGTATACAAGAGGGACTTGGTAGAGAGCAAAGAGAAGCGAGAGAAGGAGAGAGGTTAGAGCATCACCATCACTACAAGCATACACCAACAATCAAGCATGCAAGTAAGAAAACACAAGAAAGCATACATCCACAAGCTCAAATGAGAGAGAGAGAGAGAGAGAGAGAGAGAGAGAGAGAGAGAGAGAAGAGGGAAAGCTCAAATGGTACTAATGGTTTTTTCCATTTTCATATTTCATAAATGGTACTAATGGTGTTTTCCATTTTCATATTTCATAAATGTCCTATATAATACAAGATCTCATAGTTATAATGGCCAGCCGCCCATTTACAATTGGGGGACCAAAACTAGTGTTCCTAGCTCTATGTACAACTATTACTCATCATGACCGGCATTACACAAGCCGTAAGCTTGGTCATCCCATGTCTATTTTACATTAAGTGCTTAGTGTGGTTACGTATAATAAGTGTAGCCACGCTTGCAAAAGTAATGTTAACCAGATGGTTAACAAATATGTATGGTCCCGATCATGTCAACCAATGTGATGTGTGTCAACGGATTGGATAGCCAACAGATGCCTCATCAATCAGTCCTACTAATTGAACCCTTTTAGAAGTGGGGAATGGATTTTGTAGGACCATTTAAACCTTTAGCAAGGAGGAATAGTAACAAATACATCCTCATGTGGCAACTGACTATTGCACTAAATGGGTGTGGAAGAAAAATCCCTCAAGGATAATTCAGCTTGCAACAGTAGCCAAGTTCTTGTTTGAGAACATCATGACAAGGTTGGATTTCTAGTGGAGCTGGTAAGTGATCAGGGGGACACTTCATCAATGAGGTGATTTAGAAATTGACTTAGTAACACATGATCCTACACAAAAAATCAATTGTTTACTATCTGTATGCCAATGGTCAAGTAGAATCTACAAATCAGGTGATGAAGTTAATCCTCATAAAGACAACCAATTAAAATAGAACAGATTGGGATGAAAAGCTGCACTCTGCACTATGGGCGTTCTGCACAACATTCAAGGTAAGCTCTAGGCTCACCCCATTCTCTTTGGTCTATGGTTTAGAGACGTTAGTCCCAATGGAGTATGTCGTCCGAAGCCTTGGAACAGCATTGATCGAAAGGCTTAGCCCATAGGAATCGGTGAGCTAGTAGATGCAGCACCTCTTGCACTTGGAGGAAAGCAAGCTACATAGCATATGGATAGAAGATATCACTCAAAAAAGAAGAAAGAAATGGGTGGATAGGAATAGCAAGCACAAGGTTTTATAAGAGGATGACAAGGTACTGCTGTTCAATTCAAAGCTTGGACCACACGAGGACCACACCCATGTAAGCTCAACATATGATGGATGGGTCCCTATTGAATAGCAGAACAATTAAGTTTAGGCACATTCATGCTAAAAACACTAAGTGGTGAAACACTTATACCCAAGCCTATAAACGGGTTTAGACTCAGACCCTATAGAGATAGAAATCATGAAGAGTAGCAACCAACCAGTCAGGGACACAAAGGCATCCACAACAGACCAGTGCATGATGGTGTTGATCCCCATTTATACAGTGCACAAGTAAATCCAGATAAGGGGGAACACAAGGTTAGCCAAAGCAAACCAAGTAGAACAGAAGCTGCAAAAGTTTCAAAGATAGCTCATGCAAGAGAAAAGCAAACATAGGAAGTTGCACAAAGAGCTGCTGATAGTCAAGCAACAGTTGAGATCATCAACTTTGCTAGCTGCCACAATCAATCAAGCGAACATTATTTGTCAGCACAGCTGGTAAATCTTTAGGAGGCACATAAATGATAATAGGCACATGCAAACTCGCAACTAAAGGCCAGAGCATGGAATCTCGAGTACACTGCCTACTCATTCGCCAAAATCAAACAACTGTATGAATAAGAAGAATGGGACCTCCCTATAAATCCATATAAGCTTAATGCCTCCGCAAACCAGAGGAAAGGTCCACATCCCAAGCCCCAAGATCTTCATTAGAAAATCCCAAATGATCCTGCACAGCTGCTATAGGGCTAGATAAAGAAGAACTAGATATCTGTGATGAAGATAGAGAGGCCATGCAGACAACTCGACTCCAACCTACATATACAAATATCTACTAAGTTATTCGTTCATTCTTCAAATTACCAAGCAATGCATGCTAATGCTGCTAGAGTTTTTGATATGATTCAATCCTAGGATAATTGGGGAATTTTAGGATATGATCCCCACAGGAAGCAAATAGGTACTCGTGCCCATAATAAAGGGCCGTCCCAATCAACCCAACATCAACCACCCCCACCCATACATCAAACCTTCTGATCAACCTCTAAGGTAGCTGTTGGCGCAAAGCCACCGAGCCTGCTAGGCGTTGAGCATCTGACAGGAGCTGATTGGTGGGACCTGAGAAACTCACGAAGAACACAGGTTGATAGTAAAAGGCCAGTACAATGACAGGCATGCATAGACGGTAGCACACATGCACGCCCATTGTAATCATATATACTTTATTGTTATGGTTTTTAACAGAATAAGTCTTGTATTAATAGTAGTAGTTTTACCAGAGTTAGGAGATAGATATATAGAGGGATAGAGAGAATAGTAAAAACAAAGTTAGTCTAAAGCAAAATAGCATTGTATAAGCTTATCAATAATACAAAGTGCTTGAGACTTAATCATTGTGTACTATCTGAGTGAGTGAGTGAGAGAGTGAGCTTCTGTGGTTCTATGTGCATTATCTAATTAGGCTAACGGCTATGAGTTCTAAACCCATTGGGCTTAGGCATTGACTGATTTTCTTCTAACCGGTAGTAGTTGTCTTGCCCGTACCGACACGTGTGCTGTCTTTGTCAAGCACCACGTTGATATGGTGTCTTTTCTTTAAGTTAGGGTCAACCCGTTGAGTTTTCATAGTAGGAAGAGGAAAGAAATAAATATTGAACACAAAATGATGAAGATTCAAAGAGAAAGCAAGAGATGGTAGGGAGGGTAAAAAGAAAAGAGGGAAAAAATCACGACATGCCCTATGGAAGAGAGAAATATGTTATGAATTCAAATTTTTGAATAAGTTTATTTTATAAAATATTTAAGCATGTGCTAAATAAGGTAAGACGACTACCAAGTATACGTGAATTAAAGACACTATAGATACAAGATGCATGGCATGTTAAAGACACTATCCTATAAATATAGGTAAAAAGGATGCATTTCGTGTAGCTATTTGTCTCTAATATTTTGGTAAAATCAATTTGATTAAGAAAGTTAATTCAATCCAAGGTTACACAGCCCTTTTTTCCAAATTTTTGGCCCTAATGTGTACCGATGGGCTCATGATGCCTCCATTTGCTATATAAGGAGAGCCATTTCCTCTAAGGAGGGCCATTTGCTATATAAGGAGGGCCATTTATTTATGTTGGATCATCAAACCTCTCTTCGTGAAGGTCTCATTTTGAGAGTTCTTAGCCATGTTTTTAGTTCTCTTCTCTAGATGTGAGAGTGGAAGAGCACCTTGTGTAATTATTTTTACCCTAAATAATCAAGTGTAGTGGTGTGCAATCATCTCTCTTAAAGGTTAAGTCTTAAGTAGCTTGTATGTTGAAATGTATGATGTACAAGGGTGAAAAGTAAAAATGCATCAAGAAGGAGGGCAACAAAAGAGCTTTATCAAGAGGAATTCTGTCATCATCTTCTTGAAGCTTGGAAGTTCATCGAAAACTTCTGTCAGCATTTTTCTGTCGATGCTTCTATTTGGAGCCTTGGAGATCTGAAGAAGAAGCATTGGAGCTTCTTTGCATGGCTTTGGAAGAGCAAAGGCCCTTCTCCTAGGTGGGTCTTCTGAGATCCACATCAACAACAAGGTGGAAGACAAAGGGAAGAGGAAGAAAAAATTTGCAGTTCCGTCCCTACGAATTCCGTCCAGCGATGTCGTCGGTCCATTGAACCTCCAACATCCGTCGCCTGGTTCCGTCTGTTTGCCGTTTTGGTTGTCGACTAGTATGGTGGCAACGCAAGGTGAGATGTAAGCCTTGCTACACTCTTAGACTTGGCTACAACACAGCACGACGAGGCAAGGCAACGAGCCACAAGCCGGCGCATTACAAAGGCAGCATAGCGCAGCACTGTTTTTTTTTAGAGAAGGAAAGAAGAAAAAATGCATTACAAAGTTTTAAAAACCTTGTTTTCTCTCCTTCATCAACTTTTTTTTAAAAGAAAAAGCAAACCCTTCCTTTCTAAGGTTTTGAAATCTTTCCAAGTTTTCTTTAAACCTTTCGGCCTAAGGTTTCCAACTTGTTTTCAACTGAGCACACAAAGGTTTTTTTCCCTCATTTTTCTCAAGCTCAAGGCAAGCAGAGGAAGAAATTATTTTTGTGCCATTCTCGCTTGGGAAGTGCAAGATATGCACAATTTTTGAAACCAGGCAAAATCGACACATCAAGCATGAAATCCGATCCTAAATTGTTTTCATGAACTCATGTGCATGGAAGTCGTCTATTGTATTCTAATGGAGTTAGACATTGCCCTTATGTTGCTAAACAAGTGGTAAGACCTCTCCTAATCTGGTGTATGTATTTTTGCATCATGATGAAGTGAAAGGTGGAAGCAAGAGGTATATTAAGAAGAACATGCATAAGCTATTAAAACATGAGTGGCAGCCATGTGTTTGTCTATGTGGCACGAAGTTCCTCACATGATACGAAACTTTTCTAGTTGAAGAGTAAAGCATGTTTGCTAGAATTGGGTGTGAACCACATTTCTCTATAACTCATCACTTTTGTAAAAGCCTAATTTATAAAGGTTACCTACCTTTTCATCGATCCTATGGTTGATAGGGGGTCATTTTGTTCTTGTATGTCCAATGCTCACCTTGTTCCATGTTTGGCATTGTCCCATGGTGGCATTGAGACGGGGTGTTGAAATATATGATGTACAAGTGATAAAGGGTGAGATAAAGAGGTCATGTAGGTGTGAACACATCGGCATGTGGGTGGAAAAGGGATCTAGGGTTGGCCCAACCCTAGCCCTTGTGAACCCTATATAAAGGGTAGGAGGCTGGCCCAACGCTTGAAGGTGAAGGTCAAAAAAACTTTGGAGTGGCTGAAATAGAAGGCAATATAAAAGCTTCCTATACAACTTGTGTTCTTGTTCTCTCTCATATATGTTGCGCTATCGTTGCCATCAACTATATTTTCTTCCGTTGTGCATACTCCCCATAATTTTGACATTGTACATACTTTAGCATAACATCATCATAAGTGTGATAGATATAATTGTGTTTATTTATGTTTATTTATGGAATCTTTTTCAAGATAGGGCTATTATGAGGTTTTGAGAGACTTGGAGTAATTAATTATTCCATGCCTAGAGGGATTTTGGATCCACACCCTCAACACCATAATGTCAAGATCTTCAAAGGCCACAAGTGAAACTTTAGGGATCATTACAAACATCTGATGAAGCTTTTCCAAGGGTAATGTATGCAAACTAGAATGGGCACCCATCCCAACCCCTATCTTTTTATAATTAACAAATATAACTTTAATTATGAAAATTACAAGGAAAACACTTAGAGGTAGTCACTATGAGGACCAAGGAAAGATAATAGTATTTTGTACTACACAGAGGATGAAAGAAATAGCCACATCCAAGGGTAATGTATGCAAACTAGAACAGTCACCCATTCCAACCCCTATCTTCTTATAATTAACAAATAGAGCTTTAATTATGAAAATGACAAGGGAAACTCTTAGAGGTAGTCACTGAGGACCAAGGAAAGATAATAGTATTTTGTACTGCACAAAGGATGAAAGCAATAGCCACATCCTTATATATGTAAAAATAATATTTTATACTAGAAAGAGGATGAAAGCAATAAATCCACATCCTTATATATGCAGAAGCATAGCATACACCAACAAATCGAATGGAGCATTTTAGGTGTGGTGGAAATTTTGCACAACATACCAACAAATCTAATGGCGTGTTTTAGGTGTGGTGGAAATTTTCATCGATTTGTTGAATGTCCAAACACAGTATAAGAAGGAAAGTATTAGTGCAAATGTGGAGATTATGGATTCATACATCTCTATCTAAATGCTTCCACTCTAGGCACTATCCACCACAAGGTTGTTTAGGGAAATTTATAACACTTCAATTGAAGAGGTGAAGGATAGTATTAGTGCAAATGTGGAGATTATGGATTGATCCATCTCTATCAAAATGATTCCACTCTAAGCACTAGCCACCATAACGTTGTTTAGGGAAATCTAGAACACTTGGTAGAGGTGAAGATGGATAACAAAAAAATCAAGAATAAGCGGAGTGCCCTATGATAGGTTTGAAGCATAATAACAGGAACCCTAGTTAAATCATGACCAAAGATGCAAAGATAGAGCTCCGTGGGTGCACTACTAAGAAACCCTATGTATCATGTGCATTCAAGGGGTATTAAAAACCCCTTATCTATGAATTTTTCATGAATAAAATGACCCATTTTTCTTTGTGGACTTATAGGTTTTTTTCAAAATCGATAAAACAAACCCCTTCTATAAATGTATTTATGTTAATATACCTTAAAATTTTGAATTAAAAAAACCCCTTCATTTGAACTCACGTGCTATACTTACATACTTTTAGGTGAACCCCTTGAGAGATACAGGTAAAAAAGTAACAACAAAAGAAGAAAAATGTTCATGCAAGGAAAGAAATTCATTTCCTAGCCAAAGAAGAAAAAACCAACACACCGAGGAAAATACCAAGGAAAATTGAGGATAATACCAAGGATGTAAGATTTATGAAAATACCAAGGGAAATATTAAGAATAAGTACACCAAGGATTTTGGGTTTATGATAATATTAATACCATAATAATGTCACCATTAAAGGGTATTGTTGAAGGTAATATTGAGTGTAATACCAAGGGCAATATCAAAGAATCTATATCGAGGATTTTATCAAGGATCTACCAAGCATCACCCTTGGAAGGTAACTATATAAAATTCATATACATCACATGTGTTCAAGGCCTATATATATAATCCCTTATTTGTGAGTTTGGTAAAAAAATACAATGACTTTTTTTCTTTAAAAACTTACTTTTTTTAAAAAATCCTTTAAATACCCTTTTATAAATATATTTTTATATAATATATCTTAAAAAAGAAATAAAAAACTCCTTCTGTTGAACTCTCATGCTATTTTACATACTCTTCAAGTGAATCCTCCGAGGTGCATCACCATGAGATTTGAGCTTTTACATTTGGATAATTTTATATATTGGCCCTCAATATGTATGAGGATATGAGGTTCATGTGGATAATTCCTTTGAGGGAGACAAATGTCAACATCACGGTGCATCAATTCCTTGTTCAACAATTTTCACACAAAAACATTGTGTCTTTTAGTGTAAATTTCTCTATTTGATGGGGTTAGTAGTCATCTTGTGAGTCATGTTGTTGATAGAAAATCAATAAATTTATCTATTTGATGGGGTTAGTAGTCATCTTGTGAGTCATGTTCATAGAAAATCAATAAATTAAGTACATTGTTTACAAAAGAAGTATAAATAATGTGCAAGATTCTCATTTTTATTCATTTAAAAGGAATGGAATATCATAAAATCCACATTCTGCAATTCATTTTTGGTTATACATTAGCTCAAAAAATATACATTTTCATGATAACCCTGTAGAATTTTGTTTTTATAAGTTATATGCTATGTTTAAAAATATATTTTGTTTCAATTTAACCTATAAACTTTAACGTCTCAATTTTGAGAAGTCTATGAAACTTTTAGAAATTTAAAATTGCAAACTTTTTAAATCTTTAAGCTTTATAATTTGTTGAGAAAAATATTTTGCTTGAGAAATGAGGCCATGTGTGTAATTGTTGATAGTGAGTGAATGATTAGTTTGTGAGTCTAGGTGGTAGATGTTGGCACTTCTTTGATTATCATGTAAACTTGTGAGCTTAATGATTAAGATAATTAATAATGATTGAACAAGTGATTGGTTTAACATTAGGGGTGATGGATTGATAGTATGTTTTCTTTAATAACTATCATGTCCAAACAACATTCCACTAGTGTTCGATGCCTTTTGGCATGTAACGCGTCATGTAGTAATTAGATGTAATATTGGCCTAGATTTACACCACTTGAATTGGGTTTAAGTTCTTTTATTTTGAAGGAGTACTAAAGTTTATTTTAAGAGTGGAGTAATCTACTTCTTTAGTAGGATTTTGGCTTTAAGATGTTTGCATAATTTTTTATCTAGCTAAAAATATGGTGCATGGAAATAGTATCGAGACGGGGATAGAAAAAGGGTAGTGAGTAATAGAAAAAGGGTAGTGAGTAATATTGTGAATTTTAAAATAGTTTCATAGCTAAAATCTTAGAGATCAATACAATCAATTATACTTGCATACAAGACAAACCATGTGACATTCAAGCATAATAGTTAAAGCAAATATTTCCATTCTTACATGGTTTTGATGGAGGTAGGGAAATTGTTATATAGTGTATAGTCAATATCTTATAAAAAATAGAGAACCCTCATAGAAGTAGTTATAGTCAATATCTTATGAAAAAAGGCAAACCCTCAAAGAAGTACTTATAACACAAAGCACATGCATTGTATGGGCTTGTCCACTAGTAATATAATAAAAAGAGTGAAAGAATATACTTCAAAACAATAAACATTTTAACTCAAGTATGATTTTTTATTGTCAAATGAGTTATCAATCTATCATATTAGAAATACATTTAAAATACATCTTATATATATATTACATTTTTTAGGAAACAATTTCACATATCATTGACTTATTACCATTATGTAACATTAGTTTGCATGATGTTTTCTATATTTTTATGACTTTATAATAACCAAAATTAATTAGTGCATCCTATAAATTGTTTGAAGTTTATAATGTTGTAAAGTCAAAGTGAAATACATATTTTTGTATTTGTGAGATACCTAATTGCGTTCATGTAATTAAATGAAGAAATTGGAGCTAGTGTATATGTAGTATGAAGTGACCTTTCATAAATAGTGAATGGACTTATGTTGTACTTGCATGCGAAGAGATTGATAGAGGAAAGACTCTATAAAAATTTCTTCTATTTTGTTTAAGATTGTAAAATAAGTGTTTCCTTGAAGAAATATTTTGGCTATTGAGACAAGAAAAAAGGCAAACCCTCAAAGAAGTACTTATGACACAAGGCACATGCATTGTATGGGCTGGTCCACTAGTAATATAATAAAAAGACTGAAAGAATATACTTCAAACAATGAACATTTTAACTCAAGTATGTTTTTTTATCACCAAATGAGTTATCAATCTATCAGATTAGAAATACATTAAAATGCATCTTGTATATATTACATTTTTTAGGAAATAATTTCAAAGATGATTGACTTATTACCATTATGTAACATTAGTTTGGGTTACGTTTTCTATAATTTTATGACATTATAATAACAAAAATTAGTTAGTGCATCCTAAATATTCTTTGCAATTTATAATGTTGTAAAGTCTAAGTGAAATATATATTTTTGTATTTGTGAGGTACCTAATTGAGTTCATGTAATTAAATGAAGAAATTGAAGCTAGTGTGTATGTAGTATGAAGTGACCCTTCAATAAATAGTGAATGGACTTATGTTGTACTTGTGTTTGTCCAAATACTCAAGAAAGAGATTGATAGAGGAAAGGCTCTATAAAAATTTCTTTTATTTTGTTTAGGATTGTAAAATAAGTGTTTCCTTAAAGATATATTTTGGCTATTGAGACAAGAAAATAAATCTCCAAAAAATAAGGGATGTGCTCTTTTGTCTAATGATAATCAACTTGCACACAATAGAAATGTTAAAAGAAGGTATGTATTCTTTGATCTAATGATAAGCAAGTAATTTACTAAGGATTTTCTTATCTCTATAAAGATAGAGAATTAACTAAAAAATAAGTGTGTGCATGTTTTTATTTAGATCTATAGTAAATAACCTAAAAAGTGCTTATTGATCATACTAGCTTTTCTGTGAAAATTATAAAAGATGCAAGATTACCTCGGATATTATTTCCCAATAAAGCTATCTAAGTCTTAATATTATTAGTGCTCAAGAGCTCATGCATGTTTGTTGTGATTACTCCATGTGAGAAATTCCCACCCAAGTCGCGTTCTATGTGACATTAGGGGAAATTTGGACTCAAATTGGGCCTTTAAGGATTTTTGCACATTCTCTCTCTACAAAAATGGGGGCCCAGTGAGATTTTTGCAAATCAACTCAAAAGTGAGCACAGTTTGGACATTTGGAATCTACTCTTTGAAACCTTTCCGGTGATACACAGCATGATGAGAAATTTTACATATTCAAGAGGCCCCTAAATTTGGTTACATGCCACGCCATTCACCACATTTGCGGACTTCTTGAATATGCAAAATTGCCGATCATGCTATGTATGATCGGAAAGGTCTTGAAGAGTAGATTCCAAATGTCCAAACTCCCCTAACTTATGAGTTAATTTGCAAAAATCTCAATGTGCCCACATTTTTGTAGAGAGAGAATGTGTAGAAATTGTTAAAGGGCCCAATATGCATTCGAATTTCCCCTAATGCCGTGGTATGCATCAAGTTGCATGTCTGATAAGATGATTATAGGTGTGTTAGCTACTTCTTTATGTCTTGAAAGAAATCCCACAATTGATTCTTGTTTGTGGATCCATATATCTTTGTATGGAGATCAAGTAGAGACCTTCTCTAGTACCTTCTATGGTTGAGTATTCTTATCATCTTGTTTGCTATCATGATAGATTTGCTTATAATGATTTATTGTGATCCAAATGTTGTGTAAAACCCTAGGTTGAGAAATCAAGACATTGCAATGCTAGAGAAAAAACATGTCTATAATTAAAATCATTCTCTCTCTCTCTCTCTCTCTCTCTCTCTCTCTATCTATCTATCTATCTATCCATATATATATATATATATATATATATATATATATATATATATGTATGTATGTATGTATGTATGTATGTATGATAATTGCTTCAATTTCTTTTGTTTTCTCCTCGGGGAGTGCACTACTTATAAACCCTACGTATCACGTGCGTTCTAGGAGCATTTAAAAAACCCCTTACGTGTAAAATTTTCATCAATAAAATGGTCCCTTTTTTATGGACTTACAAGGTTTTTTTTTCAAAATTGATTAAAAAGCCCTACTATAAATGTATTTTTGTAAATTTAACTTAAAATTTTAAATTACAAAATCCCTTCATTTGAACTCACATGATATACTTACATATTTTTATGTGAACCCCAAGAGATTTTCTCTTGGCAACATGCAAGAGTGAAGCCACCAATTTTGTTGATGATGCATCTCGTTAAATTCAAATACCAATTGGTATCCTATGTAATTATCTAAATTTGAAAGACGGTGCAGCTAATAGTAAAGTAGAGATTCATGATGAACTACTTTTAGTTACATATTTTCATGTAATCTAAGCTCGAGAGTCTCTATCTTTATAGACATATAAGAAAGTGAGCATAATGTCCTATCCCAAGATGTTAAGTGCTTTTATGTTAATTCTCTAGTTACCAACCCAAATAACAATGTTTTAACCATGAGTATTACATCCTAATGATATGCTCAAATCCCTTGAAAGGACAGTATGGATGGTCGACCAAGAGTGTATGCTTTTGCTTATTACGGACCACAGGATTGTGAAGGAACATTGCAATAACTTAGTTCTTGTGATAATGTCTTGGCATGTGATATTTGATTAGGGATTGTATGGACCATATGGGGAGTCCAAGGTTGGGAATGCAAGAGTTACATCTATGATATTGGAGAGGGAGGATGGAAACATCATCTTGAAATTATTGTCCTTGAAGTAGCTAAGAGGGAACGCTCGGAGGATGATGCTTGATGGGGTATATTGTAGTAGGGAGACCATATGTATTGAGAGATGGTGACCAATGGAGAAAAAAAGTTGAGGAGAGGGTGGGACCTTAGGTGTGACGTGGGATATGTATCACAACACACACACACACATTTTTTTGTGTGTGTTAAAAATGGTTGTGAGACGAGGTCAAAGGGGAGACGTTTCAAGCCCATCAAAAGGAGGTGCAATATTGTTTTAAAGTTTAAAACTCTCTTTTTCTTTCGGCTAGGAAAGGCATTCATTATATGATCCCAGGAATGGGAGGCCGCACGTTGCATTGATTATTGATTTTTTGTGGATTATATTTTTCTCATCATGTTCACTTGAATGGAGAAAGCATTATAATTTTTAATAGCCCATAGCTTTGGTCGCAATGGCGGATTACAAAATATCTTCTCCACTTGGGCTTTCAGAGTCTAAATCATGCATTTGAATTTCATGCGGTTAACTGAGCTTCCTAATGTTTGGAGGATTGTTAAAGTATTGCACTCAAGAGGCGTAATTATGAGCTCATCACTTGATTTGATTTACGATACATGAGCCTTAGCACGATGAAGTAATCAAAGGGCTTTAATTCATGAGGTACAGCGACTACTCCGTTGATTAATATGATATTGCACCAATGGAACCTAGATTAAGGTTGTGGAGGTGTGATGGCGCTTTCCTGCTAGCTTGTCAATCAAAGCACCCCTCCGACACCTCCCCCACTATCTGCTTTGTCTTTGCCACCACAAGAAAAGAGCCCACTGTTTCCTCTTGATTATCCCTTGATTGTTATTTTCTACCAATCTAGTCATTCGGACTATGATACAATCGAGCTCTCATTAATCAGCTTTCCATTGCACTAAGATTGTGCATTAGCAGTCACAAAGATTGTGTCGTATCTTCCTCTGGGGCCTCTGGTTGCTCCCCCGTCTTCACTTTGCTTTGAACTTGCCCATCGGTGTAAGTGATCACTCCTTATCACTAATCATAATTTTTTAGAAAAACTGCACTACATAGCGTAATTTATCACTACTAATCATTAACGCTTTAAGCAGCTTGGCTTACGACTAGCATCATTTACATGCTGCTCGCTAATCTAGACTACTAGGCTCTAATCCTATCATAATACTGGGGAAATCATGATAAACTAGCATCCTCAACCGATACTATGGCACACGTTGATCTAGATTAGTGCTGCAGGAGGATGAGAATAGTTTAACAACACTCTTAAACATTCTGTGTAGGCGCCTCGTTATTCTATAGTGATGATCAGGAAAGGCCTATGGTCCCCAGAAGAAGACGAGAAGCTAAGGCGGTGTATCGCCAAGTACGTCAACGGAAGCTGGAACGACATAGCACAAAAAGCAGGTTAAAAAGCAATTACGTCAGCGCTAATTATTAGATTAGCTCGATCGAATTTAAATCTAATGAGATTAATCACCCTGTATTATGATTTTGAAAAACTATACGCTTTAGGATATCGATTAAACGATTTCTAGACTTGCAGGTTTGCAACGCTGTGGAAGGAGCTGCAGGCAACGATGGCTTAATCACCTACGGCCGGGGTTAAAGAAAGGGAAATTCTCAAAAGAAGAAGTGAGGCAGGTGATGGAGCTCCAGTCCAAGCTTGGAAACCGGTAATAGTTATTGTAAATCGAGATCAATTAAGGTACGATAATTAAGGCAGCAAGGGAAAAATAAAATAAAATTTAACTGCGTTCGAAGGTTCAACCTCAGACGCGGCGGCGGTAACGTATCAATATAATTTCAATGAAGAGAAGACGCTAATTACATGCTAGATCACAGGTGGTCGGAGATCGCTGGGCACTTGCAAGGGAGAACGGACAATGAAGTGAAGAATCTATGGAACACTGTGATCAAGCGAAGATTAATGTTTGGGATCTGCTGCAAGTCGCTAAATACCCCCGTCGATGCTAATGATGGCTCACCTAAGATTAATCAAACTGGGATTAGCCTAATCCCGTTGACTGATCATAGTGACTCTCCATCCCACACTAGCAGCCAATCAGCATCTTCCTCGCGCAGCAGCAGCTGCCCATATAATCTCACGGAAAACCCTAATCCTAGCTCCGACGTGGATTTCTGCTCCACATTAAGAGATGATCATGGATTATGCTTAATAGAGGAGCTAATGCTTGATCCTGATCTCATTATCAGAGGTAGTGATTCATATGAACACGCAGCAAATTTAAGTACTGCGCCAGCGGCCTGCGGTAGGAAGACCGGATGGCAGCCAAATATGGAGGAGGAGACGCTGGAGGGAACCGCTAACTTCAGTACCCAATTATCAGTTCCTTCTCCAAATTATGTATACAAGATTAATCAGCAAGCTGTAGTAACGTATGATCAGCCGCTGATCATCCCCTCACCGAACCTTGATCAAGCTGATAATTGGGGTTCTGCGGCCCAATTAGTAGAGGTTTATAATCCCGCAGATAGTACCACAGTTTCCTGCAATACTGGAGTTAAAAACACCAAACAGACACTAATTGATGATTCTGCTGTTACAGTAGCTGGTTGTGGTGGCCAGTTAAGCTCATGCTTGGTTCCCTACATGATGATTTATGGGCACCCCCCACATCTGCCATCATCTGCTGATGATCTCATGGTGAGCAACGTATATAATAATGATGATCATGATTTTCTTCACTCCAATGAGTTAACCGCCGCCATTGTACCGCATCATCATCCTCCTCCTCTTCAATATAACACAAACAATGATTACCAAAATGAAAACAGCATGCATGGGATCATGGCCGCCAGCAACTCCGATGTTGAATGGGAGTTGCCAATGGCCGCATTCGTGCCTCATGCTGAGGTGCCTCAATGCAAGCTCTTCCATGGTGCAGCTTGATTGAGGAATTAGTCATGAGCCTCTCCTTCACGCCGCAATCAAGTGATCTCTTCAATCAGTTCACGGCATTAATTAGCATACCCTAAAGGAATGGTGCAGTTGAATGTCTCCAATTACAGCTCTGATCATCTCCCTTGTAATTGCTGTGCTAGACACAGCTTGTGGGCATAATAGTTGTGAATTGCTTCTCCCTCAACCAAGTTGTATATGAAAAAACACACTACTCATTACTTACATGTGCAGCCAGTCACTAATACATTACTACAGAACCAATTGTATTCAAATAGTCATGGATGAGTCGAGTGGCTATTTCCTTTCATTAATGTAACTTGCTGACTTCAGGAGTAATTGTGTCTATTGACACAATGGAATTTTAATTATCTTGCATTAAACTTTGTTTTTCTTGCAACGCTTAAAATGTCTCCTGTGCCATTGATTTTTGAGCACTTCTGTTGATGCTTTGTTTATAAAAAAAGTGCTACCATTCCTTGTAAAGATAATGGCATTCTCTCGAGCACGTCAATGATTATTATTATTATTATTATTATTTTGGCAAATTTCCCCAAAGATTGTCAAATGTAGTACTTTTCAAACAATTCAAGTCACTCCATGAGATTGTCACTTAGGGTAGAATATAAGGTGATGATCTCCTAATTGATATCTTAATTTCACTTGCAGATATGTCGTCATCCTCATCTTTCCTTTGGTTCCTGTTTAGAATACCACTAGGGTTTTGAGACCCTTCTATAAATTTTCAATTGATAAAACTTGTCTTCTAATTGTTATTCTTACCTTTTGATTTATGTATAATTTTTTAAACGCTTGTGCACATATTGTACATGTTCTCCACAAGATACTCAAAGCCCCTTGTGTTGATGAACTCTCCGTTTATCTTACATATAATTTCTAGTAGCCATCACGATCATATCATCCTATATCTTCTAGAAAACGTAAATTTTTTATCTTCTTCTTCATCTTCTCTTGATGACAAGATCCACTACAACAGTAAAGTCATGTCCTATTAAGGGTTATTGCAAGGCTAATACAACCAGGAATTCGATTATCTTAGCTCCAAAATACTCGAAAATAAGCATTATTATAAGACTCTTTACTGACACACCATAATAAGCCTTATGATAAGCGATGCAATGGCCCTTATAAATTATAAGGATTATTGTGCACCTTATATTTTCCAAAATTACATTGCAATAGACCCCGTAAATCAAGTAGATTTGCCAGGTTTGTTATGACCCTTATTACAATGTTGTGTATTTTTATGGGGTAGAATACTATTGGATATCAATGTCCCATCCTCATTTTGTATTGTCCAAGCCTCGACTAGCTTATGTTTGTATAGTCTCCAATGGTTGAGCAACCCAGGTGAGGGGCATCCTTGTATTCACACAAAATGGTCACCTACTAGGAGGCTAGATTATTTAATGCCAGCTTGGACTAGATTCGATACACTACCAAAACAGGTTACATGCTATATCGGACTGTTATCCCACAATGGTCCACACATGCACTATGTAGACTTTATTCTTAGATACCTGTCCTACCATCGTAGGGCCCAAATGGGGCCCAAGATGAGCCCGGGTGGTCATGGGAGGTGAGTTAATTATGTCTAAGTAGTTTCTAGTACATCTTGATGGTTGGATTCTACACTGAGGACTATGGCATCGACTATAACCGGTAGACCTGCATGGTCATGTCATGGTTCGGGTCTACATTGAGGATGAGATAGAAATGGACCGAATATGATTGTGGATCTACATGGTTATGCCATGGCTGTCCCATGTATACACGCCTATATAGATACATGTAGGACAACAGATCCTTCCCATACATTTCATCAGTCATCATCACTATGACTTTCCTCCGTAGCTTCTACTAGCATACAATCTCATCTTTGTAGTTCTTGATTAGCCATCAAAGCTTCCTTCATAAGAGTGTATGAGTGTGGGCCTTTATATCTCACTTCAGTTATACAATATTTTTTATGCAATATTCTTCTTTACCTCTGTTATTGTGCAATTTGAGTTTTAAAGTTTTGTACTATGAAAGCTCCTACTTCTTGTAACTATTATCTTATATACACTGCATATTCAATACAACATGATGAAGGCCTATCCAGGCCTATAGTAGCTGTGGGCAAGTATATATATATTGTTGTTCTCATGAGCCAGAAATTACCCCACTATGAGCTTGGTTACGAGTTTCTAGCTACTACTGCCAAGCCTGTAGCTGGGGGCCAATAACCAAGTAATAGAGAAAATAACCGCTCACATAGTCAAGCTAGGCCTATAACAAAAAAACAAGGGGCTTCCCTTGCATGCACTATAGAAACTCCAAGTGTCTATAGTGCATGCAAGGGATGCCCCCTGTTTTCTTACTTGTGCATGTGCAAGTGAAGATGAAGACAATCCTATTCATATATAAGCATTGAGAGATGAAAATTTTTGAAGGTCCATAGTCCTTTTTAAGTCTTTGTTTTTCATTTTTTAATTCTTTGCTAAATAAAATAGTGAAGCTCCATAGTCCTTTTTAAGCTTGACATCTTTGCCTTTTCATTTAACAATTTTGTGCTAAATAAAATAGTAAATAGAGGCTCATAAAGACCTATTAGATGTGTACCTTAAGTGTAGAGTCTATATTTAAATTAAATGAAATAATCCCCCTCTAAGAAGGTACACACAATCAACTTTAGGGTAGGGGTTTAATTTAAATATTGGGAGGGGAAGACCTTAGAAAATAGTGTTCTAGCCTATAAACAAAATTATTGCGGTAGAACCTGAATAGGGTAAAAGCTTTCAAAATGATCTTGGCAACCTCCTTGATTAGCCTTAGGGAAAGACTTGCAACTTATCATAAACCATTTTTTCGTGGGCCCCAAATTGAATAAAATCAAGAGGAATAAGGTTTAAAGGGTAAGGTAGAGATTAGTTTATTAAATTAATTGTGTACTCTATTGGTGCACATAAATGTAATAATTCTCTATTTCTTTCTGTTCATATAGAGACATTTGGCCTTTTCTTAGATTGGCAAGAGAAAATTTTAAACAATGGAGTTTTAAGATTAGCCTAACACTTTAGTAAGAGTTGGTGAGAATGAAAAGGAGGTCAAGCCAAGCCTTGAAATAGCTTCAAATATGCCCAAAGTATGTAAATTCTTGTGCACCAGTGTGCATAGGAGCTTGCACATTTTACGCCCATAGGAAACCCTTTTGGTTTGAGACATAGTGATGATTATATCTTAGGATTTTATGATGTTTTACCCTAGATATGCACTAATAACCCTGATAATAGAAGAGTAGCATTATGAACCTAGAGTTCTCCTTTTTCTACAGAGAGTGCTACTCCCTCCCTCCCCCCCGCCCCCGCCCCCGCCCCCCTTTTTTTAATCTCTACATAGGAATAGGTAGAAGTATGATAGGAAATAATTATGCAAGTCCTCAAACAAAATTGACTTTATATGAGTCAGGAGAAAGAAAATTTATCATTGATAGATGAATCAATGAGTATAAATAAAGATAAAGGTTATCTTTTGATATAGGTAAGACTTTTAGAGAGATAAAGTTCCCCCTTAGAAAAAAGGGAAGAGCTCATCAAATGGAATCATCGCTTAAAGTGGAAAAGATCGAGATAAAATAATTAAAAATATACTTCTAACGTGAAATACAAAAGGAAACTAGTCAAATTCCTCGATTCACATCGCGAAGAAAGGGAAAAATTGAGTGACAAGAAATTATGGATTGTTTCCTCCTGGGTTGCATAATCCAAAGCTTCACAATCATTTGTTGGTGAAGGACCCCTCAACCTTTGATCAAGCCTGCAAATGGGCGATCTTTCTTGATGACAACATGCAAGAAAGTCATTCCATGCAATTGGCCATCAAGCCAATGACAACCCAAAGCTCATTTGTAACATTATCCTCATCTCTTCCCGATCACCATGCATTAATGGTGGCACCACCCCCAACTAACCACTCACATAGAGCACCACCATGACCTTTTACAGTGCCCATCTTTCAATTCCAACTGTTTCCTGTCAAGACAAACCCCACTGATCATAAAAAGGTCCAAACATGGTCCATTGCTAAGACCATGGAGCCCATGCGCTCCGACACCCCTGAGGCACCCATAACCCATCACATTCCTTTGCCTGTGCCTCACTTGGACCCTAACTCAATTATGCACACCATAGGGAAACCACCTCTTCAGTGTTTCCTCTGACATGGGCCCCATAGAGTGGCTGAATGCCATCAAAAGAAAAGCCTACTATTGACACCACAATGTCAATGGCAGCTATGGGATCAATCATTACTTCAAAGATTGTGCTTTGCAATCAGTTTCTCACTCCACAGTCGAAGGCATGCCATCCCTCAATGTGTTGAAGCATTCAACACATTCAACATGGGAAGATCTCCATTGTCCCATTGAATGTTGTCACATGGTTGTAGGCCAAACTCAAGAAGGTTGATAAACCAAAGCAGTCCAACATCTTAGCTACCGAATGTGCCACATCCAAAAAGAAACAACACTCTAAGCACATTGGCAAAGGTGAAGGTGAAGATCGGGTTACCATCAAAAGTGACTCAACAAAGACCACATCATCCTTCTCAGGGAGTGATGATCATGCCGAAATGTCACTCCCACAAGAAGCCTTGAGGAACATGACATGCTAGGGTGAGCTTAATAATCATCTCCATGTTAACCACTAAGTCATGAGGCTCCCCTTTTGCACATGGCTCCCATTCATTTCTCTGTTCCCATACTCGGAGGTAGGTCTGGGACCCAACATGGAGGATGACGAGGGCGAGGATCTCAAGAGAATTGGATCTTTCCTACACAGGCTTATGTAACCTTAGTTCGCATTGGAAATTGTGGGAGATCCAAACGTCTCTTTGGTCATAGAACCAATTCTTAGGTTTTAGGATTTCCTTGTTTTGATTGTAATTGTAGTGGGGTTTATATATATTATACATCTATCTAGTTCAACCATGACATAAGATTCCCTCGAAATCTGGTGCTCCGAAATATTTCATTTATTATTGTTGCACAGCCAACGACTTCATATTCTGCTTCCCTGTGATTCTCGACACTATATCCTAGTCATGCTATGGGAGAGTCTTCTAGAGATCATGGAATGCATGCATTAATCATCTATAACTATCCTAGTAAGTAATCAATGGAATATTGATAAATGATTATGTTAAGCTCACCCTAAAGTGTGGTGGGAAGTTACCGATCCGTCGAGCTTGAGCTATGCTCAAGAGCTCCACCATAGCTGCTCGCCGTGATCCTCTTGCACTCATTGTCACACTAAGGTGGTTGCTAATCCTATGGGTGGTGCAACCTCTCTCGCGAAGATCGTGTGGGATCTCCATGGAAGACGATCGCGGGTGATAGCCTAATCACTTAAGCAAGAGGTAGAGAAGAAGCAAGAGGGAACGCGTGATTAGTACTAATCACACACAAACCCTAACTGTAATTACACCACACATGCTAGATTAGAGTTGCAAGAGAGAGGGAGAGAGAACACTCCACTTCTATTGCATAAATGGGAGAATGTGTTGTTGGAATTAGGGTTAGGTTGTAACAATGCACACACACAAGATAGAGAAGCCTGAGAGCACACAAACTCACTAGATTAGAATGAACAAATGTGTGCCAGATACAAAACATAAGTACACACCCAAAATGAGTAGATAAGACGGTGTACATACACACAAGGGAAAAAACCTCCTTGTGAGGGAAAAAGTGCCTCGGCGGTCCTAAGTGTGTTCACACACATCACTACCATATTATGCTACAAATCCCCCCTGGAGTGATGATGTGAACAAGTATAGGGTATGGCTGATCAATCCTGAAAAGGCAATAAGCCCAAAGATTTACAAAAAGCTTTAAACTTTTTACGAGGAAGAGACTTTGTGAATAAATCTGCCATGCTATCATGTGTAGGCACATAGACCAAACTGATCTCCGCTCCAAAGAGTTTCCCTAATATAGTGGTAATGCACCTCAATGTGCTTAATGCGAGCATGAAACACTAGGTTCCTCATCGCAATTGCTAATGCGCTCTGGTTATGAGTAAAAATCGTAGTGCTAGTAGACGACTGTCCAACACCCAAATCAGCCATAAGAGGTCTGAGCCACACACACGCCATGATATACATGAATCACCAAGGTGAAAGAAAAACCCACTAGTAGACACTCGTGTGTCATAACATCTAGCCCAATCTGAATCACTGAAAGCACGCAGCTATGACTCACCCCCTTTTAGATAAAATAATCCAAAATATTGAGTGCCCTCTAAATAGCAAAAAACCCGCTTAACAGCCTGCTAATGCTTTGTACCTAGGCTATGCATAAATTTGCTCAACTGTGAGACCACATACTGTATATCTGGCCTTGTGTTGCACACATAAAGAAGGGATCCAATGGCCTCTCTACTGATACAAACTAGCATCAAAAGAGTCTCCTGTATCTTGAGTTGAGTACCTGTCTCCACAGGTGTAGCCCACAGGTTTACAATCTTCAAGAGTAAACCTCTTCAATAGCTTCTCTATATATTTAGACTATAGCATAACAAGGCGCCATCATTGCAATGCATAAACTGAATCCCCAAATAGTAATGCAAGGGCCCAAATCAGACATCTCAATCGATGACTGCAAATCAACCTTAAAGGCAAAAATCCGATCTATATTGGGTCCCGTTGAGCAGCACATCATCAACGTATAGAACGATGACCAAAAATGTGTCCTTACTTCTCTTCACATAGAGGGTGCTCTCTGTTGGACTATTGCAAAAATCATTTGCACCAAGTATGCATGAATCTTCTCATACCATGCTCTAAGAGCCTGCTTAAGGCCATAAAGAGCCTTTTTCAACTTGCATACTTTAGACTCTTCTCCTTTCACAAACAGAACCAGGAGGAGGCTATGATACATACACCTCCTCATGTAAATCATCCATTCAAGAATGTAGTATTAATGTCCAACTGATATACATTCCACCCATGATGTGTTGCCAAACCAATGAGGCACCTAATGATAGTCATATGAGATGTGGGTGCAAAGGTCTCATCATAATCAATGCCCTTTTGTTGGGCATACCCCTTTGCAACAAGTCTGGCCTTGTAACGATCAATGCTACCATATGCTTTGCATTTTAACTTGTAAACCCACTTAGTATCAATGGCCTTCTTGCCACCATGAGGTAGATCTATCAAATACCAGGTGTCATTCTTGAGTTTAAAGTTATACTCATGCATTCAATGATCATCATCTTGTGCTTCCTCAAAGGAAACAGGTTCCTCCTTATTACAGAAAGTAGAAATGAGAACGTGATCCACATGAGAATAATCTGCATGATGAGAACCTGCATGAGTTTGCTAGGTAAAGGAGCTGCCAACTTGCTATCCCTCAATGTCTGCCATTTTGGCATATGCCTAGATTATTATGTGGCTATTCTCTCCTCCTCATCATCCTCAATAATTGCCTCATCAAAAGGCTGATTTATAGGCTGGTTTTGCACCTACAAAGGCTGAATTTCAGCACTTGGTTGAGCATTCAATTGCTCTACATATGGCTGCCCTTTATTAAACAAAGGTAGGAGCGAATCAAACATGTCTTGTGAGCATTCAATTGCTCTACATATGGCTTCCCTTTATTAAACAAAGGTAGGAGTGAATCAAACATGTCTTGTGAGCATCAAAAGGCTGATTTATAGGCTTGTTTTGCACCTACAAAGGCTGAATTTCAGCACTTGGTTGAGCATTCAATTTCTCTATATATGGCTGCCCTTTATTAAACAAAGGTAGGAGCGAATCAAACATGTCTTGTGAGCATACATTTTGCTATTTTTACATGAAAGCATGGGTTGAACTGTGTTTTCAACAAAAACAACATCTCTACTTACCAAAATCCGCTTTGAAGGCTGGATGGTAGAGTCTATATCCCTTGCTTTCTAAACTGTATCCCACAAATATGCATTTAACTACCTTATCATCAAGATTACTGCATTGTTGCTCAAGCACAAGAGCATAAGCAAGACAACCAAAAACATGCAAATGAGCCACAAAAGGCTTCTTGCCATGCCGAGCTTCATAAGGAGTTTTGGACTGTAAGGCCTTGGTAGGACATTTGTTCCAACACATAGTTTGTGCACATAGTTGCCTTTAACCAAAAACCATGAGGTAAATCTTGGGCTTTCACCATACATCGTGCCATTTCTATGAGAGACCTATTCTTCCTCTCAGCCACACCATTTTACTGAGGTGTGTATGGCATGCCTTTTTTAGTCATATATGCATGAAATTCCTTGGACATATACTCCCCCCCTCGACCTGAACGAAGGGTGCCAAATTTACATTCACATGCATTTTCAGCCATGCATATACAAAGTGCCTAAAGCACATAAAAACCTCTGACTTCTACTTTAATGGATACACCCAGCTATGTCTAGAGTAATCATCAATAAAAGTGCCAAAGTAGAGATATCCCCCAATAGATGGTGTCCTCATAGGACCACATACATCACTATGTATAAGCTGTAATTTCTTAATAGCTCTCACAAATCCATCCTTTGGAAATGATGCCCAATGCATTTTACCAAGAATACACCCCTCATGTACATGTCTAGCAGGGGTCTCAAGAGTTTGCAACTCAGACACCATATCATGCCTTTGAAGGCGTAACAAACTGCCATAATTTAGATGGCCAAATCGTGCATGACATAATTTTGCATCACTCATAGCACGAGTTGTAGAGATTGAGCAAGCATCATGCTGCAACTTCTCAAATACATCCATCTTGTATAGGCCATGAAACAAGATACCTGAGGAGGCAATGATAGAATAACCATCATTTATATCCTGAACTATACATCTGTCATCCACAAATTTCACCATCAAGCTTGACAAGGCTAAGGTTGAAACTAACAGCAAGTTCTTCTTAATGCCTAGCACATATAAAACTTTAGAAAGAGTAAATGCAACCCATTTGTAATAGTGAGCACAACTCTACAAACTCCTTTGACAGGATATGAGGAACCATTTGCACATGTGACGGTTCCTGCACTTGGGATAGATTCCAAAGATGATGAGAACAATTTTTTTGTGAAGTAATGTGCTTACTAGCATCACTGTCAAAGTACCAAACATCCTATTCTACCCACTGACATGCATACATCATGAACAGAAGGGTCATAAACTGCAATGTACATTCCATGCCCAATCATCTTGAGCAAAACTTACAGATTCCTTCTTCTCTGCACTTGGTGCAGATGCATCCACCACCACGGCCATGCCCGATTCTTTCTTTTTCTCCTTCTCTAGCCTTTTCTTACACTCATTTATGTAGTTCCCTGGTTTCTTGCAATAGTGACACTTGCCCTTCTTTTTAGGCTTATTAACTTCTTTCTCTACATCCTTACCTAAGGATTCTAATTTTGCGTTATAGCCACCATGTGAAGAAGCTTTACCTTTGCCTTTCTTACTGGCAGCAAAAGCTTGGTCACCAACTTGCATAACAGATGTGTTTTGCCTAGACTACTGCTCTTCTTTTGCAAGAGTACTGAAACTAGCTCATCAAATGTAAGGGCATTTGGATTTCCCTTCATCATGATTCTAAGGGTAAAGGCAAAACTCTGATAAGAATCCGGTGATGCATTGAGAAATGTGGGCACCAATGTACTATTAGGATATATCTCATCCACACTAGCGAGATGCTCCTTAAAATCTTTGATCTTGGTCAAGAAGCTATTCATTGAGTCTCCCTCATTCATGTGCTTAGACTCATTGCGCACCTGGTATAATGTAGCAAGTGCCTCCCATGCCTATTTTGAAGTCTTACATGACCTAATATGAGGAATAATGCTTCACTTCATAGAAAGTACAAGCATCTCTTCCATTCCATCTTGTTTGAGCAGTAGTGGGAGGTACTGGTGGTGCATATTGAGGAGCTACATATGTATCAGATTCTACTTCAGACGTACGTGCAACACCTGGTTGCACACCGGTAGTTGTGAAATGAGACAAGTTTCACTACCATTGACCACATTCCAAAGGCCTTTAGCAACCAGTACATGCCTCATTATATAGGACCACAATGGGTAGCTAGTCCCATCAAGTTTTTCCTTAACAGACAACATGTTGAATACATCACTACTACTAGCCATGGCTATCTACCAAATGCAAAATCTTCCAATACATTGCAAGTATGCAACCTCGAATGGCTGCCAACTGACTGAATCACCTACAAAGTGTATGAAAAATAACACAAAGTAGAGAATAGAGTGTTACTAGCAAAAGTATGATGGTCGATGTTGTTGAAGACACTGTAGATGCTACTACACCACACACCAAATCTTTGCCGTTGCATAGCCCAAACACCTAAAATCAAGCATAACCAATCCAAAATGATGCTTGTAGAAACCTTGCGGTGCCCAAAACATGCTCGAATCACACTACTGCGGACCCCCAAAACATTGTATACTTCATATACATCACACTACAGTATATACCTTCTTCTCCTAAGAGGGTGTCTCAATGAAAGACAGAAAAACAGGTTCGTGAGGAGGGAGGTAGACTACTACATCAAGTGTCAAGGAAGCTAGCTCTGATACCAATTGTTAGAATTAGGGTTAGGGTTGCAACAATTCACATACACAAGATAGAGAAGCTTGAGAGCACACAAACTCACTAGATTAGAATGAACAAATGTGTGCTAGATACAAAAGATATGCACACACCCAAAATGAGTAAATAAGAGGGTGTATATACGCACGGGGGGAAAAACCTCCTAGTGAGGGAAAAGGTGCCTCAACATTCCTAAGTGTGTTCACACACATCACTAACATATAATGCTACATGTGTTACAAACAAGAGAAATTGGCTTTTATAGTTCCAAGCCTTTTCCCACTAGGCCGCCCGAGAGTAAGCAATCCGAGATGCCCAAAACATAGTTACAAGGCTAGAGATTCTATTGTCTTTCCTCTAAAGCTCAAGACTTGGAAGTGTCTTCAGGGCATTCCCTCATCAAGTTGGCGACCAAATTTGTCTTCTTCATAGACCATCAAGCCCTCTTGTACAGGCAAAATCACCAGGTGGCTGCTTATCTTGCTAGAGTTTGATTTCACCGCCGTTCTACAGTGAGAAAAGGCTCTCAACATGTTCTAGCAGACCACATGTCAAGGATTCCCAATGGTGAACAACCAGTGGGAATAGATGATGATTTACTAGATGCCTCCTTATTCTAGCTTTGCGTAATTCTGGTGAAGAAGTGGCTCACTTTTTAGCCACTGGCCTACCAGTTGATCCTCTTCTCAACAAGGATCGTGCCCATTGCTTAATCAAAAAGGTAGCCCTATACCAAACAACTAATTGCGGGTCAACTTTAAAAATAGGGTAAGGACAAAATCCTAAGATGTTGTGTTTGAGAAGACGAATATGTCTTCCTCCTTGAACAAGCTCACTCAGCCTATGCTGGGCACTTTGCCACAGATATCACTACTCATAAGGTTGTCACAATTATGGTGGCCCACCTTAATGGCTAACGTGGCTGAGTATGTCAAACGATGTGATGAATGCCAACGCATAGCAATCCCTTGTTTTAAGGATCAATGCCCTTGAACCCCATTATGTCCTTACAGCCATTTAAAAAAGGGGGCATAGAATTTTTTGTAGGTCCTATCAATCTAGCAGCCAAATACACTCAAGCTAGATATATAATTGTTGCCACAAACTACTACACCAAGTGGGTAGAGGCTCGCGCCACCTGCAAGGCCGATGCTCGAGCAATAGCCAAATTTCTCTATGAGTCTGTAATCACATGCTTCACGTGTCCTCTCGAGCTTGTTAGTGACAATGGAAAACATTTCATCAATGAAGTAATCAAATTTCTTCTCCAAGAGTTCCTTGTCACCCACATGAAGTACTCGCCTTACTATCCTCAAGCGAATGGCCAAGCCAAAAGTACAAGCAAAATCCTGTGTGCCATTCTCACCAAAATAGTGGAGGCTAGCCGCAATGATTGGGAATAGAAATTGCCGGCTGCACTTTGGGCTTATAGAACTTCATATAAGGTAGTAACTAATGCTACCCCCTTCAGTTTAACCTATGGCACTGAAGGAGTCATGTGCCCATGGAGTTCTTAGTCCCAAGCCTACGTGTCGCAGTGCACAAAAAACTCACTAGAAATGCTTTAAGCTATCGCTTGTTCGAACTTGAAAGGATCGATGAAACCCACCTCCTTATAGTCTACAACATGATTGTTGAAAAGCTTAGACGTAAACAATGGTTCGATGACCAACTCAAAGATAAACAGATGAATGAGGGCGACATGGTCCTCTTATTTAGCACAAAAACACATAAGAAAAAGCTTAAACTTTGGGGTTTGGGACTTTTTCTTGTCTCTGAAATCACACCACAGGGTGTTGTGCACATTGAAACCCTTGATGGTGTCGAGATGGTAGGATACTTCAACGCAGTAGCAAACTTAAACATTTGCTACTATGGCCCTCTCATTGAGGCCACCTTGAAGTCCATCCATGATAAAAAAACTACAAAAACAAGACCATGAGGATATGAAAAAACTTGCGCAACAAGAGGCCAAGGCGAGGCAAGCAAACATGGCCCAACTAATTGACTTAGAAGAGGAAGACTAGGAGGTGAAGCCAACTCGGTTATCGATAGGAATGGCCACATCAACTATCTTTGCCCAAAAATTAGCTCTTGTTGATACAGGGGCTAGTTACAATTCACTATCCTATGAAACATGGTGTTTCCTTTGGGAGACCCACATTGAAAGAAACACCTGTCGTGGTCCACACAGTTACCTCACAGCACATTCAGTGCATCCGCACAATCACACTTTTGTTCCACATTGGAAATAATCCCTAGGAAGGGAAGTTTTATATGATTCTTGTAGGAACTATGAGTTAAGAGATCATCCTCGGTAGGGGATGGATGGGCCATGACTGATGCAGCATCGACTGGGATGCATGGACGGCCACCCTACAATTGGCTTTTGACCATGTTACTGTCCTAATGACAGATGAAGAACCAGTTCCCATCACTCCCCCATGCCACGAACTCCCACTCCCAACAACCATAAATACACCAACACCCCACTCTTATCATTCCGTTCCCCCGAAAAAGAGGCCTCTCAACATGCCATCTGCACCAATGCCTCTTGCACCCACACAACCACCACACACGATGGCGACGCGCTCTCACATGGTCAAATCACAAAGCAGCTGCCACACCACCTTATACTAACCAAACTAACACATCTAACCGTTCCCTCAAAAGAGGCCTCTCAACATGCCATCTGCACCAACGCCTCTTGCACCCACACAACCACCACACACGATGGCGACGCGCTCTCACATGGTCAAATCACAAAGCAGCTGCCACACCACCTTATACTAACCAAACTAACACATCTAACCATCCTAATAAATCTTCATGGGGTTCGATATCTCACCATTGGGTGCCCAAGCAACTTCGTTTTGCAGGACAAGGCTACTATGAGGGAACATCTCCATTTTGGATCCTCAAAAGGTTCCACCATCCCCCTCACCAACGGGTATCCATAGTGTCTTGCTCCCAGTGTAGGCCCTTCATTTGACAACCTCAAGTCTACAAGGTACAGAATCAACACAAACCTACGCGCCCTCCTAGGTGCTCTGACCACCCTCAATTGAACCCTAAACCCACACACTCAACTCTTAGGTGGATCCTAAAATCTCTTCTTCTTGCTCAACATTACTATGAAGGCAATCATACCCTATGGATCCCCAAACCTCTCCAACCTAAACCCCTACCTCATGTGATGCCTCTGTCACCTACCCTTCACTGGACACCCAAGGCAACATCTGCCATTAAGATTACTCAAGAAAAAGGGAAGCAAAATGTCCTATGTGACACAGTCACCCCCAAGCCACTGCTGACAAATTCATTACATATATACCTTCAACGTAAACAATTCCTTTGCCTATTATTCAGAGGCTTGATAGGACTATGAAACTCCCTTCAACTCCCTTAGCCCCAGCTATTTCCTTTTTGCCACTCACATAGGAATCTCTTCAGGAAGTGCTACCCCCTACTTCGCCATCTCACCTAATTGTTTGGCATAAAGTCCTTTCTTTGGTGAGTTAGGCAAGCAATCAATACAAAACCCATGATGGGGTGCTGGTAGCATAGCCTTAGTGCACAAAACCTATGACAAGGTACACACCTAATATAAAATAAAATCAAAGTGCCACGACCATTCCTGTCTCAAAATCAAAATGCCACGGTCGTTCCATTCTCAACCCAAAGCCCATGGCGGCCATTCCAAATTTTGCACGCCCATTTCCTTCTCAACACCTAACTTGCCCATGGACTTCCCTGTTTGGAATGACCGTTCCCTCCCCTACCCATTGCAACAGCCGTGCCGACTCTTTATGCAAAGCGAATGCCCATTCCAACTAGTCATGTGGCCCATTCAATTGAAAAGATGCAGGGGGGAAGAGAGCTTGAGCTCTTGCAAGCACACGCACACTCACAAAACCCTAATAGAGAACACACAAGGTGAGAGGCTGAAAATCTTCTTCTTCTTCACTCAACATTCAACACACCATATACAAGATAAGAGTATACACAATATGAAAGGTACTCAAACAAATACATACAAGGGTTCTCTATAGTGTGAACCCAACTAAATGAGCTGGCACTATAACTATGCCAGTCTCTAGAATGGCTGTCACACAGCCTGTCATCCCACTGGCCGCATATCACTCAAGATCTCACCAACTATGCCAGTGGTGTAAGTATGGGGCCTATCTCCCAGGCGGGTCATCAGTGTCCACTGCCTCACTAGACGAGCTCGATATCTTAACACTCCCCCTCGAGCTCAACTCCATCTCATGTACACCAAAGTGAATCTCTAAATCTGTGGAACTTCTCTGTACCCAAAGCTTTGGTGAAGATGTCAGCTACCTGATCCTGTGTGCTGACATAAACATGGTCAAGGTCTCCTGCCAAGACCCTCTCTGACAAAATGGTAGTGGACCTCTATATGCTTCGTGCGAGCATGAAAAACTGGGTTCCTGGCCAACTGTATACTGCTAATGTTGTCACAGAAACTGACAACTTGTCTATCCATTGATAGACCCAAATCTGCAAGTAGCTTTCTCAACCAAGCTACCTCACATGCTGCCATAGCAGCTCCTCTGTACTCGGCCTCTGTACTGGATAGAGCAACCATAGGCTGCTTCTTGCTGCTCCAAGTCACAGCAGCACTCCCCAAAGAAAACATGAAGCCACTAGTAGATCTTCTATCTGAGATACTACCAGCCCAATCAGCATCTGTATACCCATGTACACATATCTCTGTCCCAGTCTCATAAAATAGTCCACAATGCAAAGTAGACCTCACATACCTCAGTATGCGTCTCAATGCATCCAAACGATTTCCGTGGAACCTGCATAAACTGACTCACCAACCCAACAGCATAGCTCAAATCTGGTCTGGTGATCATCATGTAGATCAAGCTTCCTACTATGCGTCTATACATAGTAGGATCCTCCAAAATCTCTCCTGAATCTGCACTCAACTTACCATTCTGATCTAATGGCATGGAAATAGGCTTACAGCCTGTCATACCATACTTGGACAACATGTCCAAGCCATACTGTCTCTGCAGTAATCCACTAATACCATGTGGTGACCTAATCATCTCAATGCCCAAGAAATATCTGAGCTCCCCCAGATCCTTCATCTCGAACTTCTGTCTAAGCAAGATCTTTACATCAAAGATCTCTGCATCATGGTCCCCCATAATGATCAAGTCATCTACATAGATGACAACAAGCACAACCCCTCTATCACCATGTCTCACATACAGCGAGAAATCTGCATTGGCTACATGAAAGCCAATAGTGACAAGATATTCAGAAATCTTGTTAGACCATGCTCTTGGTGCTTGTTTTAAGCCATACAAGGCTTTCTTCAACCTGCAAACATACTCGGGGTGACTCACATCCTCATAACCTGGTGACTGCAACACATACACCTCTTCTTGCAAATCCCCATGCAAGAATGCATTCTTTACATCCATCTGATGTAAAGACCATTGCTTTGACGTAGCCACTGCTATCACAACTCTCACTGTTGCCATCTTGGCAACTGGGCTGAAAGTTTCCTCATAATCAATGCCATATGTCTGCGCATATCCTTTGGCTACCAACCTAGCCTTATACCTGTTTATGCTTCCATCACTGTTATGTTTTACTTTGTACACCCACTTGCATCCAATGGCTTTCTTGCCTTCAGGCAATTGCACTAAATCCTAAGTTTCATTTCCATATAGTGCATCCATCTCCTCATCCATAGCTTTCTCCCAACACACATTTCCAATAGCCACATCAATGCATGTGGGCTCTATAACCTGCACAACCTTTGCCATATATGCATAATGATGTGCCACATAACCATCATAGGTAAACCTTTGCACAGGGTTTTTCACTCTCCCAGATCTTTGCAGCTTTTCATTCATGGCTTCCATAGCCTTTTTTACACCAAGTGTTCTCATAGATGGGATCCCAAGCTCCTCATCAAGGCTCATATCTGAGCCACTAGACTCTCCATCAACGTGAGAATGCCCTGTAGAAATATCAGACATACCAAGGGGCTCAACCACTTTTTGTTTTCCTTTACGTGTACTAATCACATTTGCAAGACTGGTATTATGACGCAGCCTGCCACTCCATGGTCTATCAATAGACCCACTAGATGAGGACTCTCATGGTCCACTCAAAGACTGTGATTGCTGACCTGCATTCTATGCAACCACACTTCCACTCACATCCGCCCCAGCAGCTTCTTTTTCAGCAGCATACCAGCTGCTCATCTCATCAAAGACAACATCCCTGCTTACCCTCAACTCACGTGTAGCAGGGTTATAACACCTGTATCCCTTGTGCTCAAGGGAATATCCAATAAACACACTTTTTCAGCTTTTGGATCCAGCTTAGTTCTCAGCTCATCTGGCACATGCACATATGCAATGCATCCAAAAACTTTCAGATAAGACAAATCAAGTTTTCTGCCAGTAAACCTCTCCTCTAGAGTTACATCATGTATGGCTATAGTTGGAGTCCTGTTCATGATGTATATTGCTGTAGAAATAGCCTCAGCCCAATAGCTATGCGGCATATTCTTCTCTTCCATCAATGCTCTCGCAATCTCAGCAATGTGCCTGTTTTTCCGCTCAGCAACCCCATTTTGCTGCGGAGTGTATTTGCATGTAAACTATCTCCGAATACCATTCTTCTTCAAAAATTCAGAGAACTCATTGGAGAAGTACTCTCCCTCTCCATCTGACCTTAGGTACTTTACATATTTCCCTGTTTGCTTTTCAACCAAAACTCTGAAATTCTGAAAGTGAGTGAACACCTCTTCTCCTTCATGAAATATACCCACACTTTCCTTGTGTGGTTCATCAATGAATGTCACATAAGGGCCTGCAGCCTCCCATAGACATGGTCTTCGTAGGAGCCCATACATCTGAATGCACAACATCTAGTGCATTTCTGCTCACATATCTGTTACGTGGAAATACATGCTTTGTTTGCTTTCCAAATTGGCATGCTTCACATATTCTCTGCATACCTTCTTCCACTTTAAATTTTGGCAGCCCTGTCACAATTCCTTTAGCCTGCATAGACTTCATTCTCTGCACATTCACATGTCCAATTCTTTTATGCCAAATGTCTGTGTCTACAACAATTCGTGAATCATTTGCAAACATTGCAGCACTCATTTCAGGCATGTCTACATTCAACGTAAACATTCTGCCCACTCTGTTGCCTTTTGCAATCAACCTGCACTTGTCTTTAAAGTCTTCAACATAACAACCATCAGGGTTAAACTGAACCTGCAAACCCTGCTCAATCATCTGGCCAATTGAAACCAAATTCTTAGTTATGTTCGGAACATGAAGTATGTCTGCAAGGTACTTCACTTTGCCATCCTGCATAGACAATGGCACATCTCCAACATGGGCAATTGGATGAGCAGTGTCATCCCCTGTTTCCACAAAACCTGGTCTTTCAAGGTTTTTCATCTCCTTGAACCACTCCCCATGACTTGTCATGTGGTTCGAAGCACCTGAATCCACATACCATACATCATCTTTTTGTGTTACTTCAACATTTTCAGACATGGCATTCACGACATGCTGCATAACAAACAACCTTTCATTATCCTCATTATTTCTGCTTGAGGATGCATAGTTGTTCTGCTGCACTTTCCCATTTTGCATGTCAGCCTGCTTCTTATAACATTCTGCCTGCACGTCCAGGCTTACCACAATAAAAGCATTCACGTGCATCATTATATTGCCTTTGCCAATTTCCATGTCCTCTTTGACTCCCCCTATCTCTGAATTTGCCTCTTCCACCTATGTGTTGTTGATGTTGTTGTTGTGTATTCTGGGACTGTTGTTGCTGCTGCTGCTGGCCATAATTTTGATTACCTGTTCGGCCACCTCCTTGACCGCGTCCACGGCCTCCTCTACCTCGTCCTCTTCCTGAACTTGTGTAGAAGGCCTGTTGCTCTGAACTGTTTTTGTTTTGTGAAGACTGTTGGTCTTCACCCAAGCTCTTTTCTTCTATAATCAGCATAGACACCAAATCTGCAAAGGGAATGTTTTTCTGAGTCTGAATAGATGTCTTGAACGCCTTGTATTGTGGCCCGAGACCATGTAGACAGACTTCCACCTTATTTCATCATCATCTAGTAACACACCAATAGATGCAAGGGATTCCACAATACCCTTTATTTTCAATGCATAGTTATGATTCACAGACATGCTCTTTTTCTCCACAGTATGAAGTTCATTCTTCAACTGTATCTTACGTGCCTTGGTATTTGTTTCATAGAGTTTTACCAAGGTGTCCCACGCCTCCTTGGGGGACTTGGCATCCTGAATGTGCCCAATCATGGTGTCCTTTATACTAATGGAGAGCCAATACATAACTTTCCTGGCTCCTTGGTTCCAGTCTTTAAACTCTTTCACATCTGCAACAGTCGGGTATCTCCAGTGCCTCTTCATGCTCACCTTCTATGTAGTCCCAATAGCCCTTTCCCATCAGAAAATTTGTCAACTTGAATCTCCAAGCATGGAAGTTATTCTTATCAAGCTTCTCAGCCACAATCTGGCTTATGCCATCATTTGACATCTTGCCAGACACACAATTTTACCACAAACAGCACTCTGGTTTGTCCTGCACAAACTGTTGTAGTACTCTCAAATGTCACAACCAGTGACTTTAATATGCATACATACACCTAATGGCAACTGTTGACCTCTTTGCAGCACACATTGTGTCTGCACAGCCAATCTGTCTTCCTGCAGTTCTTAAATAGAGTTCTGCAGAGAATCGATTACTTACCCGCAGTGCTTGAAATCGCTTGCTTTCTGAAAAACGGAGGTCCAGACGCGCTCGAAACGCGTTTTCGGTCCAAAAAATGAAGTCCAATATAGGGACAGTATAGTTGCCCTATAGCTTTACTCCTACGAAGAAAGCTCCTCAATCAGAGATCGTTTGCCGGTGCCTCCCGTAGAGCTCCCGACAAGGGTGTGGTCACCAACACAAATAGGAAAGAGTAGTTGAAGCTCTTACCCTCGTACCGCTTCCTGTGGTTCTCTTGCTTGCAGCTCAGCCCTTAGCACGAACCTGGCTCTGATACCATGAAAAGATGCAGGGGGGAAGAGAGCTTGAGCTCTTGCAAGCACACACACACACACTCACAAAACCCTAATAGAGAACACACAAGGTGAGAGGCTGAAAATCTTCTTCTTCTTCACTCAACACTCAACACACCATATACAAGATAAGAGTACACATAATATGAAAGGTACTCAACCAAATACATACAAGGGTTCTCTATCATGTGAACCCAACTAAATGAGTTGGTGCTATAACTATGCCAGTCTCTAGAATGGTTGTCACACAGCCTGTCATCCCACTGGCCGTATATCACTCAAGATCTCACCAACCATGCCAGTGGTGTAAGTATGGGGCCTATCCCCCAGGCGGGTCATCAGTGTCCACTGCCTCACTAGACGAGCTCGATATCTCAACATCGATCATCTTGCTGTGGCCGTTCCATTATCTTTCCATGACCATTCAATCCTCTTGCCATGCCTGTTCACTTACAGTCGCATGCCTATTCCCTAAACTTGCCATGGCCGTGTCTTCTTCAAAGTGCTATAAATATGGGTCTCCTCCTCCCACTTTCTCACTTTTCACTCTCAGCTTAGCCAAAATCTTTGCAAACTTTTTCACACACCCTTACCCTCACAACCAGTCTTCACAATGTCTGAAGCTTCTGAGTCTTCCTTGGAGGTGCTCCACCATACTTCCCTACGTAGGAAGAAGCATACCAGCGGCCAATTTGAGGAGTACATGAAGCACCCCACCTGCTCTCCCATCTAGGTGAAGCCCTGATGAAGTAGGTTAATGGACACACTATCCATTCCCTGATGAAGAACCATCGTAAAGTTGAGCACAAGCTCCTTTACTACATAGGGATTTGCTATGGAGCTATTGCAGTTAACCTCGCCATGGTCTAGATATCCATGACCTCTATCTCTTCCTCTACCTAAACTTGTGTAGAAGGCATGCTACTCTGAACTATTTTTGTTTTATGAAGACTATTGATCTTCACCCAAGTTCTTCTCTTCAATGATCAGCATTGACACCAAGCCTATAAAGTTGAGAATGTTCTCCCAAGTCTGAATAGACATCTTGAACGCCTTGTATTATGGCCCGAGACCACGCAGACACACTTCCACCTTATCATCATCATCCACAGAAACACCACAATTGATGCAAGGGATTCCACAATGCTCTTGATCTTCAAAGTATAATCATTCACAGACATATTCTTCTTCTCCTTCTTCTCCACAGTAGGAAACTCATTCTTCAATTGAATCTTTCGTACCTTGGTGTTGGTTTCAGCTTCACCAAGGTGTCCCATGCCTCCTTAGGTGACTTGGCATCCTGTATATGCCCAATCATAGTGTCTTGTATGATGATAGAAAGCCAATACATGACTTTCCTTGCTCCTTGATTCCAATCCTTAAACTCTTTTATATCTGCACAGTTGGATTAATCTCCGACCATCAGGAAATTTGTCAATCTAAACCTCTAAGCATGGAAGTTGTTCTTGTCAAGCTTATCTATAACAATCTAGTTTATTCCATCATTTGATAACTTTTCTTCAATACAAATTTACCAATAATAGCACTCTTGCTTGACATACAAATTGATGTATTATTTGCTCCACGGTACTATACTACACCCAAACTGTCACAACTAGTGACCTTAATTTGCATACATACACCCAATGGTTTTGTAGCACACACAATGTCTGCACAACCAATCGCCCTTCCCGCAGTTCCAAAAAAAAGAGTTTTACAGAGAATCAAAACTTACCCGCAATGCTTGTGAACGCCTGCGAACTGAAAAACAGAGGTCCAAAGACATGCTCGAAACGCGTTTTTAGCCCTTAAAATGTTGTCCAACATCCAATAGATAGTATAGTTTCCCTGTAGCTCTTCTCCCACAAAGAAAGCTTCTCAATCAGAGTTCATTTGCTGGTGCCTCGTGAAAGAAGAGCTCCCAACAAGGGTGTAGTAGCCAACACAAAGGGGGAAGAGTAGAGCTCTTACCCTCGTACTACTTCCTGTGCTTCTCTTGCTTACTGCTCAGCCCTTAGCATGAACCATGCTCTGATACCATGAAAAGATGCAGGGGAGAAGAGGGCTTGAGCTCTTGCAAGCACACACGCACTCACACAAACCCTAGAAGAGAACTCACAATGTGAGAGGGTGAAAATTCTTCTTCTTCTTCACACAACAAAAGAGGTCTACAAAGAAGATAAAGTGACTAACACACATAATAGAGTATATACAAGTGGTCCATAAGGCAAACACGCTAGGAGGAGTGGGTAGATGTGGACTAGTCAGTGTAGTCTAGCTGCTGTTGAATATCTAGCGAAGATATGTCATTGCCAACTACCAAACCCGCCAATGATATAAATGTCAAACAGTCATGCAGGCACCTCGTGAGTGTTAGCTCATGTTGAGCTTGACATCTCAACACACCATTCATGGTTTATTCCAAAAAAAAAAAAGCCTAAGGAGGTCGCGCGCTGGCAAGGCCTCCTCAGGCCATATTGTTTTTGTATATTTTCTTTTAAGGCCATAATTTTAGTGGTTTATACAAAAAAACAAAATGGCTTGAGGAGGCCATGCCGACACGGCCTTCTCAGGCCTTTTTTTTGTATAAACCATCAAATATGTGAGCTTTTGGAGCCTTAGTGATGGGAAAAAAATATTGAGAAACAGGCCATGCTGCCTTGAATCTTAACTAGACATTGAAAAAAAATGCCTAGAACTAGGCTGTGCAGGTGCGGCCTATTTTTGGGCATTTTTTTCAATGTCTAGATAAGATTCAAGGTACACAAGGAATGCTAATGAAGTACTCGTGGAATGTATAGCAGGCATAACTACCGGTGCACCCTTTTTGGGCATTTTTTTCAATGTCTAGATAAGATTCGAGGTACACATGGAATGTTAATGAAGTACTCCTCGAATGTATAGCAGGCATAACTATTGTAGATTGTGAGTTTGAAGTGCACATGGCATAAATATTGTATTGAGGGATTGCACTTAGAAAAAAATGCCCAACAATAGGCCGCGTCAATGTGGCCTATTTTTGGGCATTTTTTTCATGTGATGTAATGGATTCCATGGTTGTAGGATTCCATGGTCTCTATGGATTTGTTTCAAGTAATGCAAGGCTTCAATCAGCCACGATGGAACAAAATATGAACACCATATATGGTCTTGGTCCCAATTTTCCAATCTTATGTGAATATTAGCACCAAATACAGTGAGCCTTAGTGTAATTTGAAGGCTTAAAGAAACAAAACGAAAATCCCAAAAATCGGCGTGACCTGTTTCTGGGCATTTTTTTAATGCCTTGCAAAGCTCCTTGGAAGCGTTTAGCATTGTGGGATCCACTAAAAGAGTGAGAGGTAATGTATAGAGATTTTTTCATTTAGACATGAAAAAGAAATTGTTTTTGACCTAGATGGACGATTAGAGCTTCTTATTAGAGTATCATTAGGGAAAAGTTGGACTCACTTTTGGGCCTTTTAAGCAATTTGAGATTCTAGGGAATATTCCATAAGGACCAGTGAGGGTGAGGCTTCCGTACGAAACTTTTGAGGTTACTTTTTGGTAGGGAGGCCATAACTTGAGCATAAAAACTCAAAATTTATCGGAGGTTGGTGCGTTAGAATCCTCTAATCAACATCTTTCCAATGATATGTTACATGATATAGTTTTGATAGAGTTATCCACGATCTCCCTTTTCATAATAGAATGATGACTTGGAATTTCTTAGAGGGCCCAAAAATGAGTCCACATTTTCCCTAATGACAGGGGGAATATAGATTTGATTTTGTTTAAGAGATGTGTTCTTGTGTATTTATGCAAATGGATATTGCCGTCACTTTTGCATACTTTGCAAGTGGTTTATCTGGCTAAGGCATGGAAAGTAGCCAAGAAAATCAATGATCTGACATGCCAAAACATGTTATACATTATAAAAAAGAACAATTGCAAAGAGGCAATTGTGGCCAGAGGAGGCCCTGTGTTGGCACGGCCTCCTTAGGCCATAATGTTTTTTGGTATAAACCACTAAAAAAGTTATGAACAAGGATGGGCCTTATGTGATGTGGCCCAACCTCCTCTGGCCACAAATTTTTTTGTATATTTTTTTTGAGGCCATAATTTTTTTAGTGCTTATATTCATATAGGGTACATATCAAGTGCTCATATAAAGGCTCCAAAAGCACACACTATAGGGTACATATCAAGGGTACATATCAAGTGCTCATATAAAGGCTCCAAAAGCACACACTAAGGCTCCAACAGCACATATTAAGGCTTAGAAGCACATCAATAAGCCTTGCAACCATTAGTAAGGGGGATTTTTTAAATCAAATTATGGGCTTATGAGACCTCTCAAACCACAAGAGCATAGCCTTTGAAGCACCTTCAGAACCTTTTGAGCATAACCATTTTCTTCTCAAACTTGGACTCTTCTACCAAATAACCATAGTGTATATATCATCAAGACATCTTAGGGTTTTATATATATCTTCATCTTGGGGTTTTATATGGAAAAACAAAGCCCCAAAAATAGGCCGTGCTGCGGCCTATTTCTGGAGATTTTTTAAATCAAATTATGGGCTTATGAGACCTCTCATAAAGAAGCTGATGAACTTCCTTGAAACACTTACAAAGATGACCTTCTATGTCTTCTATTTCCAAGTCCACCAACTAATGCTCAACACATAACCATGAATCCTTGCAAACACATGAAAACAAAATGCCCAAAAACAGGTCGCGCCAGCGTGGCCTATTTTTGGGCATTTGGTTTCCAAGTTAAGAACCCCATTTTGATAACAAAACTTTATTTCAATTCAAGTCTTCGTCTTTACAAAGTTGTACATCCATCACATCCTCAGAACTATCATCATCTAGCACCCATTCATAATCAGCCCACTCCCCCTCAACGATATGAACTATGACTGACCAGTACCCTGCATCACTCAGAATAAACGACCTCAAACATAGAACCATCTTCAAAGTACAGTTCTTCGATATTCGGACCAAACTCTAGGGGACAAGATACATATCAGAGGTGGGCTATCCTCAAAGCTTTTCTTCAAATTTACAAAACTGTATTTTTAGGACAGCAAACTATTACAACACAAACAGCCCCAAAAAAACCCTTACAAACACTGAGAACAACTACTCAGATGTCTACTGGAAAGATCCTTCACATTCTTCATCAGACATTGTCTCAAAGACAAGTACTCCAGCTGAGAGCATGTGAGCAGGAAACATTTGGAAGTTCATCCATTGCTCATCTCTGATATGCAAAATCACAGAGCAAATATGACCATGCACTTTTGAAAACACTTCCATTGGATTGATTTCATCTCTAAGGTCTATGGAATTAACCCCTGGTCCCAACTCCAAAATCAAATACATTTCTCAGATGTAGATCATTCAAGAAAACTCAGCAAACACTCTTCATCTTCTCAACTACAACTGGGCCGCCAGACAATTCAGCTCTATATAGTTCACAAAACCTCTCCTGTTCTCGACCTGAAACACTGCAAAAACACCTTCCCAGGGCCGTAGCACTTCCAAATACCCAAAATAGTCCTAAATTTTGTTGTTTTCAACAAGTATATTCACTGAAAACTCTCCCACAAGTCTCCCAAATCAGAAATACAGCATCAACCTTCAAATACTGACAAGAGATAGTCCTCAGGCTCAATTCTAGCCCTTGAACCTTCCCAAAATAGTTCGCCCAGCATTAGCCTCTTTTAGAGGGTTCCAAATTTGTGCTATACTAACCTTGTATAATGCAAGTCAATAAAGTACAGCACGATTTAGGGTGGACATTCTCGAGTGAAACCCTACATTGTGTTGTATTAAAGCTCAAAATTATTTATCAATTATACATGATTTGCATAGGAAAAGAAGGAATGACGCTCACAATCATATGAAAACAAACATTTTTAAGACCGATAAGATTGAAGAACTCAACTTACCTTAAAATTACCTTAGGGTTGGAGACTGTCACGTATGAGTGCCGAGAAGATCAGGAGAATTGCCAACACCGGTCGCACCATCGGAGAGGTGCAAACAAGAGCAAGAAAACAGTTACATGAAAAAAAAGCCAAGAGTGTTTGAAACTCACACTATAAATAATGCATGTGGGAGTGCCTGCAATTATCCATAGCCAGTACACATGGCAAGATTTCATTGGCAGTTGCCTACGTTCATTCACACGAGTGATATACATGTGTCACTCATGCATTTGATTGTCATCATTGCATGCCACGTGCACTTAACGCCAACGTCATCATGTAGTGTCACATCTACTTAAGGTGGGATCCCCTTCTATTAAACCCTAAATTGTGGAATTAAGCATTAATCTCTCCGTAAATAGCAGTGCCTTTTAATCGATTTTTGTCGTTGTGATCTGCTCTCCATCGTCTACACCATCTCATCACTTCGTGGGTGGACAACATCTTGTTGGATGACGTAAGTGTCCATTTCTCAATACAATGTTTATTAACTTACACCATGTCTTCTTTTTCCTTTTCTATGTGGACTCCTGTAAGGTTTCCGCCTTCTAAATAGGAGAAACACTTAAGATAGTCCACTAAGTCTTAACTTGGAGAAAGTTTCCTATTTATCGACACCTTGACCATGTAGAGATTCAAGGATACGATTCATAGGTAAGACCTAGTCCTATCCCACAGGGGAAGTGTGATCTTCTAAAAGTCAAATCACCCATAGGGTAATTTATCATAAATTAGGCAACTACTAGACTTGATTTCTAGAGGCAATGCTTTTTTCCTCATCCATGCAAGGCATAGCCGCTGACCTAGTCTTCTAGAATAGAGTTGCCCACCAAGAACCTAATTATTTAGCGTAGGGCTTTCACTTAATCTGTTGGAAAGCTACCCAACTAATCGGGTCCACCCGTCCGTAGAATGGTGTACCATCGGGGCATTCCATCCTCCCACTTTCCACCCTACTCACGCATCAATTTGTTTTCTAATTAATCCTACCACACTATTTGACATAAATAAATATGTTCCTTAATTAAAGCCCTTTTCACAAGGTTTGTTAAGAGAGCCTTTTTACACAATACAATCATGCCAAAGACAAGATATATATATAAAAAGTTGATACATGAATCAATTCCATACAAGCCAAACCGGCTCTCTTATTCTTTTCCTTTATTCTGCCGATGATCTAGAATTCGACCTTCCAGCCTCTACATGTTGGGCAAAACCCCACGGGACCATAAACCTTATCTTTAGCCGGTCGCGCTGGCGAGGACTCAAGCCGGCCTATCGCCCTCTCAGGCTCCATCGCTCGATCCTCCCGTCCCTCAGAGGGATGTCTGCACACTAGGGTGGGCTTATTTACCGCACTAGCCTGGGCCCTCAGAACTAGGTAGCATCATAACCTCTCGCCTCAATCGGCGAACCTTATTCTCCCAATGGTATGAGGGATACCTTGGGCCATTCCCGGGCTTTACTAACGATGCCGCCCGGCTACACAAGCACGGAATGGAGTTAGCGTTGAAGCCAGGAAAACTTACACTCGATAATAATTTCAATGCAATTTATTGAATACAGCATCACACAATTCGTAACTTCATACAATTTTATGTCATTATTTCAAAAAAGAAAAAGATACACATTTATTAGCAATATTAAAAAAAACTTTTCTTTAAAATATAACCAAGCTAACCTCGCCACCATTTCCTTGAGGAGCTTGAAGAGGGAGAGTTGTGGAGCCGCATATCGGGAGCATCTTCCCTAATTTCATTGTTGTGTGCTCCTCTCAGGGCAATATTCTAACGTTTCCAGGATGGGGCCATCTTAGACGTCGACTTGTAGAACTTGCTATCGCGGTCGAAACGCTTCAGTCGAATCTCAATTCTGAGATCGTTTGCTCACCGTATGAGCAAAAGACTATAGCGTATGAACCCTTTCTAAAGGCAAAAATCCCTTATTAAAGTCTACGCAAATGGGGGGGGGATTGTGAGATGTCCTTAAGACCAAAAACAGGGAGGATTGTGAGATGTCCTTAAGACCAAAAACAGGGAGGAGAGCTGTGAGGGCTGCAGTAAGTCTATTCACACGGGGAGGGGGGGGGAGAAGAGTTAAGGACACTGCCTCCTAGCAAGAGGGGGATGGAGGAAAATTGGCTTATCTGAAAAGAGGCAAATGAGGGGGTGTGAGAGGGTGGCTGCAAGGGGCGGCTGTACCGCAGCAAGTATGCTACACAGGGATGGATGACAGTATGGACAACGGTACAACAGGGCATACGCTGCACAGAAATACGTGTGGCCTACGGAGCACCCCGAGAGGGTTTATATAGCTGAGGGGTACGGGTACGGGCACTGCACAAAGCAAGGATGAAAGGACGGTGTACCGTCAAAGGCTATGGATCAGTGGCCTGCATGGGTCTAGGGAAAAGGTATTGTGTTAGTTGTCAGGGAAAGGAGTGGTACGCATGTACCTTATCTGGTCTGGGGTAGCATGGGGGTCCATGTAGGGGTACGTTTGGACCACACAATGGGCGGCCGTCCTTTGGTTCTTGAGCGACCATCGTACGGGCACCCTAGTAAGTGTGTACGGTCTAAATTTTGGGGCGGGATACCCAAATTTGGGGTGCTCGCCTCGATTTGTGTGCCGGACCGCCCCAGGGGGCGAATTTTTTTTTTTGTCTGGGAGGTTCTCCTGGTCGTTGGGGTTCAGACCGTTCATCAATCGGATGCCCGGTCGGGCATTTATTAAGGTTTAAGGTCGTTGCTGTTTAACTAAAATGACTGAAATTTGTGTATAAGCTTGATCCGGAAGCTTGATCCGGTGTCCATTTTGGATGCTGTAAAATCCTATATTAGGATAAAATCCTATAATAGGGTAAAATCGCACGCAGATTCCAAATTTGGGCTCAAAATTTAAAGATTCTAAGTAGAAATGACTCAAATAATAAAATCATTGATTTTTATACCATAAAAACTCATAAATTTATCTATTGCATAGACATTTCTTTATTAGTGAAGATGGGTATGTTACATCCTTCCCCCCTTAAAGAAAGATCGAGATGTCCTCATTGATTTTTATAATAAAATCATTAATTTTTATACCATAAAAACTCATAAATTTATCTATTACATGGACATTTCTTTATTAGTGAAGATGGGTATGTTACAACTCCCGAGCAAGCCTCTTTCATTGTTGTGAAGTCAATACAACGTGATATGGAGGTTTCAATGTGTTGGAACTCTTCCCATCGCGTTGTAGTGCATTGCATCCAAATAGCAGTGCCTTTTAATCGATTTTCGTCTCGCTGTGATCTGCTCTCCATCGTCTACACCATCTCGGAACGACATCTTGTTGATGACGCGAGTAAGTGTCCGTTTCTCAATACAATGTTTATTAACATGCACCATGTCTTCTTTTTCCTTTTCTATGTGGACTCCCGAGCGAGCCTCTTTCATTTTGTGAAGTCAATACAATGTGATATGGGGGTTTCAATGTGTTGGAACTCTTCCCATCACATTGTAGTGCATTGCATCCAAATATGTTGTTGCGTTTCTTTGATTGTGAATGCAACACAAGACGATTTACTGGTTTGAATATGTTGTTTGAACCAGTTCCAACACATTGGCCCCACCATATTGCATTGTATTTGAACCGATTTTTTGTGTTGGTCATTGTTGATTCAATACAACGCGATATGCAACATTCTATGTGTTGGATGTCCTCTTATCACATTGTAGTGAATTTTATTGAATATGTTTTCTTTGTTCATCACTTAAGCCTATTTTGCATGTTTGAGTTCCTTTGATTGTGAATGCAGTACAACATGATATGGAGGATTCAGTGTGTTAGAAGTCCTCTTATCACATTGTAGTGAATTTTGTTAAAAATTTGTCCTTATTGGTCCTTTGAGGTGATTTTTCATGTTAGATTTCCTTTAATTGTGAATGCAGTACAACGTGATATGGGGAATTCAGTGTGTTGGAAATCCCCTTATCGTCGCTGTAGTGAGTTTTTTTCAAGATTTCTCCTTATTGGTCCTTTAAGCCGATTTTATGTTCAAGTTTCCTTTAACACAAATTCAATACAACGCGATATGGGGGGGCCAATGTGTTGGAGCTCTTCCCATTCCGTTGTAGTGAATTTAATCCAAAAAAAATTCCTTGCTTTTTGTTTCAACCTTTTTGGCATGTTGTAGGTTCTTTGATTGTAAATGGAGTACAATGCGATGTTTGGTTTTGAGTGTGTTCATTGTCTTCATATCATGTTGTAGTGATATTTATCCAAAATTTTCCTAGTTAGTCGTTTAATTCATCCGTCTCATTTGTTTTATAGATGGCATAGACAAAGAGGCCATCGAAGGCCTCCTCGTCTAAGAATCTTGAAATAGGGCAGAAATCTCAAAAAGCTAGACTGGGGAAGAATATTTCAAGACTTTGCTCAATGAAGAATCGAAGGTATGAGCAGCAAAGCTCTATCTTACATGAACTGCAAAAGGTGCAGAGGCACATGCAGTGCACCATTTCAAGCTCCCATTCCAGCACCTTCTCAAATCCATTTGTGAAAGGAACCGCTATGATTCTCATTGGCAGGGCTCGGCGTTGGGTTTCTTGTATGAGGCTGTCGAGGATTGGCTCATTGAGAATTTCCAGATAGCTATGTTCTAGCTGCCCATGCACACAAAGTAATAGTAATGTCAAAGGACATGTACTCGCTATGGCTTCTTAGGTTCAGATATGAAAAGACTTTAGAGCTAGTAGGCCTCACTGACACAAGGATGAAAGATATCCTAGAGATCCCCCTCCCTGAGGGAGGCAAAGATGTACTACTATCACACTGAAGAGACCAAGGGCAATCGTTCGCGTGACACATGACACAATGTACAAAAGACCAACAACAAAGCGACAAATAGGGAGGCTCATATATGGAGAGAATCAAAAGGGCAAGGAGAGAAGTTTAATTTCAAGACTTACGTAGCTCTAATGTCCAGGCTTTGAGTGAGGTATGTTGGCTCCTACTTCATTGTGAGGTTGCCGGTGAAAGACACTCCTTAATATTTCCCTTTCAAGGTGGAGGAGATCAACATTGATGTGTTATGCAGAATGCACAAGCAGGTCAATGACAGAGTTATGCACGCTATTATAAGGTTTGTTATGTTCCATGCCCTAAACTTTAATTTAAAGTGTTATTCTTTCTCAAAGTAATACGATGTTAATTATTTGTGCAATCTGGTTTTATCAAATTTGCCATGGGAAACTCAGCGCAGGGTATATATTTTGGATTCTCATATATCCCCGCTTCTAGTTTCAGAGGATTTTTCCTACATGGATAGATGTCCATGGTTTAGGCACCTAGATTTGTACCATGCCCAGATCTTTGTAATGGCCTACCACAAAGTGTAAGTGTCATGTGACCTAAATTGTACTTTTGGTATTTTGACATAGATACTAGATTTACCGTCTAATATTGTTTATTGACTTTTGTAATGGACATTGGAGTTTGATTATTATAGATATTGAGGCAAAGCAATGCTATCTTGCCAATTCAACTATAGGATTTCATGGAAATGTGCACTAAGTCCACAACACAATCATTTTTTACATTACTCTGAGAGAGAGAGAGAGAGAGAGAGAGAGAGAGAGAGAGAGAGAGAGAGAAAGGTCTAAGCATGGTATGGTGGAATACTATATGAGTTATATAGCCCAAATTTATATCATAGGCTTAGTTGGCACATAACAATTTTAAACTATTTTGTGAAAGAGCTATATAGCAAAGGTTGTTACTTTAGGAAGGGCTTCCAACTTCCCCACTACTAACAATAACAAGCCTAGGATGGCCACTAGTAACAATAATGAGCCCACAGTCATTTCAAACTCATTTGGACGATGGTGTGACTCAAACATTATCTTCCTTGCCACGTATTCCCATTCTGTGTTTGTTCTACTGTCTGTGTATTCCTGCTCCTACGTGCACACTGGAAAAGTTTGCTTGTTTACCTATTGCACACATGCAATACACACACACACACATAGTTTGCACATTGCCAAAATATTGCAGGTGTCTCTCTCTCTCTCGCTCTCTCTCTCTCTCTCTCAATTGTGTTCATTCAATAATACTAATGCATCCAATGCTAAATCGGTCTTTTTTGTGGCATGTGGTGCAGTGAAGAATGGGAAGGTCAGGCTCTTCAATGAAGGCACAAGCTTTTCCTGGGAAAGCAGAGAGAAGCACATCCATGATCAAGGAAGTTGCCCCACCTCACCACAAAACATTTTGTCGCTATGCACAGGACTTTCATGAAGATCGGGGTCTTTCCATGGTAGGAGTGGATGGTAGGAGTGGATCCCCACACCTTGAGTATGCGAAGAATGACATCTCTCATGAAAATTGGAGCTCTGTTTTTTTGTGCTCAAAGCCCCTTTGTAAGATTACTCCCTCCGGCTTTTGAGGTGTGCAGGTGTAAGAACCTCCCCTTCTGATCTTATAATTATTCCCCTCTCTGAAATAAAAGAAAGATCCTGTTTTACCCTGTTTTGGCCTAGAGAGAGAAAATGTCTAGACGGAGGTAATTCAAAATTGAAATATTTTTGGATATAAAAATTCTCCTAGTGTCTAAAATGGTTTCCCCTCAAACAGATATTCAAAAAGAAATTTCCAATGTGCAATTGGAATAAATTGAAATCAAGTAAAAACCTTAGTCTAAGGGTCCAGATTTTTTAAAATTTTTGAATTAAGGTTCCCATGCACCAATTAGATTAATCCAAATGTAGGGAGGAGATAAATGAAAGAATAAAGAAAATCCCCAAAAATGAGTAAATGCTCAGATAAGATGAAGAGTTGACTAAGGACAAGGTTATTAGTTAAAAAATATTTAGAAGAAATGATGAATTTTTGACACCTTAGTGAGGGGAATTCCCCTCATGAAGGAGGTGCCTATTTCACATGTGTGGTTGAGTTTTAAAATCACAAATAATAAGATATTTTCATCTCTCCTCTCTCCTGCTTCAACTAGATCCAAAAAGTAAGCTAAATTGACTTAAAAATGGTACAAAATTAACCAAACTGATCTAGAAAATTCTAGAATCAGTTTGCTTAGTTAGAGGCTCACTTTTTCCTTTAAATAAAGCCTCCTCCTTTGTAAATGGTTAATAGTGTTTTATGCACTGTTACTCTACTCCTCCTCCCCTAGAGCCAAAAATAGTGAATTTATTGATAATTCATTAGTTTTTGACCATTTTCTCTTCAAAAGAATTGGTGGCCACTCTTGTTGCAAACAAGAGTAGATCCCTCAAACCATCAAGCCAAAGGAAAGCTCACAAAAATTCATGTAAGCTAGAAATCCTACTTTTTCTTTTTTCCATTTAATGGTTTTCTAATTTTTGTTTTCTTTAAAATGAAAAATGATGCTATGCCTTGTCGGAAAGGCTTTCCTCCTCTCTTCATTCTTGAATTCAACCTTTCTTTATCCTAGATGTGTAATCAAATTGTTAGAATTAAACTTTTCATATTGTTTCTCTTTAAAAAGTGGACCGTCTTGTGAATGAGGTCATGGAGACCTATTTGTTAAAGTTGCAACTGCTGACGGAGAGTCAATGGAGGACGTCTCGCGAAGCAAGGTTGACCAGCCTCGGTTTGATTTAAATGGTGAGCTTCCGGTACAGTGGATGAGAGACCAAGGAAGCGGCCTATGAGTAAAGCGCTAGGTGACCTGTGAAAAGAAGGATCCTACAGGGTGCTAACTAGTAACCATACGGTGCTTGAGTTCTCGGTCACCAAAGATACCCACACGAGGAAGATATTGGAACAAGGAGTAAGAGTTGTTTTCTGAATTCGGGCATGGGTCTGGTTGATTGACCTCGCTGGTCCTCAACGGATGAGTCCATGACTCTTTTATATGGATTTGTTGGTTAATCTTGCTGATCTTCAACGGGGACTCCATTTTTTGTTAAAGTGAATCCTAGCCGGTTACTATAAGCTAGGAACTATTGAAAAGGCCCTTGAGTGTGGACAGGGAGTGAGCGTTCTGGTTGCCAATGATGCCATAGATACACCAATGAAAGAATGTTTAGAAATAAGGATTCAATTGGATAATTAGAGGATTATGATCAGTGACACTATGGTTTCATTAAATGATTGTTTTAAAGACTGTTGAATCTGTGAAAAAGTCAATAATGTAATAAACTAAGCAAAACCATGATGAGGATGAATGGGACGAGTCCCTGCGATGATGTTCGTAGCTCGAATGGCATTCATGACTTCAGCAAATCACTATGAGATTAGTGGATTGTGCTGGTAGATTGCTACTGTTAACACTTGACCCAGTGGATCAAGTTAAGGGATGTCAAATAAAAAATCTGTATAATTGAAAATTTCCATGAAGGACTGTTCAAATAGAAATTTCGATCTAATGGACCATTATTGTGATAAGGATTGAATGTTACGATCTGAGTGAATTAGAGTTTTATATAAGGGATCTTTATCCCAGGATTTTGTTGGGTTCACGAGACTATAAGGAACCCAAGAATCAGTTGGATCTTAAGGAAAGGAGTTCTCCTCTAATTTTGCGAGATGAGGACATCTCACGTTTTTAAAGTGGGGTAGGATGTAAGATTCCTCCCGTCGACTTTTGAGGTGTGCAGGTGTAAAAACCTCCCCTTTTGATCTTATAATTATTCCCCTCTTTGAAATAAAAGAAGGATCCTGTTTTGCCCTGTTTTGGCCTAGAGAGAGAAAATATCTAGAGAGAGATAATTCAAAATTGAGATATTTTTGGATATAAAAATCCTCCTAGTGTCTAAATATGTTTCCCCTATAACAGATATTCAAAAAGAAATTTCCAATGTGCAATTGGAATAAATTGAAATCAAGTAAAAAGGACCTTAGCCTCAGGGTCCAAATTTTCTGAAATTTTTGAATTAAGGTTCCTATGGACCAATTAGATTAATCCAAATGTAGGGAGGATAAATGCAAGAATAAAAGAAAATCTCCCAAAAATGAGTAAATGCTTACATAAGATGAAGAGTTGACTAAGGACAAGGTTATGAGTTAAAAAAGAAGAGATATTTAGAAGAAAATGCCCTTTTCTTGAGCATAACCCTTTGCAACAAGTCTAGCCTTATAGCAATCAACACTGCCATCTGGCTTTCGTTTCAACTCAAAAACCCACTTACATCCAATGACCTTTTTACAAATAGGCAAATCACACAAAGACCATGTACCATTCTTCATTATAGCATCATATTCACTTTGCATTGCAGCCAACCAATTTTCTGATTTTTGTGCCCCATCAAATGAAAGAGGTTCTTCCTCTTCACACATACTAGACACAACCAAAGCATCTGATGCATAAGAGGCATGTTGAAAACCTGAACGAGTACGACTAGACATAGGTGCATCAATTTTACTATCACGCAAGGTTTGCAGCAGCCATTTAGGCATACCTCTAGCCTGCTCATTTTTAGCCCTATCCTCATAAATTACATCTTGTAAATCTGCATCAGAAATAGGCTGATCTATGATGTCGTTTGAAATCTGCATAGGCTGAATATTTACCTCATTTAGGACTTACATTTGAATTCCCACCTGTAAACAGAGGCAACAACGTATCAAATACATCCTGTGAGCTCACACGTGTCTCTTTGGTACATGATAACAAAGGCTGCACATCTTCCACAAAAACAACATATCGACTAATCAAGATACGCTTTGACTGTGGATGATACAATCTGTAACCCTTGCTCTCAGCACTGTAACCAACAAAAATGCATTTGACAGCCTTATCATCCAATTTTCTATGTTGTTGCACAGGCACTAAAGCATAGGCCAAGCAACCAAAGACACGCAAGTGACCAATAGAAGGCTTCCTGCCATGCCAAGCTTTGTATGGAGTAACAAACTGCAAGGCCTTACTGGGACACCTGTTGAGTACATATGCAGCACACATGACAGCCTCAAGCCAAAACGCATGTGGCAAACCTTGGCTCTTGACCATACATCGTGCCATCTCCATAAGTGACCTATTTTTTCTCTCAGCAACACCATTTTGCTGAGGGGTATACGGCACTGTACATTAGTGTTTTATCCACGACTAGCCAGAAATGCATCAAACTCTTTAGATGGCATGTACTCCCCCCCTCGATCAGAACGGAGGGTGTCCACAGTACAATTGGATACATTTTCAACCATAAGCAAAAACTGTTTGAAGCACAAAAACACTTCCGACTTTGCCTTCAGTGGATATACCCATGCATGCCTTGAGTAATCATCAATGAAAGTCATAAAGTACAAGTGTTTACCAAATGATGGAGTTTGCATAGGCCCACATACATCACTATGTACGAGTTGCAATTTGCGAGTGGCCCACACAGAACCATCCTTTGGAAATGCAGAACACTGCATTTTGTGCAACCAAAACATGCTACATCATGTATGCCCAAAGTGGGTAGTTGCTGTCTCCATCCAATTTGTCATCAGCAGACAACATGCGAAATACATCATTGTTGTTATTAGCCATGGCCCCACTGACTGAAACTGATGCACAAGCTACCTGTAATGAAGCAAAGATTGAACAAAAAACAACTCGTGCTATGAAGCACGGTCCACAACAGAATACGTATGCCTGTTTTACAGAAAACTACACTGTCAAAATTTTTGCACAAAATGACAAAAAAACACCTGTACAGAGGGACTTATGGGTTTGGTCAGATCAGTTCAGTTAGTTAAGGATTTTGTTTACGTTAGAGAAAAATTATCCTGGAGGAATCGCCCATGCTTTCCGGGCAAGGGAAGTTTTTTCGGGTTCGATTTTGGAAGAATCGAGGGATTAGTCTCTTGTCCGGATATCCATGGGCGAGGCCCCGAGTGAGGGATCTTGCCCCACGCAAGAAGTGCTACTTTTGCTCTGCTAGCATCCCTGAATTTATTGTGCGGTGGGGACAGGGATCTTTCATAATGCAACAGTTCCCAACACAATAAGCGAACGCTAGAGCATTGCGCCACCGATCTGCCTAAGCAGAGGGAGTTAGTCATGTGATAGCACAAAGTTTAGCTCCTGCATCTGATGAGATTCCTAACGTGGCTCTAGATTTTGTTTCTAGATAGGAGTCATATCCGAACAAGAATGACATTGGACCTAGATTCCAATTAGAAGCATATCCAGATAGAAAGTACTAGCACAATCTAGTAATCAAATAGAATTGCAGAGTATAGAGAATGGAAAATTATAAAAAATAATCATTGTATCATCAAAGTGAAAGCCTACTACAACACAATACGCCCACAAGTCATACTTTGTACTCTCTTCTCTCACCCGTATCTTGGATAGTTCCCCCTTTTCACTTTTACATCTACCCGGGTACTACCCGTTGGCAAGATTCAATTACAAGGTTTTTACAAGAAAATTGTTGCCCAATGGATATACTAGGCGGCAAAATTGGCATGGTAAGGCTAGGCATTGGTCGACGATTGGATGATGCCCAACACATGGCCATCATGGTGGCCGCTACGTTAGCAGTGAAGCCCACATGATTCCTTGTTGTTTCCCTCTGGACTGCTTTAGTTTCAAAAAAATCATCTCTGAAATCCGGGTCTAAACCTATGGCCTGTTCTAGCCCCCTTCATCCAGTCCTTCCTCCATGGTAAGGCCTCGAGAGACAAACCTTATTGGCTTGTCGAGTGTATCTGGGCTCATAAGACTTCTTCCTCCTGCTCACCCCTGCATGCCCAAGCCCATTCTTCTCATCTGCCCCCAATTGAAATTGCACCTTGATGGGCTTAGCATCTGGGAACTTCTTTCTCACTCTCTCCATTGCATCAATAGCCATTCTTGATGCAAAGGCATGTGGCTCGCTCTCGGTTTGGTTTGCTCTGGGGCAATGGTTGCATCCTCAAAAATAGTTTTCTCTTGCTCTCTTGATCTTCTCCTTCCCCCTTGACTCCATTTCTACCCATAAGGCGGTCTGCCCGCCGCGGTTGGTTTCGGAATGGGTCTTGTCTTTTCCCTTTCTTCTAGGAGACTTTGATGGTGATGCGCACTGGCAGTCTTGCTCTATGCAGCATGAGCTATTACCTCCTTGCATGGGTCCACGAGTCATGAGATCCCACCGCTTCCTTGTACAACCCAAGGCTCACATGAGGGGCTTACTCTGTGTGTGTTGACTCTCTTGTCTGCGAGCTACTCTATCCCTATTTCTCCACTACAGTCTCATCCAACTGGTTCATAAAATATGTGATATCATTCCAGTTGGACAGTTTTACTGCTCTTGCTTGTTGAGCAGCTTGGATTAAACTCTTTATATATCTGAGGGCCATCTCTTTGCACAAGCTTGTGATTCTTTGTCTCTTCTCTTCCCAAAGCCTTTGCTGCATCTCTTCTTTTTCTTCCTTCTTCCTTTTTGCCCATCCATGGAAGTCGTTAATCATTTTCTCTTTGTTTCGCACTTCCGCGGCATGAGCTTTCCTCATGGATTCCACCTGCTCTTGTCTTTTCCATAGCTCAGCCTTGGATGACTTCAACTCTTCTACATGCATCTTTCTTAAATCATCCATTTGCTCCTCTCTCTTCTTTAGATCGGCATGAGTTGTTGTCAGAGTGACATTCAGCTCATTAAGCATCAGTCTACCCCCTTTTTCTCTTCTCACCCTGGTTGTTGTTGTTCCTTCTTCCCTCTTTAGAGCTTTGATTATTTCTTTGTCCTGCCTTTGCTGCTCCTTGTATTCTTCCACTAAACCTTTATATTCTTCAATTTGAACCCTAAGGGAATCTTCATTGTGCTGGCCCTTTCCTCTAGCTTTTTAGTCACCGCCTAAGCATGCTCTCGCATGTCCATTGACGACCCTTCATAGATTACCAGCTCTTTCCCCTTGTGTGATTGCTCACCACGTAGGTTTCTTGCCATCACCCTTTAAAAGTGTGAAATGCTTTTTTTAGGCCTCTGCCCTCTGTTTTAAGCTGCTCAATCTACTGTAGCTCCTTTTCTTTAGTGGCCTCTTCCCTGTTGTGTCCCACCTCCATGCCCCTTTGGCTGTGTCCGGCACTCCCTAGTGCTCCTGTTAGGTGCGTTCTTGTTGGCTTTGCAGTGTTCGCATTTTTGGAACCTCCATCCGGATTCCTATCTTGAGTCTAGAGGGGAGCTATTTGCTTGCAGGTACATGTGGGGGCTTTCATTGCCACTGTTAGCTTCCTCAAGTATTCTCCCCACACCTCCTTTAGGTCCTCTATTGCATGGCTCTCCCATTGCTCCATTTTTTCTACCTCCAGCTCGTAGACTTTTGGAAGTATTCTCCCCACACCTCCTTTAGATCCTCTATTTCATAGCTCTCCATTGCTCCATTTTTTCTGTCTCCAATTCGTATACTTCTGGGAATTCTTTGGCATCCATTACTACCACCAGAGCCAGGCTTCCGCTTGACCAGCTCCACTTTGTCCTTGCGTGCCTTGGCCTGCACTTCCCTTATAATTTTTGAGTGCTCTTCTCCGATCATGTTGATATGGCCTTTATCCCTTGCTTGGCTTACAATGGCCCTGTCCACCTCGTCTTGTAGCTACCCGTTTGACTATTCTCTCTGGGTCTCACCATTTCCATTTCTTTTCTTATTTCTTCATTTTCCTTTTGGAGCCTTGTTATCTGCCTTTGCATCTTTTCCATATGGCCTGCCTCCATTCTTCTTCTTCTTAGCTCCTCCTGGAGTGGTTCTTGCTGATTTCTCAATTCTTGGATGGTGGCCTCCGTTTCGTTGGCCTCTTCCTATAGCATGGTTATCTCCTTCACTCCATCCCATCATACACCTTTGAAGGTAGTTGAGACTCCCCTATAACCTGCTTGCTTCAATGGTTTCTGAAAAAATTATAGGGCAGGGTTTAGAGGGCTCCGCCTAGGTTGCTCGAGGTGGATGGGTTCTGTGATCATAATCCCCTCTGTTCTTGTCCGAAGTATAAGTTTTCTTTGTGGTGGTGGTTCCTTACTGTGTCTATAGAGGCACTGCATTGAAGGGGCTTCTTGTTTGCTATTCCTCAAGCTTCTGTGAGAGGATGGACTTCTCAGATGCCGCATAGCTATTAACCCATTCCTAGGGTTAACAAGATCTACTACCATTATCTTATATCAAGGAGTCAAGCTAGATACACCAAAAGGTATCTCTCATAATACAAAGGAATCTCCCATTGTGCAATAGAGTTTTTCTCTTACTAATACTCTTGCTAATATCTCTCTAATCCATGCTAGTGAATGTGTGTGAGTGAAGTGAGGGAGAGGAGAGAAGAGACAGTGTGACAATGCTCGCACGGGAGCTGGCGCGATGGAATTTCTTCTCAAGGATTTGTAGAGCTTGGAGAACTCAAGGGTTACGAGCTCGGCCATTGGAAAGATCCTAACGATAGTTGCGGTTCACAAGGTAATCTCTTGTTGGATGTGTTTCAAGGGGGGTTTGGGTGAGCCATAACATTTTTGGCGCCACCCTACCAAGGAATCATCCCTTGGCCTTTTCCATCGTTTTTCTCTAATCTATGTATTACCCGTTGCCCATTGTCTTTATTAGTGGTTTACTATGAATAATATGTGATTGTTATGATGATTTGTGTGTGATTTGGTGTAGTATAGCTCTCTTTTTTGTAAAGATGCTTTTTTGTAAAAATATTTTTTTGCTTAATTTTTAGCTTAAATCATTGTTTTTGTTGTTGATAGTTTGGTTTTTAATGTTCCTAGGGCTTGCACATAGAACTTATTAGGTTTTTTTTTGCTTCCATTGTATTAAAAAATACAATAAAATGCAATTTTGAGTGATTCCTAAGCTCTCTTTAGACTTAAACATAGAGCTAGAATCATTAATTTTTGTTTGATTTGTGTGTTTTTTGTTTATCTCTCTCTCTCTCTCCCAAAAGAATAGTCATTCCTATGACTAGTTCTTTATTCAAATGGATGCTTCTCATTGATAAATTCTCAATTAAAAAATCAAACGCTATGCTAGTTAAGCTAGAGGTTAAGAAAATAGCTTTTTTAATGCTTTTATGCTAATAAAATTATGATAAACTTATTATTCAATTCCATAAATTAGATTTAAGTCTAAAGATAATTATTCTATCATAATTGTATTACAAAGACTTATTCTTTCTAGAAATATTAAAAATTATTAGTAATAGCAGCAGCGAAGCTATGGCAAAATTTTTAGAAATTAATACATATCTTATTTTTATGCATAATGCTAAAAGAGGACTTCCTACCATATTCTAGGATTGGACATCCTATGCTAAAAGAATGATTTTCATCAACTTCATGGGAACTAAATTTTAGTATTTATGCATAAATAATTAATTAAAGAAAAGATAAAATTTTGGTAATTTTATTTTTATGCAAAAAGAGGAATTCCCATGATACTGGAGATCCATGTAATTAAATGAAAAAAGTGAAATTTTGGTATATTAAAATAATGGATATTTTTTTTATTTTAAGAGAAATTTTAGATAAATTTATTTTATGCATAAGAAAATTTTAAATGATAAAAGAGAAATTCCCATGACATTTGGAATTCAATCATTTAAATGGTAAAAAAGTAATTCTTGGCATATTTGAATTCATGGATATTTTTATTTAAATTTAAAGAAGAATTTTAGAAAAAAATATTTTTTTATAAAAGAGGAATTCCCATGACAATTGGAATCCAATCATTAAATGAGAAAAAGAGGAATTTTAAGCTTCTTCAAAAAAATGGATATTTGTATTTAGTTAAAAGAAGAATTTTTATGGTATTTAAGTAGAGAAAGATTTGAATTAATTTTTGGTGACAAAAGAGGAATTTTCACCATAATTCCACCTAGAGAATTAGAGTTGATAAATTAAATTGTTAGAAACAATCTATAGATAGTTATGTGGATAATTAACCTCATCGATATTTTTCCAAAATGGAAGAAGAGTATTTTCATGAAAATCTGATATTATCATGTAAAACCATTTCTTAATCTATTATAGTTAAGAAGGAATGAAATTCATAAAGTTGGAATTTTCTTCGGTTAGAAGTTCAGTAGATGTTTATCTGAAGAAAATCCTTGGAATCAAAGCTAGAACTAAACCGAATGATTTTGGTTAGACCACGACTATGAGAGGGATGGTCAGTAAACTACTTGTCCATCTCTCGATCTGAATCAAGCAAAAACTTCATGTGACTAATTCCAGTTCAATACAAAGAATAGACTACCATTGAATAACCTAGTTTTCCCTTGACAGAAATCACCAAGTAAATTAATTAGAATTTCACCAAGAGTATTTAAATCATTCTAATGTAAACATTTTCTACTTATTTAAGAGAAACATTATGAAAAACTTGATTTTATCCATTAATCATTCATCTAGGATAAAGAATGGGTGGATTTACAAAAGAAGAGAGGGGAATGCCTTTTTTCAATGAGGCATAACATCTTATTCATTTTAGAGAAGACAAAAATCATAAAAACCATAAAATGAAATAGAAAAGAGAAGAATCTTCAACTTACAAGGAGAATTTGAGAGCTTTCCTTTGGCTTGATGGTTTGAGGGATCTACTCTTGTTTGAAACAAGAGTGGCCACCAATCTTTAGAAGAGGGAAGGTCAAAAACTAATGAATTATGTGATGAGTAAATTCACAGTTTGTGGCTCTTGGGAGAAGCAGGGTAACAGTGCAAAAACACTATTAAGCTTCAACAAAGGGAAAGGCTTCTATTTATAGGAAAAAGTGAGCCTCTAACCAAGCAAACTGATTCTAGAATTTTTCGGATCAGTTTGGTCAATTTTTGACCATTTTTAGGTCAGTTTAACTCACTTTTTGGATCTAGTTGAAATAAGAGAGAGGAGAGATAAAAATATCTCATTATTTGGGAGTTTAAAACTCTCCCACACATGTGAAATAGGCACCTACTTCATAAGGGGAATTCTCGCATATTGGCGTGTCAAAAATGCATCATTTCTTCTAAATATCTCTCTTTTTTAACTATTAACCTTGTCCTTAGTCAACTCTTCATCTTATGTGAGTATTTACTTATTTTTACGAGGATTTTCTTTATTTCTTTCATTTATCTCTTCCCTACATTTGGATGAATCTTATTGGTCCATAAGAACCTTAATTTAAAATTTTAAAAAAATCTTGACCCCTAGGATAAGGCCTCTTGAACAGATTATAATTTGTTTCGAATGCACCTTCTGAAAATCTTTTTGAACTTCTATTTTGGGGGAACTTATTTTAATAAGAAGAGATATTTTTCCATCCAAAAATATTTAAAAACTGAATTACCACTCTCTAGAAGATTTTCTCTCTCTAGGCCAATATTGGTAGAAACAAGATCTTTTATATTTTTGAAGAGGGATTTGACTACAGGGGTCCTGAGAGGCTGGGGAGGAATCTTACATTCTACCCCACTTTAAAAGTGCGAGATGTCCTCATCTTGCAGGTGGAGTATGATCTCTTTCAACTTCTTCTTCTTCTTCAATCACTTCCAGCATTACTGCCTTGGAAGTCGACGGCCGATTTGGGAACAACTCTCTTTGACCTCCCCTATTCTAAGGTGGAAGTCTTGCATTACTTTGGATTGAAATTGCTGGTTGAAAGTCTTGCATTACTTTGGATTGAAATTGCTGGTTGGATAGAGGGTCTACCTCTGGGATTTCCCTGATTTTGGCAGATAGAACCCTGATTACTCTAAGAATTCGTTCATCTTTGTTTCTAAAAAGCCAGGAGGACAGAACCTCGTCCTTAGGTAAATTTTGAGATCAGTCCAGGTTTGGGTATTTCCGTTGAGACGGTTTGTCTCGTAGTGGTTTTTCTCTTGTCATTGTACCCGGTGACATCGAAGTATTCTTCCATTGATTTGATCCACTTCTCCACAGCCTCACCCAAGTTTTTCCCTTCACCCTTGAAAGGTCCAGGCTGCGACCTATGAAGAGTTTTACGAACATCCAAGTCGAGCTCTTCTTCATCGAATTGGGCGTTAACATTTCTACTACGATGACCTCGATCCATGTTCCTATCAATACGAAAATTCTTGTTAAGTCTCTTTATTTATGATTCAATCCAATTTTTTATTTAACCAATTCCGGGGTTCTCTAAATAGATCGGCTCCCCACAGAATCAAAGGATAAATATTCTCATATAGAATGCATTATCAGGTAATAATTCATTTAGAATATCTCATTCATATCTTTAACACAATAATGGTCCATTAGACTAATTTTTTTCCATTTGAACAGTCCTCCATGGGATTTCAATTTTTCAGATTTTTAATTTATCATCCCTTAACTTGATCCACTGGACAAAAGTTAATAGTAGCAATCTGCCAGCACGATCCACTAATCTCATAGTGATTGGCTGAAGTCATTAACGTCATTCCAGTTAAGAACATCATCACAGGGACTCGTCCCATTCATCCTCCTTGCGGTTTCACTCAGCTTATCACATTTCAACCAAATTTCAGGGATCATCATTTTCAATCAGAATCCAAATCAACTCATCAGTTCTCAACCAGAATTTAAAAATTATATCAACCACATTCGAATTCATCATCTGGGTAGCATTACTGCTTATAATTTCAAGTCTTAGATATACTCGTTTTTATACTGCCAGTAAAGAGCTACAGTTATATCCTCGGTATATACGGGTAGTCATGGTTCTTGGAACTATAAGGTAAATACCATCATGTCTAGGCCTCAACCAAGTCAGGGATTCCATACAATTGTGGTACTTCCATCTGAAGACCCAATTACTAATTTACGAATTTCAGTTTGAATATCAAATTGTATGAATTTTATCACACAATTACAACCTTTTAGTGCTTCGTGATAAATTTTTGATATATTTGGCTTCTCGGTTGATCCTCATTAACCAAATAGCTCTGATAGCAACAATGAGATCCCTGTCTCCACTGCGCAACAATTTTAGGAGTGCTAGCAGCGGAAGTAGCACTTCTTGCACGGGGGGCAGGGTCCCACACTCGGGGCCTCATCCACGTATATCCGGACAAGAGACTAATCAATCGGTTTTTTCCAAAACGAAACCCGAAAAAACTTCCTTTGTTCGGAAAGCACGGGCAATTCCACCAGGATAACTTTTCCCTAATGTATTCAAAAGCCTTAACTAATTGAGCTCATCTGACCGAACCCGTGAGTCCCATAGTCAGATCAGGGAAAAAGACAGAAATCGAGTCTTGATTTACGGATCCAACCCCATCCAATCCCATGGGTTAGCCAACCACCCAACCACTGTAGTGATGGGATCCAATTAGGAATTTGGTTAGGTTTTGTCGTGGGTACTAGGGAAAAGAGTTCCCAGGCCCCCTAGCTGGATGTTCATGCAAACATAAAACTAGTCACACCACTTACACACCCAATATGAAATTGCCTTTTTCTCAGCATCAGCTATCTTTAAAACAATCCTTTAATGAAACCATTGTGTCACTGATCACAATCCTCAAAATCTCTGGTTGAATCCTTATTTCCAATTATTCCTTCATCGGTGTACTTATGGCATCATTGGCAACCAGAACGCTCACCACCTGTTCACACAGGGGCCTTTTTGATAGTTCCTAGCTCATAGTAACCGGTAATAAATTCAAATAACAAAATGGAATCTCCGTGAAAGATCAGCAAGATCAACCAACAAATCCATATAAAAGAGTCATGGACTCATCCGTTGAGGACCAGCAAGGTCAATCAACGAGATCCATGCCCGGTTTCACAAAACAACTCTTACTCCTTGATTCAATATCTTCCACGATGCACGTGTGGGTATCTTCGATGACCCAGAGCCCGAGCACCATATGGTCAGCACCCTTTAGGATTTTTCACAGGTCACCTAGCGCTTCACTCATAGGCAGCTTCCTTGGTCCCTCATCCACCGTACCGGAAGCTCACCATTTAAATCGAACGAGGCTAGTCAAGACCTCGGTCGCGACCATGCTATGCGAGACGTCCTCCGTTGACTCTCCGTCAACTATTGCAACTTTATCAGTTAGGTCTCCACGACCTTAATTAAAATGCTTCCCCAGCATTCTTGACATAAAACAATCATTTACAAACAGGTCACAAATACAGTTTCTATAATGAACTCTCGTCTTTCCACATTATCCCTCATCAGTCCACATTACTTCTTCCACATTCCATTCATATGTGTACTCATTGTCATCCAATCACATCATTTTCCATCTCATCACCTCAGATTCATTTACATCACATATTATTTATTCATATCCCAATTCACATGTCATCACATCCCATTCACTCATATCGACGTCACATCATTTCACATACACATTCGCATTCATTATTCTACATACACACCCACATTCGTTCATCCACATCCATACATCCACTTCCACATCTGCATTCATACATACACATCCATATCCACATCCATACATCCACATCCCCATTCACCATACATCCACATCCACATCCACATCTACATTCATACATCCACACATCCCCATTCACATTCATACATCCATATCCACATCCACATCCATACATCCATTTCCACATCCACATTCACATCCATACATCCATTTTCACATCTACATTCATACATCCATATCCACATCCACATCCCCATTCACATTCATACATCCACATCCATATCTACATTCATACATCCACACATCCCCATTCACATTCATACATCCATTTTCACATCCACATCCATACATCCATTTCCACATTCACATTCACATCCATACATCCATTTTCACATCTACATTCATTTATCCATATCCACATCCACATTCATACATCCGTTCATAGATCCGCATCCTCATTCATACATCTACATCCACATTCATACATCCACATCCACATTCACATCCACATCCACATCTACATTCATACATCCACACATCCCCATTCACATTCATACATCCATTTCCACATCCACATCCACATCCATACATCCACATCCACATCCACATCCACATCCACATCCACATCCACATTCATACATCCACATCCATTCATCCATCTACATCAACCCACATCATTCACACATCAAACCACATCATCCATACATCAATCTACATTACCCTACATCATTCACACATCAAACCACAACATCCATACATCAATCTACATTAACCTACATCATTCACACATCAAACCACATCATCCATTCACATCCGATTCACATGCCGTCATTCATTCACATCCCGTCATTCATTCACATCCCTTATCATACATTCATATCACAATTCACATTCCTTCACATCCTATATCATTCAGTCATATCCTAATTCATAGGACATCACATCCATTCATCCATTTTCATTTATCTGATTCATATCACTTCCATCCATCCATTTACATCTATCTGATTTCTATCACATCTCATCACATCTATTTATAGAATGTAAGAGAATTTTAATTTTTTGATATAAAGATTCTTTACGCATCTAATTAGGCATAAAGACAACTTTAGTAGGAATAACACTTTTATAAAAATCCTTTTATGCATCTATTTAGGCATAAATTCAATTTTAAGGAAAATAACACTTTTGAATTAAAAATAAACCTTTTATGCATTTTACTATGCATACATTCCATTTTAATGAGAATAACACTTTCAAAACAAAAATAAATCTTTTATCCATTTTACTATGCATAAATTCAATTTCAATGAAAATAATACTTTCGAAATAAAAATAAATCTTTTATGCATTTTACTATGCATTAAATCAAAATTGATGAAAATAACTCTTTTGAATTAAAAGTAAAATTCTTTATGCATTTGACTATGCATAAAGTCAAAATTGATGAAAATAACTCTTTTGAATTAAAAATAAAATTCTTTATGCATTTATTTATGCATAAAATCAAAACTGATGAAAATAACTCTTTTGAAATAAAAATAGGTTTCTTTATACATCTTTCTATGCATAACATTAAAATTGATAAAAATAACTCTTTTGAATTAAAAATAAAATTCTTTATGCATCTATTTATGCATAAAGTCACAATTCATGAAAATAACTCTTTTGAATTAAAAATAAAATTCTTTATGCATCTATTTATGCATAAAGTCAAAATTGATGAAAATAACTCTTTTGAAATAAAAATAGATTTCTTTATGCATCTTTCTATGCATAAAATTAAATTGATGAGAATAACACTTTTGGATTAAAAAAATTCTTTATGCATCTTTCCATGCATAAATCCAATTTAGTAGGAATTACACTTTTAGAATAAAAGAATTTCTCTTATGCATAAAATCCATTTATGATGAAAATCACACTTTTAATATAAAAAAAACTTTTATGCATATAAATCATTTATGATGAAAATCACTCTTTTAATATAAAAGAATTTCTTTTATGCATCCATTTATGCATAAAAATCATTTATGATGAAAATAACACTTTTATAATCAAATTAACAATTTCAATATGCTTCCTTCTATGCATAGAATTTAATTCTAAAGAAAGTAATACTTTTTTAATAAAATATTTTTAGTATGCATTTTTCTATAACTAGGATGAAAAATAACACTTTAAGAATACATATATGATGGGAATTACTCTTTTTGAATAAAAAAAGTAAAACTTATTTTACACAATTTTAGAAAATTTCACCATAACCTCCTTTGTATGCCTGACAATTTTTTAATTTTTAAGTCTCTAAAATTCATTAGAATTTCACCAAGAGTATTTAAATCATTCTAATGTAAACATTTTCTGCTTATTTAAGAGAAACATTATGAAAAACTTGATTTTATCCATTAATCATTCATCTAGGATAAAGAATGGGTGGATTTACTAAAGAAGAGAGGGGAATGCCTTTTTTCAATGAGGCATAACATCTTATTCATTTTAGAGAAGACAAAAATCATAAAAACCATATAGAAAAGAGAAGAATCTCCAACTTACAAGGAGAATTTGAGAGCTTTCCTTTGGCTTGATGGTTTGAGGGATCTACTCTTGTTTGAAACAAGAGTGGCCACCAATCTTTAGAAGAGGGAAGGTCAAAAACTAATGAATTATGTGATGAGTAAATTCACAGTTTTTGGCTCTTGGGAGAAGCAGGGTAACAGTGCAAAAACACTATTAATCTTAAACAAAGGGAAAGGCTTCTATTTATAGAAAAAAGTGAGCCTCTAACCAAGCGAACTGATTCTAGAATTTTCCGGATCAGTTTGGTCAATTTTTGACCATTTTTAGGTCAGTTTAACTCACTTTTTGGATCTAGTTTAAATAAGAGAGAGGAAAGATAAAAATATCTCATTATTTGGGAGTTTAAAACTCTCCCACACATGTGAAATATGCACCTCCTTCATTAGGAGAATTCCCGCATATTGAGGTGTCAAAAATGCATCATTTCTTCTAAATATCTCTCTTTTTTAACTATTAACCTTGTCCTTAGTCAACTCTTCATCTTATGTGAGTATCTACTCATTTTTGGGAGGATTCTCTTTATTTCTTCCATGTATCTATTTATGCATAAAGTCAAAGCTCATGAAAATAACTCTTTTGAGTTTAAAAAAAAAATCTTCATGCGTTTATTTATGCATAAAATCAAAATTGATGAAAATAACTCTTTTGAAAAAAAATAGATTTCTTTATGCATAGCATCAAAATTGATGAAAATAACTCTTTTGAATTAAAAATAAAATTCTTTGTGCATCTATTTATACATAAAGTCAAAATTGATGAAAATAACTCTTTTGAATTAAAAATAAAATTCTTTATGCATCTATTTATGCATAAAGTCAAAATTGATGAAAATAACTCTTTTGAAATAAAAATAGATTTCTTTATGCATCTTTCTATGCATAAAATCAAAATTGATGAGAATAACACTTTTGGATCAAAATAAATTCTTTGTGCATCTTTCCATGTATAAATCCAATTTAGTAGGAATTACACTTTTAGAATAAAAGAATTTCTCTTATGCATCTAATTTATGCATAAAATCCATTTATGATGAAAATCACACTTTTAATATTAAAAAAACTTATATGCATATAAATCATTTTTGATAAAAATCACTCTTTTAATATAAAAAATTTCTTTTATGCATCCATTTATGCATAAAAATCATTTATGATGAAAATAACACTTTTATAATCAAATTAACAATTTCAATATGCTTCCTTCTATGCATAGATTTTAATTCTAAAGAAAATAACACTTTTTTAATAAAATATTTTTATTATGCATTTTTCTATAACTAGAATGAAAAATAACACTTTAAGAATACATATATGATGGGAATTACTCTTTTTGAATAAAAAAAGTAAAACTTATTTTACACAATTTTAGAAAATTTTGCCATAACCTCCTCTCTATGGCTGACCATTTTTCAATTTTTAACTCTCTAAAATTAATTAGAATTTCACCAAGAGTATTTAAATCATTCTAATGTAAACATTTTCTACTTATTTAAGAGAAACATTATGAAAAACTTGATTTTATCCATTAATCATTCATCTAGGATAAAGAATGGGTGGATTTACTAAAGAAGAGAGGGGAATGCCTTTTTTCAATGAGGCATAACATCTTATTCATTTTAGAGAAGACAAAAATCATAAAAACCATATAGTGAAATAGAAAAGAGAAGAATCTCCAACTTACAAGGAGAATTTGAGAGCTTTCCTTTGGCTTGATGGTTTGAGGGATCTACTCTTGTTTGAAACAAGAGTGGCCACCAATCTTTAGAAGAGGGAAGGTCAAAAACTAATGAATTATGTGATGACTAAATTCACAGTTTTTGGCTCTTGGGAGAAGCAGGGTAACAGTGCAAAAACACTATTAAGCTTCAACAAAGGGGAAGGCTTCTATTTATAGAAAAAAGTGAGCCTCTAACCAAGCGAACTGATTCTAGAATTTTTCGGATCAGTTTGGTCAATTTTTGACCATTTTTAGGTCAGTTTAACTCACTTTTTGGATCTAGTTGAAACATGAGAGAGGAGAGATAAAAATATCTCATTATTTGGGAGTTTAAAACTCTCCCATACATGTGAAATAGGCGCCTCCTTCATGAGGAGAATTCCCCCATATTGAGGTGTCAAAAATGCATCATTTCTTCTAAATATCTCTCTTTTTTAACTATTAACCTTGTCCTTAGTCAACTCTTCATCTTATGTGAGTATTTATTCATTTTTGGGAGGATTTTCTTTATTTTTTCCATTTATCTCCTTGAACAGATTATAATTTATTTCGAATGCATCTTCTGAAAATCTTTTTGAACTTCTGTTTCAAGGGAACTTATTTTAATAAGAAGAGATATTTTTCCATCCAAAAATATTTAAAAACTGAATTACCACTCTCTAGAAGATTTTCTCTCTCTAGGCCAAAACTAGTAGAAATAAGATCTTTTATATTTCTGAAGAGGGATTTGACTACAGGGGAAGATACTGGACATCCTGAGAGGCTGGGTTGGAATCTTACAGTTAACATGCACAAATTTACAAAACTCAAAAGCTTCTTTTAACTCCATTGCCCTTTTATACAATTCTTGGAGATTAGGACTCCTAGCCTTATATTCTCCTTTCATTTGTCGGATGACCAATTGCGAATCCCCTTTAACCTCTACCTCTTTAATTCCATCTTTTATGCAATCTTCTAATCCCCAAATTAATGTATTGTACTCAGCCACATTATTTGATATAGCCTTTGGAAATTCCCTACCCTTGGCCCATACCCTTTTTTCCTTCTGGATCAAATAAAACTATCCCCCCCAGCCCCACATTGCCTGGAAGGGCTAAAGGCTCCATCAAAATGAATAGTGAAAGCAGTTGGTGGCGTCTTCAAATCTTCATATACTTCTTCCTTTGCTCCCATTCCTTCTTCCTCATCCTTCCTTGTAAGCAAATCTGCAAGAGAGGCCCTAGTGGTGTTTTCTGTAATAAAAGTGAAAGAGAATTCTTGAAGCTCTCAAATCCACTTTGGAAACTTCCCCCTGCAGGATTGGGTTTACGGACCAAGAATTGTAAATAAGGTTGAGATGTGAGGAAGAAAAAAGGGCGAGGTAACAAGTATGACCTAAACTTCTTTACTGCAAAAACAAGAGACAAACCACCTTTCTCCATTTCACCATACCTCTCCTCAGCATCAGAAGTGAGTTGTCGGCTTGCATATTACACTGGTTGCATACGCCCTTGCTCTCCCTTTTGCAAGAGTATAGAACCCACTGAATGTGATGAGACACTTGGGTTCACATAAAAGTCCTCCCCCCAACTAGAAGGCTACACAATTGGACTTTGACTCATGCTTTCCTTGAGCAAACAAAAAGATTGAATTTGATCGGGCCCCCATTGGAAAGAAACATTCTTCTTTGTCAACAGATTTATAAGATACATCTTCTCAGAGAACATGTCAACAAAGCGTTGGTAGTACTTTGTTTTATCCAAAATCCTCCTTACCTCCCTTACATTGGTAGGTGGCGGGAGGGCCAAAATTGCCTGCACCTTCTCAAGATCCATCTCTATGCCTTCTTTTGAGATAACATGTCCCAAGAGAACCACCTTCCTTCATGCCAAGCGACATTTTCCAGGATTAAGACACTCTTTTGCATCATCAATACTTTGCAAGGCCAACCTCAACTTTTTCAAGTGATCCATGCGGCTTGAATAAATGCAAAAATCATCCAAAAAGACCCTTATAAACTTTTCCAAGTAAGGTGCAAATACTTGACTCATGAAGCGTTGAAAAGTTGCTGGTGCATTGGTCAAGCCAAATGGCATCACCCTATAGGCATATACTCCCCAAGGGGTGATAAATGAGGTTTTCCTTTGATCTTCTTCACAAATCCAGATTTGAAAGTATCCAGAGTATCCATCACACACTGAATACAACTCATAACCTGCAACTTGATCCAAAAACTCATCCTGAAAGGGTAGAGGATAATAATCCCTCTTTGTGTATGCATTGAGGGCGAAATTACACACACACACACGCCATTTTCCACCCTTTTTGGGAGTGACTACGACTGGGGAAATCTACTATGAATTCTCTACTGGAAAAATAAATCCAGCTTCAAGCAAATTAGTTACCTCATTCTTAAGCACCTCCGCTTGCACTACTCCCAAACACCTTAGCTGATGTGGCTTACTTTGGGGCTTGAGATCAATCTTGTGCTCTACTAGGGTAACTTGGCATACTTGTGAGTAGCTGTTTGCAAAAAGGTTAGGAAATCCATCCAACATTTTTAAGTAATTCTCCCTTTCAGTACCTACTCAAGAAGAAGTTCATTCTGTTGGTGAAGACTAGTGAGGTCCACATCTCCTTTCTTGAACATGGTTGAAGAAGCTTCCCCTTCCAAGGCTCCATTGTCTTCAACATCCCCTTGATCCCTTCCCCAGGGAAAGGCCAAATGCAACTCCCTCCACCTCCCCTTCTGAGATGGAATCCTCGGAGCTACCACTTATCTCCCCTTCTGAGATGGAATCCTCGGAGCTACCACTTATCTCCTCTTCATCGGATGACTCTGACTCTAAACTTTCGGAAGTTGAAGGTTCACCTCTTACCACTTTCTTGCGATGACTCTTGATGTTGTAGTGGACCTTCTTATTTTCACCTTGTAGAATAATATCACCTGTCTCTCACTTTTGAATTGCCTTCACTTGGCGAAGCCATGGCCTACCCAATATCAATGGGTAAGCCCTAGCATCACGCTTTGTAGGAATGACCTAGAAAGTTGTAGGCATAGAAATACCACATACATCCACTCCCAAATTCATGACAATTCCTAAGGTTTTCACCCTAGTATTATCAGCAAGTTTGATGCGATAGGGAGAGTTAGTAGAAGACAACTTTAAATCAGCATCTTTCATTGTTTTTTCACTCATGACATTGATTGACGTACCTCCATCAATGTATGCATTAGAAATTGTCTAATGATGACATCAAATCACAGGCACATCATCTCCTACATCAATCACAGGCACATCATCTCCTACATCAATCATAGGCACATCATCTCCTCAATATCCACCTTTTGAGCCATAGGAGTCCCATTATCCCTCTTCTTCTTTTTCTTAGATTCCCTTGTGCTAGCCAGCTTACCCCATTCCTTTCTGAGCTTTGGAGAGAGTGCCAACAGCTGCCCAAATGTGATTTGTCTTGTTTTCTCCCTAAGATCTGTTAAGAGGTCATAACTAAGAGATCCTTGTCCAAGAGGTCATAACTAAGGGATCCTTGTCCCAAGAGGAAAGTCAGATTGTCCAATTTTTCTCCTAGATGACTTCTTCTTATTACTATTTTTCTCCTCTTCTTCAGATTTATCTTCTTGTTCTTCTTCTTCCTAGCTTCTAGTTTTACGACCCCCTTTTTGCCATTAATGGCATCAATGTTTCCTCTTCTTCTTCTGAGCATGTTTCCTCTAAAAAAGCTAAACTTTTATCCTCTCTTTTTCTCAATTTTGGACATTCAATGTGATAGTGCCCCTTGTTAAAATTACAGCAATGTGATGAGCTATGGTGGATCAAATGCTAGAATCAACATCATTAACAAAGTGATTAGATAATAATTAAGATGTAATTAGTGAGTAATTAACAAATAGCTTAATGTAGGCATGGATAATCAAAAACCAACAAATTCTCATTAGGCCAATGCCTAAACTTATAGAGTTTACATCCAAGCATTTCTCCTTGATTCACTCCACCTCTTTTGCTTGATTCTCTCCACCTCTCCCAAAATATCTCCACACTTCCTAAATCTTCTCATGCTACCCTTTATTCTCTCCTAGTAGATTCTTCTCACCTTTTCATAGGTTCTCTCACATTTACACATTCTCTTTTACAGCCTCTAGCCAAGGGCTTGTTCCTGCACACACCCTATTCACTTGTATATTTCAACACCTCCCCTCAAGTGAATATTCTTAGCACACCTGGACCCTATACCAAGTTTCCCTCTTACTTGATAGTCCATGACCAGTGTCTAGCACACCTCCCCTCAAGTGAACTTAGCACACCTAGACCCTATACCAAGTTTCTCTCTTACTTGATAGTCCCTAAACTCATAGTCCTTGACACTCTCTCTCTCTATGTGTCCAAGGCTACTACAAGTGCCCACAACCTTGACTAAAGTGCTCACACATACATCTACCACGTGGCCTACATCATCGGTGGCTCAGAGGTGGTTTTACTTTGTTGGGGCAGGTTACATTGGGTTGTGGGGTCTCTCTCTCTCTCTCTCTGAGATTTTCACATGGCTCCTCACTCTTTGGAGCCTCATATCTTCTCTTGTCTTCAGTCTTCTTGTCGTGGCAACTTCTCTTCACACGTCCATGTCTTTCTCTTCTTTCAGTCTTCTTGTTGTGGCAGCTTCTCTTCTCGTGTCCATGTCTTCCTTCAATGATTCCTTTAGCTTTTCTTCTTGGTATGGATCCTCTTCTTGGAAAGAGATGTTCTTCTTCTTTCATGGCTAGGGCCATGTCTTCCTTCAATGATTCCTTTAGCTTTTCTTCTTGGTATGGATCCTCTTCTTGGAAAGAGATGTTCTTCTTCTTTCATGGCTAGGGCCATGAGCTTGTCCGTCAGTTTTTCTTGCTCCATGTGAGCAACATGTTTAAATGTTTTGTTGACATTTCTTTTGGGCTTTTGATGTTTATCTTGTGTCATTATATGCAATGTAAACCCAAATCTATAAGGGAGGTCTTACCTCTTGCCTTATTCTTGACAAGGGTAGTGTTTGATCCCATTTTTACACTGATGTAATGTACCCAATACATAATGCATATAGCATTCATTCTTATGCACATTCCCAAATGCAACTCTGGCTGTGAATAATCTTGAATTTGAGTGTGATCTGTAGGCATTAACCAAGGGTTAAATGCAAAATGAGATTATCATAAATTTATCAGCATAATTTTACCAGAAATTATATTAAATCAAGGGTAACCAATTTGTACGGGAATGGTTGGAGTATCAAACCAACTCCGAATTGCAAAATGAGATTATCATAAATTTATCAGCATAATTTTACCAGAAATTACATTAAATCAAGGGTAACCAATTTTTGTACGGAATGGTTGGAGTATCAAACCAACTCCGAATTACAATCTGAAGTTATAAGGATCTATATCAGATACCTAATGGTTAATTTGAACCCTCAATTGTACCAAAATATAGTGATTAGCATTGATTAATCACTGATTAGCAAATTAATCCTCTATTTTGTGTGCAAAAACAGAGTATGCGGGGAGCCCAGATCTGAGGCCCTAGAGTTCAAATGAGATCAAATCCTTTCAAGGCCATCAATAGCAATTAGTCTAGTAGAGGATTAAGCCAAGAAACACAAGATTTGATCAAACATTGAATGCTTAATCTCTGTTTTACCAAAGTCACCTGTAGATTTGATGAAGAGCTTGAATCTCACTATAGACATGATCAAATCAAATTCTGACTTCACTAGCTTGTAGAGCATGCTTGAAAACCCCCGGGGCTAAGAGGAATTAGACCCATTTGATCCGGAGCAACGGAGAAATCAAATTCACCTCAGAAAAACGATGCCTCTTCATTCGTAAATTTTTGCAGTTTGCGTCAGTGGTTTGCGCTTCTGATTCGACTGGCTGGAGCACAAATGAGTTGGCTATGTTGGGCTAGAAGCGTTTGGGCAATGGTTGAGCCTAAGAAGAGGGAGCTCCTCCACTGGCTCGGGGTACAGAAAGCTTCTTGTAAAAAACTAAAAATTTGATTATTTTCTAATTATCTACTAATCCTAATTAACTAGATAATAGGCTCATAAACTTGATGGATTCTAGGCTAGGTTCTGATACCATGTTAAAATTACAGCAATGTGATGAGCTATGGTGGATCAAATGCTAGAATCAACATCATTAATAAAGTGATTAGATAATAATTAAGATGTGATTAGTGATTAGATAATAATTAAGATATAATTAATGAATAATTAATAAATAAAGTGATTAGATAATAATTAAGATGTGATTAGTGAGTAATTAACAAATGCTTTTTGGATGTGTTTCAAGGAGGGTTAGGGTGAGCCATCACCTTTTTGGTGCCACTGTTGAGGGGGGGGGGAGCCATTCCTTAGCTTTTCCATCGTTTTGCCTCTAATCTACGCATAACCCAGTGTCCATTATCTTGATTAATGGTTTCCCATGAAAAAGATGTGGATTTGATGGTGATTTGTGTAAGATTTTGTGTAGAATAGCTCTTTTATTTTTGAAAAGAATGCTTTTTGCTTAATTTTTAGATTAATTTGTTGTTTTTTGTGGTTTTTCATGTTCTTAGGGCTTGCACATAGTTTGTATTAGGCTTAATTTGCATCCATTGCATCAAACAAGGCAATAGAATACAATTTTTAGTGAACGTTAGCGTTCTTTAGTATTAAACATAGAACTAAGATCTTTAATTTTAGTTTAATTATGTGTGTTGTTGAAATTGTTTGGATTGGAGTGTTAGCAAGCATTAGGAGTAGCTTAATCTTTCAAAAAATTTCTTAAAACCATCAAAAAACCTTTGAATTTGACTAATTTCTCTTAATGGATTGGCTTTTGTCATTAAGGGTGATTAATCTTGTTCAAGAGGCCAAAAAATTAGAAAATGTGTTAATTGGGGGTCTAAATGGATCATATGAGTAGTCGAAATTAGTGTTTTTGAGTGTTTTGAGAGCATCTAGATACATCAAAACACCTAATCACATCCATTAGAGAAATTTGACTCTCTTTGCTTAATTTTGTCTTAAAAGAGAAGACTTTAATTAAGAGTCTAATTAATCTCCTATTTTAGATTAATTTACACAATTGTTGATGCATAAAGATTAGCATTGCTCTATCCAATGATGTGCTCAATTGTGTGAATTAATTAGGGATTAGTGGTTAATTAATCTTTAATTAGTGTAAAAGAGAGAAAGAATAGTGAAAAGGATTAATCTTGAATTAACTTTTAATCACTTTTTTCTACTAGGTGGCTTGCTCTAGTCACAACTTAATATGCCATTATGCCATACCTTTGATCCTTTCCTCTGTTCAGCATCAAAAATGATTGCTTTTTTTGCACCCACCTGTTTTTGACTTTTGCCTTTGTTAGGTTGTTTCCCTTTTACTCTTGAGTCTACTGCTGTCTTGGAATGACAATAGTAAACACATGAGAATATAGTATTCGCACCTATTTTACAACCCAACATACACTTTAAGGTTTTTAGATCGCCACCCAAGTGCCATTCAATGTTAAAGCAGCCTATCCCGGGAACATCAAGCTTTTGACCATTGACCTGACAAGAGACGACATGTTGAATGCCAGACCGTTCAAAATACCACCTCAAGGTATCATGGTTCTCTTTTGGGAGGACCCATGCTGCTTGCCACCAGATGTTCTTCTCTGATTGAATGCCGTAGTAGTCTTGCTTATGCCCTTGACTCCTATTGTTGCTGTCTTCAATTGCATCCAACTCTTGGGTCTCTAAAGGCTTTCCTCTAAGTGCTCGGCTCATCAAGGTTAAACTAACACGCTCCAGTCTTTGACCTTTAACCACTTGACATAGCTTCAAGACAAACACGGCATTTCCACCTGTCTCTTCAAGTGTGAGGCCATAGTACTGAATCATTTCTTTTTGTAGCACTTCCATGTCAATGTAGACATTGTTATATGCATTGTATTCAGAGGGTTTGATTGTTGGCATTGGCATAATATTCTCCACCCACTTGTACCCACCATTAAACATGGATGCAATATCACCATTAGCACACTTCTTTGCCATCTGTAAGCTATAAAGTGTTGGAAGCAAGGATTGCGTAACTCCCTTTGCTCACAACCCTAAAGTGATTGACATGTACATTGCTCTGTAACCTTTCTGGCTAATACCTGCTGAGTCACATATATCAAGCATCTCTTTGGGTGTGACAATTTCTTTGATTTCCTTCAAGAAATGTTGACCAAGGGTCTCCCGCAGCTTATCATTACCAGAACCTGTTATCATTTCCATGATATCCTTCTCCTAAAGGACATGCTAAAGAAGGGAGACATTAACATTGTCCTCAGCGTTGTTACATCCTAGTATAGTTGTTGCACATGCCCTACAATCGCAAGAGTCACCCATGAGAGATGCTTTATTCATTAATTGCTTCTCAAAGTTGCTATAATTCTTACAAATTTTTTTACCTGGTTGTTTGTTTACGCCTCTTGCATGCGCCTGCTGTCTTAGAAAGTAACCCAACAGCTTTACGTTTTCTTTGCCTTGCGTGATATCCAATGGAAAGGTGAGTGAAATGGTGAACACGACGCCGAAGATTACGAGTGGAGTGTTGAAGACGAACATAATTATCGGTAAATTGATTTATTGTGCGCACACGATCCGCTAAATTATTCTTCTGCACCTCAAGCTCCTCTAAGAGCTCTTTAATCCTCTGCATCAAACTATTGATCTGCTTAGTCGATGCCGCTTGAAGCTGGTCGAAGGCGAATTGTGTTTGCCTCTTTCCAGCTGCCTCATCTTGCCACAACATGTATAATCTCCTACAATAGCCAAGAAGCCCATTGAAACCATCACCAACAAACTTAAAAAAACTTGTAATGCTTTTGAATGATGGAGGGGCACCAGATATTGGATCTGGTGGATAAAGATTTCCATCAATCCAAAGATCAATGGCCTTTTCTCCTTGCATTCGAAGCTGATTGTATGAAATATTGGGTGCAACATGCCTACTGCGTAGGGTTGCGTATTCTATCTCCAAATCAACCTGAAGGCGGATCTTAGAAGGCTTATTGGTGATGTCTTGTAGTGCCATCTACAATAAAGTAGGCTTGTAAAAGCTTGGGTTGAATAGGAGTGGAAGGAGCAGGATATGGTATCAAAAAATAATGGGAAGAATGGAGATGAGGGTTGCTTCTCTAGAGCTGCATTGTGGACAGAGAAAGAAGCCAGAAAGGGAGCCAAAGAAAACATAGAGAGAGTTGGCAATGGTGAGACGAAAATGCAAAGGAGACAATGCATCATGGGAAGCTTCTTTAGTGCAAGCTATGGCTACTAAGCAATATAGAGAGAGAATACATCATGAAAAGGTTCTTCTGTGCAAGTCATGGCTACTACTGTGGGTTTGGAGAGAGGACCAAGTATTGTAGAGAGAATGCTCCTGGTAAGCTTCTTCCTTGCAAGCCATGGCTACTACTGTGGGTTTGGAGAGAGAAGGCTCATTTAGTGTTGAGATTCAAGCTCGATGTCAGTGTGAGCCAGCTATGCTATGTACTGGCAGATTAGGTAGGAACATGTGTGAGACATAAATGACCGCGTGTCCAGCTGGTCATAGTGTGTGGACATTAGCTAGGGTTAGATGAGTGTGGACACAACTCATTGTGTGTTGTGTGGATTATGGATTAGGGCATTATGCTTTGTGTGAGAGAGGAGATGGCTTCCCTCTATGGTTAGGGTTTGCAATATACATTAGGGTTTGCTCCTGTGTGTGTGTCTCCTCCCCCTCTACCATTCTTTCAACATGGTATCAGAGCCTTGTGCTGTTTATTAGGGTTTATGAGTGAGTGAGTGAAGAGGGAGAAGAAGCTGTGAAGAGAAGCTGTGAAGCTTGCCATTGGAGCTGTGAAGCTTGGAGCACACCAACTACTATCAGATTTGAAAGCTTGGCCTACCGGGTAAGGTCTTCTAAACATCCTTGAGCGGATTGCAGGTGATACAGGCAAAACCAAAGCACGTTAGAGCAAATCAAAGCAAAGAAAAATTCTGGTTTTTGGAAGCTTTTCCATTAAAGCTTGGGAACACTGATGTATGGTGAAATAGAGGTGATTCTGGCAAAAGACACATGTATTTAACAAAGAGGGATGTATTGGCAACTTCTATGCAAGCTCTATTGTGATTTTGGAGCATTTTGGAAGCATTTGGATGTATGAAAATCTCTGGTTTTTGAGCTCTCACAAAACAGAGAAAAGGAAGCCCAAAATTGATGCATTTGGAGTGAGTTTTTGGTAAAAATCCAAGCATTGACAGATTGCACACATACCCAAGTGTGTTGGGGACTTTTTTGGCTCATCAATTAACAATTTAATCACTCCCAAAGGCCTCAAATGCAGGCGGCGCAGCTCTTACTGTGAAACAGGGCAGAATTTTGTTCATTTTGGTACGAGGAGATCAAATTCTCATTGGTTGCTTGGTCCCTTCCACAATTGCTTTAGCAATTGGATGCTATACACTTTGGAGAAGAGGGCTATGTGATTGGATTAATGAAATATGGCTAATTGAGCTAGGAATGAGCTGATTAAAACAGGCTGTCCACTGGTTGCAGAGAAACACGGTCATTTTAATTGAGCAATTAATCTTTGGTCTTATACAATTGGACAAATTCCTCTTACATGGAGTTGATGGACACTATTGCTAAGCTAATGAATGCCTGGTTTCTCAATTTGGACAAATATTGAAGAAATTAGAGCAAATTTTCTACTGGTTTTTTTGGTTTTTCTGGTTTTTCCCAAAACAGAGAAAGGGGTTTTCAAAAATTGATATGTACACATGTCAGATGGTGTTGATACTCTACATTGAGGTTGTTTAGGTGTCAATGCAAGTTTCCCATACTTTATTGCACCACTACATTGTGATTTGGAGCCTTGGAAAGCGCATCAAAGCAGGGTATCTCGAACTGCGTGAGACAGTTCATCTTGGATGCATACAGGTTGATTTTCTACATCAAATTTGGAGTTTGTTGGCTACCTTGGAGTATCTAGAACATTCATTGGAGTGTGGTTGAGCTGAGGAAGGTTCATTTACAGATTTGAAGTGTACGGAAGGTGTATGCATTAAGCAAACATATCGGATAATCCAGTTCAGATTGTTGGTGAAAAGCTGGATAGGAAGAACTTCCAGGCATGGAAGTACAAGATAAAGAGTTTCTTGAAAGGAAAAGGATTTTGGAATCTCATTACAGGTGCTGAGCCAGAGCCTGAGCTACCTCGATAACCTACACAGCAGCAGCTTATTGCTCATAAGCAATGGTCAAAGAGAGCATTCAAAGTGCTGCATTATTTGTCTATATGTATTTCTGATGCTATGCTCATACACATACAGGATGCTGAGAATCCCAAAGATGCATGGGATACTTTGGTCAAAATGTTTGATACACATACGAGTGCTCGCAAGTCTCAGTTGCGACAGCAGATACACAATGTGAAAAGGAATGAAAGGAGCATACATGATTATGTGCAAGAAATCAAGAAGTTTGCAGATGCTTTGGCCACAATAAATGCCCCCATGCCTGATGATGATTTGGTGGATATTACCTTGCATGGTCTTGGCAAGGAATATAAATCATTTGATACATCTATCTCAGTGAGGAGTACAGGTTTACCCGACTTCGATGAGTTGGTTTCACTCTTGTTGGTTGAGGAAATGAAACTCAGTGATTCATTTCTGGATGCATCTTCTAGCCATGATGATGGCAGAAATCAGGCTTTCTACTCGTAGAGAGGCTTTAGAGGCAGGGGGAGATTTGCATCACGTGGACATGGTGGTAATGGTCGTGGATGGCAGGACAGGCCTCCACAACAGAATTTTCAGCCTTCATATGGTGCTCGAGGTGGTCGTGGATATGCACCTCAGAGAGGCAAAGGTAACCCCCGTGGTAGAGGACGTTGGCAAGGCCAACAAAATTCTATGCAAGATGTTGAATGCCATTATTGTGGCAAATATGGTCATATGGCGAGAGATTGTTTCTGCAAACAGAATGATTTGAGAGGGGGTAGAGCACAACGTGGTGGTCATTATGGTGGAAATTATGCACAACATGGTGGAAACTACGCATCAAGCAGTAATGATGGCACTGCAAATCATTTTTTTATACTGAACAAAACACCTACAGAGCAGCCATTCATGGAAGCACGCCAGAGATGCGGCTTACAGGTTACAGGCCAGACATTGGACATCTCAAAGTTTTTGGATGCATAGCTTATGTACATGTGCCTGATGAAAGAAGAAGGAAGTTGGATCCTAAGGCAGAGAAATGTGTATTTGTTGGATATGCACAGGATCGAAAGGCATACAAATGTTATAATCCACAAACTAGACAAGTGGTCATCTCACGTGATGTGGTGTTTGATGAGCTTGCTAGTTGGTACAAAGCAAAAGATGAAGGTGTCATTGAGTCACTTGAGGCTGATGTGCCTGTGAACTTGCCACAAGCAAGTTCTAGTTCTACTACTATGTTTGGGCCAGCAGCACCAGAAGCTGACAGTAGCAGTGTACGTCCATGGTCAGGACGTTTGAGGCATGAGAGTGTGAGCACAGGGAGTAGTGCTATGGATAAAGGCAAAAAGAAAGTCGAAGGAATTGGAATCACAGGTTATGAGTCATCTAGTTCAGAGAGTTTGGATGAGGAGCTTGGCATACCTGTTTTACGCACACCTGGTGCTAGACAGGATAGATATGTGCCACCACATGCTAGAGTTACAGGTGTACAGAGTGACCCGCAGGCATTGCGGAGATCCCAGAGAGTCAGATATCCTGTTGACAGGTTGACATATAGAGATTTTGCTATGCACTATGCATATATGACATCTATGGTGAAGCATGTGGAACCTACATGCTATACAGAGGCTATTGGAGAGCATGTATGGGAGAAAGCAATGGATGTTGAGATGGACACATTGGTCCATAATGATACATGGGACTTGGTTGCACTACCAAAGGACAAGAATGTTATTGGATGTAAATGGGTTTACAAAGTGAAGTGCAAATCTGATGGTTCTATTGAGAGACATAAAGCAAGATTGGTAGCAAAGGGTTATGCACAGACCCAAGGATTGGATTATGATGAGACGTTTAGTCCAGTGGCTAAGATGGGCACAGTGAGAGCAGTCATTGCTATGGCTACAGCTAATGGCTGGGAAATGCATCAGATGGATGTCAAAAATGCATTTCTGAATGGAGATCTACAAGAGGAAGTGTACATGGCACAGCCAGAAGGGTATGTACACCCTAGATATCCCACTCATGTATGCAAATTGAAAAAGGCATTGTATGGTCTAAAGCAAGCACCTCGTGCTTGGAGTGATAAGATGAGCAGATATCTTATCTCACTTGGTTTTCAGATTTCTACAGCAGATTCTTCACTCTATGTGAAGAAGACAGAGCATGGGATTGTTTTACTAGTCATCTATGTGGATGATTTGATTATCACAGGTGATCATGGTGCAGATGTGATGCATGTCAAGAAAGCTTTGAGTGGGCAATTTGACATGAAAGATCTTGGTGAGTTGAGATACTTCCTTGGAATTGAAGTGGTAAAAGATCATGCAGGAACTTGGTTAGTACAGCGCCAATATGCATTGGATATGTTGGCAAAGTATGGCATGACAGGGTGTAAGCCTATGAGTACACCTTTGGAGCAAAATGTGAAGAAGTTGCGGGCTGATTATGGTGAGGAATTGGATGATCCATCTATGTACAGGAAGATGGTTGGTAGTCTCATATACATGACTATCACACGGCCAGATTTGAGTTATGCTGTGGGGCTAGTCAGTCAGTTTATGGAGAGCCCCAGGAAACCACATTTGGATGCAGTGAGACGCATCATGAGATATGTGAAGACCACTGCACATTATGGTCTATTTTATGAGAGTGGTAAAAGCTTGGACATACATGGCTACACAGATGCTGATTGGGCAGGTAGCGCATATGACAGGAGGTCTACTAGTGGATATGCTTTTACACTTGGAAGTGCCGTGGTGAGTTGAAGTAGCAAGAAGCAACCTACAGTTGCTTTATCCAGTACAGAGGCTGAGTACAGGGGTGCAGCCATTGCTACTTGTGAGGCTATATGGTTAAAGAGTCTCTTGGCAGATTTATGTGAGTCTATTGATGGAAAAGTTGTCATTCATTGTGACAACATGAGCAGTATACAGTTGGCAAAGAATCCAGTGTTTCATGCGAGGACCAAACACATAGAGGTCCATTATCACTTTGTCAGAGAAAAGGTGTTGGATGGTACAGTTGATCTTCAGTATGTGAATACTGATGAGCAGGTGGCTGATATCTTCACAAAGCCACTTAGCAGGGAGAAGTTTGAGTACTTCCGGACTATGTTGGGAGTACATGGGATGAGCTTGAGGGGGAGTGTTGAGAGTCTTGATATCCCAAGCTCATCTACATCTTCATCGGCAGTACATCATGAGCTTGAGAGGGGCTGTTGAGATTCAAGCTCGATGTCAGTGTGAGCCAGCTATGCTATGTGCTGGCAGATTAGGTAGGAACATGTGTGAGACATAAATGACCGCGTGTCCAGCTGGTCATAGTGTGTGGACATTAGCTAGGGTTAGATGAGTGTGGACACAACTCATTGTGTGTTGTGTGGATTATGGATTAGGGCATTATGCTTTGTGTGAGAGAGGAGATGGCTTCCCTCTATGGTTAGGGTTTGCAATATACATTAGGGTTTGCTCCTGTGTGTGTGTCTCCTCCCCCTCTACCGTTCTTTCAACATTTAGGAGTACAGACCTGCTAGCTATGGAAAGAGGACCAAGTATTGTAGAGAGAATGCTCATGGTAAGCTTCTTCCTTTTGCAAGCCATGGCTACTACAGTGGGTTTGGAGAGAGAAGGCTCATTTAGGAGTACAGATCTGCTAGCTATGGCTTTTGGAGTAGAGAAAGACGCTTTTTTCCATGGAGAAGGAGTGCAGGGCATTTTAGAGAGAGGATTTAGAGAGAGAAAGAGATCTGGTGCACACACAAAAAAGGGGGGAAGAAAGTGACAGATTTTTGGAATGTTTGGAGTTCGAAAAGGTAGAGAAGGCTATGATAACTGTGTGACTGACAGCCCATTACAAAGCTTTAAAGTCACCTCGGTGGCCAGATCTAAGAATATCTCCTTTTTTTCATTTTTTTTTGTTTTTGTGAAAAATCAAATATATACTTTTGTGAAAAATCAAATATATGCTTTTAGGACTAGGCCTCTAGGCTTGGTCAAAGATGGATTAGCATTTTAAGCATTTCACTAAACGTCCACATTAAAGGACCCAAGAAGACTCCATTGAGTTGCTAATGACTCGCAGTGCTCGAGACCGCCTGCTTTCCCAAAAACGGAGATCCTAACGCATCCAAAACGCGTTTTCGGCCCAAAAAAAGTTGTCCGATAGGACTGATAGGATAGTATAGTTGCCCTATAGCTTTACTCTCGCGAAGAAGGCTCCTCAATCAGAGATCGTTTTGCTGATGCCTCCCGTAGAGCTCTCCCGAGACAAGGGTGTAGTCGCCTACACAAATAGGGAAGAGTAGTTGAAGCTCTTACCCTCGTACCACTTCCTGTGCTTCTCTTGCTTACAGCTCAGTCCTTAGCATGAACCAGGCTCTGATAGCATGAAAAGATGCAGGGGAGAAGAGAGCTTGAGCTCTTCCAAGCACACACACACACTCACAAAACCCTAAAAGAGAACACACAAGGTGAGAGGCTGAAAATCTTCTTCTTCTTCACACAACACTCAACACACCATATACAAAGATAAGAGTAAACACTATATGAAAAGGTACTCAACCAAATACATAGTAGGGTTCTCTATAGTGTGAACCCAACTAAATGAGCTGGCACTATAACTATGCCAGTCTCTAGAATGGCTGTCACACAGTCTGTCATCCCACTAGCCGCATATCACCCATGATCTCACCAACCATGCCAGTGGTGTAAGTGTGGAGCTCACTAGATGAGCTCGATATCTCAACATATTAGCCTCGCAAGTCGACGTAATTCTTTCAAACCTCACTAATAAGTGGCTACTTTAACACAGAGCAGTTCAATAAGAGTCTATATGACTCAATTCTTGTACTTCATGTAAATCTGCTTCATAAGGCAAATTAAATATATATAAAAACATAAAAAGCACATAGGCAAAAAAAGTCAAGAACAGGTCCTACCACTCAACAACATTTGACAAGAATCCTGCCACACAGAAGGACATCATCAAAGGCCTGTTACCATATTATAGTAGTGATGTGTGTGAACACACTTAGGACCGCCGGGGCACTTTTTCCCTCACTAGGAGGTTTTTTCCCCCGTGCATTGTATATACGCCCATTATCTTCTAGGGCTTGTTATCTTTCATTTTTGGCACTCATAATACACTACTGTGTTGTGCTCAAGCTTCCACATCTTCTTGAAGTTGTGTGTGCATTCCTGCAACCCTAATTCCAACAATTGGTATCAGAGCAGGCTTCCTCCTCCCGGGCAGCATCACCGGCACCTGCCGCTTCATCTCCTCCGATTGCGACGAGGTTTCACGAGCGTCTGCAGGTTAGTATATGCCGTGGGTGAGCCCGTAGGGCTTGTTCGTTTCAGAATTTTGATCTGAAGTCATTTCGCCCTCCGTTTTTGCATTCCAAGTACTGCGCAGGCAAAATCGTCCTACTGTGCAGATTTTCTGTCAAGATTAAAATCTGCAGGACAGGTGCCCATTCGTCTGTTTTGGGCTGTGCTACATAGCACAGGTCGATTTTATACAGGTTTTCCTCTTACAGACAGCATTTACATCTAGTAGTACAGTCATTGGCCATGGCTGACAACAATGATGTATTCCGCATGTTGGCTGCTGAGGATAAGTTGGATGGCACCAACTATCCATTGTGGGCATATATGATGCGACATGTATTGGTAGCAAAGGGGTTATGGAACATTGTGCAGGGTATTGATGCACGTCCTATTGTGGCTGGGAATGCTGCAAACACTTCAGAAACAGGTACTGTTGATGATGGTGCAGGCACAAGTGCTGTAGCAGAACCACCACTTTCAGCAGAGCAGATTCGTTGGGATGGTAGAGATGCGCAGGCTCATGCCTTGATTGCGCTGTCTGTCAAACGTACCATTATCCCACATATTCGCTCCTGCAGGACTTCTAAGGATGCTTGGGATGTACTTGCCACATTGTATCAGGCAAGAAATGAGGCTCGTGTTGCTTATCTCCGAAAACAGTTGGAGAGTGAGCATATGAACGAAGGTGATTCTATGGATAGCTTTTTGACAAAGATCAAGGATTTCAAAGAGCAGCTCATTTCTGCAGATGAAATCCTGTCAGACAGTTCACTTGTGCAGACTGTTTTGAATGGTCTACCAGATTCTTATCAGGGTTTTGCTTCCACTCTTCGCTTGATGATGAAAGGCAATCCCAATGCCTTATCATTTGAGGAGTTAGTTTCTGTTTTGCTGCAAGAAGACCAGTCAAGGCAAAACAGGAATATTATGCGTGTCGCAGATCAAGCTTTCGTTGCTAGTCAGAGAAGCGGGAAAGGTAAAGCTGGCTTTTCTTCTAGTAAGCAGAAATCTGCAAATGCTGCGCAACCAAAGAAGGAAGACAAAGATGAGAAGAAGGGTGACAAACAGAAGACATTTTGCAAGTACTGTAAGGGAAATGATCATGTCATCAAAGCGTGTCCTAAGCTGGCTGCGAAAGAGGCTAAGAAGAAAGAGGCTGGTATGGCTGTTGTTGCAGATGCCTCTCCTTCTAACAATGAATCTGCTAATGTTGTGCTAGATACAGAATGGGCATTCAATGCGCAGTGCAGTTATGACCCATCTTTGCATGACACATGTATGTCTGCAGTAGATTCAGATGTATGGTACTTTGACAGTGGTGCCACTAAGCATATCACCTCGCAGCGCAGTTTATTCACTTTCCTTGAGTCTGCTCCCACAGGGAATACTGTCACTTGTGCCAATAACTCCTCTTATCCCGTTAAAGGAGTTGGACAGATTGTGCTGAATGTTGCAAATGGCAACACCTTTACACTTTTTGATGCATTGTATGTGCCAGGGATCAAAAAGAATCTGCTGTCAGTCTCCGCATTTGCCAAAACAGGTTTGGTTGTAAAATTTGTGGATGACAGATGTACTGTTCATGATCTCTCTTGTGGTGACATCATTGTAGCATCTGGTTCACTATGTCGAGGGCTGTATAAGCTCAATATGGATGGCAAATGTGTAGAGGATTCAGCATGTGCTATTATGGATACGCAGGCTATTTCAAATGCAAAACTGTGGCATGCACGTTTTGGTCATCTGAATTTTGCAAGTTTGCTGCGCCTGCAGAAATCTGAAATGGTGTCTTCTTTGCCTAAGCTTGAGGCACCTGTCAAGCATGTTTGTGAGGGCTGCATATTGGGTAAAATGCAGCGTGCTTCCTTTCCCAAAGATGGATCAGTGAGAGCTGAACGCAGATTGCAGCTTGTTCACAGTGATGTTTGTGGTCCCATGCAAACTCCATCATTTGGAAACTACCTTTACTTCGTGACTTTCATTGATGATTTTACCAGGCATGCATGGGTATATCCTTTGAAGGCAAAGTCCGAAGTGTTTTTGTGCTTCAAACAGTTTTTGGTTATGGCTGAAAATGTGTCAGAAAGTAAGATGGGCACCCTCCGTTCAGATCGAGGGGGGGAGTATATGTCTTCAGAATTTAATGCATTTCTGGCTGAGCGTGGGATAAAACACCAATGTACAGTGCCGTATACACCACAGCAAAATGGTGTGGCTGAGAGAAAAAACAGGTCTCTCATGGAAATGGCAAGATGTATGGTTAAGAGTCAAAGTCTACCACATGGTTTTTGGCTTGAGGCTGTCATGTGTGCCACTTATGTACTAAACAGGTGTCCCACCAAAGCATTACAGGTTGTCACTCCATATGAGGCTTGGCATGGCCGCAAGCCATCTGTTGGCCATTTACGTGTTTTTGGTTGCCTGGCATATGCATTAGTGCCTGTGCAACATCGCAGAAAATTGGATGACAAAGCTGTCAAATGTATTTTTGTTGGATATAGTGCTGAGAGCAAAGGCTATCGTTTGTATCATCCACAGACAAAGCGCATTTTGGTTAGCCGTGATGTTGTATTTGTGGAAGATGCAGTTCAGCCCTTGGTTTCATGTACTAAGGAGACAGATATCAGCTCACGTGATGTCTATGATACATTGTTGCCTCTTTTCAGTGGTGCACAGTCAAGTGCAATACCTCATGAGGCAGTTTTTCAGCCTATGCAGGTTTTAAATGATGGCACAGATCAGCCTATATCTGATGCAGATGTGCATGATGCACTTGAGGATGAGAGACAAGAGATTGAGGGCTCTAGGAACATGCCTAGATGGCTGGTGCAGACTTTGCGTGACAGCAAGTTGGATGCCCCTTTGTCTAGTCGCACTCGTTCTGGCTCTCATGGTGCCTCTTATGCGTCAGATTGTTATGCATTGGCTGTTTCTAGTATGTGCGATGAAAGTGAGCCTGTTTCATTTGATGAGGCACAAAGTTCAGAAAATTGGATGGCTGCTATGCAAGCAGAATACGATGCTATTATGAAGAATGGTACATGGTCTTTATGTGACTTGCCTCCTGGCAAGAAGGCCATTGGCACTAAGTGGGTATACAAATTGAAGCGTAAGCCTGATGGCACAGTGGATCGCCATAAGGCTAGGCTTGTTGCAAAAGGTTATGCTCAAGAGAAGGGCATTGATTTTGATGAGACTTTTGCTCCCACATGTCGTATGACCACTGTTCGTAGCATCTGTGCATTAGCAGCTCATAATGGTTGGAATGTACATCAGCTGGACATAAAGACTGCGTTCTTAAATGGAGATTTGCATGAGGAGGTGTATGTATCGCAGCCTCGTGGTTTTGTTCAAAGAGGGCAGGAAAACAAAGTGTGCAGGTTAAAAAAGGCTTTATATGGTTTAAAGCAAGCTCCACGAGCTTGGTATGAAAAAATACATGCATATTTGACTGCACATGGGTTTCAGAATAGTCCAACAGAAAGCACTTTGTATGCTAAACGTGTGGATGGTGTACATCTAATCATTGCTCTCTATGTCGATGACATGCTGCTCACAGGACCAAATGAGAGTCATATTGCTGATTTTAAGGCTGATTTGAATGCCTCTTTTGAGATGTCAGATTTGGGGCATTTGCATCATTATTTGGGGATACAATTTAAGCAGTGTGATGGAGGTATTGCTTTGTGTCAGACAAAGTATATTGAAACATTGTTGCGGAGATTTGGCCTTGAAGACTGCAAGCCTATTGCTACTCCAATGGAGACAGGTTTGAAGTTGAGTCTTCATGATGCTGCAGATCACTTTGATGTCACACTCTATCAGACAGCTGTTGGTTGCCTCATTTATGTATGCATTACGAGGCCAGACATTCAGTTTGCAGTCTCACAGGTGAGCAAATTTATGCATAGCCCAGGCATTAAGCATTGGCAGGCAGTGAAGCGTATCTTTCGCTATTTGAGTGGTACTCGGCATCTTGGGTTGTTTTATCCCAAGGGGGGATCATTGCCACCAGATTTACATGCTTTTTCAGATTCTGACTGGGCTGGTTGTTATGACACACGCGTGTCCACGAGTGGTTTTTGCTTCATGCTTGGAAGCTCATGCATATCATGGTTGAGCAAGAAGCAGCCTACTGTGGCCACTTCTAGTTGTGAAGCTGAGTACAGGGCAGCTTTCACAGCTACGGTTGAGTGTGTGTGGCTCAGACGCCTTATGGCTGATTTGGGTGTTGGGCAGCCATCTGCCACCACCATCTTCACTGACAGTCAGAGCGCATTGGCAGTTGCGCGGAACCCAGTGTTCCATGCTCGTACGAAGCACATTGAGGTGCACTACCATTATGTCAGGGAGAGACTCTCTGCAGGAGAGATCAGTTTGGCTTATGTGCCAACACAGGATAACCTTGCAGACCTTTTCACAAAGGCTCTGCCTCGTGAGAAGTTCGAAGCTTTTCGCAAAGCTTTGGGCTTACTCCCTTTTGTGGATTCGTCCACATAGCTAGACACTTCCCTATACATGAGTGCTAGCTCTTGTTCACCGCATCACTCCAGGGGGGATTTGTTACCATATTATAGTAGTGATGTGTGTGAACACACTTAGGACCGCCGGGGCACTTTTTCCCTCACTAGGAGGTTTTTTCCCCCGTGCATTGTATATACGCCCATTATCTTCTAGGGCTTGTTATCTTTCATTTTTGGCACTCATAATACACTACTGTGTTGTGCTCAAGCTTCCACATCTTTTTGAAGTTGTGTGTGCATTCCTGCAACCCTAATTCCAACAAGGCCAAATTATTCATGATGAATGGCATTTCAATGAATCAAATGAGGAACTGAGAATCACCATCTCATTCTGATGATTAAGTATTCGTTCCTCCGGATCCTTCTTTTTTTCTCCCATTAATAACATCTCTTAGTGTCCCCACTAACAAAAATCACATTTGACCTTGCCAATGATTGCCAAAAACAAAGTGAGCCAAAAAAACAAAAAAGGGCTCACACAAATATAAGAATGCAATCATTCGCAAAAAACCCCACCCCGTTCCACCACTAACCTCTTCATTCATTAACTAGCTTTTCTTATTCCTTCTGGAGGAACAAAGACCATTGAACGTCACTCATCATCAACGCCATCGACAAAGCTTGTTCATTCTTCCCACACAAAGGTCTTCAACACGATCACATGAACACGATCGCCATCAGGAAGGGGGGAATGTTAATCCAATTCTAGGATTAACAAGAGCTACCGCCATTATCTTACATTAAGGAGTCACGGTAGATACATCAAAGGGTCATACATTCAAGATATGAAGCAATAGTGTCCAAAGCTACAGCTTGGATGGCACCCGTAATGGTGTGACGGAGTATTAATGGCGATTCCCACTTCAAGAATGTGTGGTAGCAAGTTAGGATGAAGTCCTAAGCGATGTACTTCATGGATATATTATGAGAGTAGTCATTGTAATAGCATTGTGCCCGGTCGACCACAGTTTAAGTAAGTGTGAACACTTATGGCCATGTATATAAGTGAATTTCTCTCATAATACAACATACTCCCATTATGCAATTAAGTCTTGCTCTTGCTAATCCTCTTGCTAATCTATCTCCCTAATGCATGCTAGTGAGTGTGTGTGTGAGTGAAGTGAGGTGAGAGGAGGGATGAGGACCCGTAGTGCAACGCGGCGGTGGTGTGACAACGCTTGCGGGAGACACGGTGGAATTGCTTCTCAAGGAGTTGTAGAGCTTGGAGACCTCAAGGGTTACGAGCTCGGCCATTGGAAAGATCCTCACGTGACAGTTGCGGTTCACCAGGTAATCTCTTTTTAGATGTGTTTCAAGGAGGGTTAGGGTGAGCCATAACAGAATACCACACAGTAAACCAGATTGGGTGCAATCTCCCCCCTCAAGTGTGTCGCTCCACTTCCACGACTTGAGTATTTAGAGAATTTTATTCATAAAAATAGCCCAAGGAGCTAAGAATAGGTGAGCGTACAAATTGGGCTTGCTTTTCCCACTTTTAAGGTATTTCTTTACATATTTTTTATCATATCAAAATCCCTAAGGTTTGTATATATAAAAAACCTTTGCCCAAATATAATTGCTAGTGGGCCTTGTTACATAAAATAACTTTGTGCACATTTTCACATATAATAATCTTGTGCTTATTTGCACATTCCATTAAGTCGATTCCTGCACACATTAAATCAAGCATATTTTTTTCTTCGATTATTAATTCATTAAAAATATGATAAAATATATACCTGTAACATTTTTTGAGCTTCATTCTCATTGTGAAGAAATCGCTCCAAAGTGGCTCTTTTCTTTTGAGACAAAATGATCTTTACCTAATAAATGCAAGAGCTTAAATCTACACACTTGAGGTACTCAAATTAGCATTGAAGCGCCTAAACCTCTTTCGATGATCTCTCAAACAATGTATATTTTAGCCCAAGGAAAGGAAAAAGACTCCAAATTCTTCAAGGAAGTAAAGCATATTGTATATGTATATAGTAAAGCATATATTATATCGTCTATATAATATATACTTACAACACTTTATTTTATATTTTCTTCTAATGTATTTAGCTTAAAAATATGGGAGTTAAAGATTTGTTCAAAGTATCAAGATGATATCTCAAGGGGTTCACCTAAAAATATGTAAGTATACCACGTGAATTCAAATGAAGGGGTATTTTTTTAAAATTTAAGGTAAATTTAAAGAAAAGTTTTTTTAATCGATTTTGAAAAAAAAAACCCATAAGTCCATTAAAAAAAAGAGGTCATTTTATTCATGAAAATTTTACAAGCAAGGGGTTTTTTAAATACCCCTGGAACACACGTGTGATACATAGGGTGTCTTAGTAGTGCACCCCCCAAGGATGATATATATTTCTAAAAGAATACATATAAGACGTTTTTTATTTCCAATTCCTAAATGGCATGGGAGGAAGTGAGCATTCCAAGCCTCTAGAGCAAACATATAAGGGAGATCAAGAAAACTAGTCCATATGTTTGGATCTTATGTTGTGCTCGTTAAAATGATATACATTTTGGATTTTATTCATGCACATGTTAAAGTGGTTTGTATCATTGGGGAACTTAAAACAACAAAACACTTAACCTTGGTCTCTCTTCAAACATATCAACTAGTTATGGGGATCACCTTGTTCCATATTTTGGCATATAGCCCACATATAAACTAGTTATGGGGATCACCTTGTTCATATTTTGGCCCACAGCCTACATATAAACTAGACTAAGTTATGGGGATCACCTTGTTCCATATTTCGGACCCTAGCTACATATAAACTAGTTATGGTGACCACCTTGTTCCATATTTCAGTCCCTAGTCTACATATAAACTAGTTAGGGTGAAAACCTTGTTCCATATTTCAGCCCCTAGTCTACATATATACAAATTATTCTAGATAACTCAATTGCATAGGGTGCAAAGTGCTTGAAATAAAGTTTGAAGCATATTTTTTGGTCTGAGTCAGCTAACAGTGCTCCATTCTTTGTATTTCTTCACAAATTTAGAGGGGTATTGATTATATAATATAAAAGTATCATTATGATACCATTGTTGTTGCTATTTCTCTCACTCTTGCTCTTGCTCTTGCTCTTGCTCTTGCTCTTGCTCTTGCTCTTGCTCTTGCTAGTCATAGTTAGTCATAGTTAAGAGTTGAAGAATTACATAAAAGATAATCTATTATACATCATAAAGCATTTCTTTCTTATCCAAGTAGTTAATAAATAGCCCTTGAGGGTGTATTCGAGCTGGTAGAACGATCGGGTCTCACTATGGGGGCTGGGTTCAATACCTCTCAGCTACACAACGGGGGCTACTTGTGTGAGAAAATTAATTATTCCACCTTCCCAGCACAAGTAGTAGTTAATATTTTCTTATTATGTTTGAATTCATTTCTTCACATAGAACTAGAGTTCTTAATAGGAAATTTGAGAGTGCATCAATAAAAGAGGATGAATTGTTTATGAATCCTAAAAATTTACTCTACATTCTTGCCATAGGTATCTTTGATACTTGTAGAATCATGTGATAATGTCAATCAACATTTGTAGAAACATGTTTATACATTATGATTTTATATTTTTAAACAATGTTAAGAAATATAATGCTAGTTGGGGGAAACCCCTACAGTGGAAAGATGGCATGTAAAGTTTAGGCTACTAAGATTAGTTGCTCATTTATTTCTTAGACATGCTTTGGGATGTGGTGTGTGCATAATACACATTAGAAGGAATGGATTTTGCCCCATGAAGTATGGGAATAGTGGTGGCCCAACTAGCATGCTAATATTTAGCTTTCACACAAGAAGCTCAAAAACAAAAAGACTATCAAATGTGACCACCATATTCAACCTTATGGTTTGGTTATTTCTTGTTACACTTGAATGCTCCCTTCAAATGTATATCTCAAATTATGGATTTTCAACACATATTTATGAACATCTAAAGATGTCTTATCATAACTTAAAATTTTACTTTCTTGAAGTTGTTTTATTTACGTGTAAGCCTCAAGCAGATTTTGAGAATTCCTTCATTTCCTTGACCTCCAAGTACTAAGACCTGTTGGAATTAGGGTTGCAGGAATGCACACACAACTTCAAGAAGATGAGGAAGCTTGAGCACAACACAGTAGTGTATTATGAGTGCCAAAAATGAAAGATAACAAGCCCTAGAAGATAATGGGCGTATATACAATGCACGGGGGAAAAAACCTCCTAGTGAGGGAAAAAGTGCCCCGGCGGTCCTAAGTGTGTTCACACACATCACTACTATAATATGGTAACAAATCCCCCCTGGAGTGATGCGGTGAACAAGAGCTAGCACTCATGTATAGGGAAGTGTCTAGCTATGTGGACGAATCCACAAAAGGGAGTAAGCCCAAAGCTTTGCGAAAAGCTTCGAACTTCTCACGAGGCAGAGCCTTTGTGAAAAGGTCTGCAAGGTTATCCTGTGTTGGCACATAAGCCAAACTGATCTCTCCTGCAGAGAGTCTCTCCCTGACATAATGGTAGTGCACCTCAATGTGCTTCGTACGAGCATGGAACACTGGGTTCCGCGCAACTGCCAATGCGCTCTGACTGTCAGTGAAGATGGTGGTGGCAGATGGCTGCCCAACACCCAAATCAGCCATAAGGCGTCTGAGCCACACACACTCAACCGTAGCTGTGAAAGCTGCCCTGTACTCAGCTTCACAACTAGAAGTGGCCACAGTAGGTTGCTTCTTGCTCAACCATGATATGCATGAGCTTCCAAGCATGAAGCAAAAACCACTCGTGGACACGCGTGTGTCATAACAACCAGCCCAGTCAGAATCTGAAAAAGCATGTAAATCTGGCGGCAATGATCCCCCCTTGGGATAAAACAACCCAAGATGCCGAGTACCACTCAAATAGCGAAAGATACGCTTCACTGCCTGCCAATGCTTAATGCCTGGGCTATGCATAAATCTGCTCACCTGTGAGACTGCAAACTGAATGTCTGGCCTCGTAATGCATACATAAATGAGGCAACCAACAGCTGTCTGATAGAGTGTGACATCAAAGTGATCTCCAGCATCATGAAGACTCAACTTCAAACCTGTCTCCATTGGAGTAGCAATAGGCTTGCAGTCTTCAAGGCCAAATCTCCGCAACAATGTTTCAATATACTTTGTCTGACACAAAGCAATACCTCCATCACACTGCTTAAATTGTATCCCCAAATAATGATGCAAATGCCCCAAATCTGACATCTCAAAAGAGGCATTCAAATCAGCCTTAAAATCAGCAATATGACTCTCATTTGGTCCTGTGAGCAGCATGTCATCGACATAGAGAGCAATGATTAGATGTACACCATCCACACGTTTAACATACAAAGTGCTTTCTGTTGGACTATTCTGAAACCCATGTGCAGTCAAATATGCATGTATTTTTTCATACCAAGCTCGTGGAGCTTGCTTTAAACCATATAAAGCCCTTTTTAACCTGCACACTTTGTTTTCCTGCCCTCTTTGAACAAAACCACGAGGCTGCGATACATACACCTCCTCATGCAAATCTCCATTTAAGAACGCAGTCTTTATGTCCAGCTGATGTACATTCCAACCATTATGAGCTGCTAATGCATAGATGCTACGAACAGTGGTCATACGACATGTGGGAGAAAAAGTCTCATCAAAATCAATGCCCTTCTCTTGAGCATAACCTTTTGCAACAAGCCTAGCCTTATGGCGATCCACTGTGCCATCAGGCTTACGCTTCAATTTGTATACCCACTTAGTGCCAATGGCCTTCTTGCCAGGGGGCAAGTCACATAAAGACCATGTACTATTCTTCATAATAGCATCGTATTCTGCTTGCATAGCAGCCATCCAATTTTCTGAACTTTGTGCCTCATCAAATGAAACAGGCTCACTTTCATCGCACATACTAGAAACAGCCAATGCATAACAATCTGACGCATAAGAGGCACCATGAGAGCCAGAACGAGTGCGACTAGACAAAGGGGCATCCAACTTGCTGTCACGCAAAGTCTGCACCAGCCATCTAGGCATGTTCCTAGAGCCCTCAATCTCTTGTCTCTCATCCTCAAGTGCATCATGCACATCTGCATCAGATATAGGCTGATCTGTGCCATTATTTAAAACCTGCATAGGCTGAAAAACTGCCTCATGAGGTATTGCACTTGACTGTGCACCACTGAAAAGAGGCAACAATGTATCATAGACATCACGTGAGCTGATATCTGTCTCCTTAGTACATGAAACCAAGGGCTGAACTGCATCTTCCACAAATACAACATCACGGCTAACCAAAATGCGCTTTGTCTGTGGATGATACAAACGATAGCCTTTGCTCTCAGCACTATATCCAACAAAAATACATTTGACAGCTTTGTCATCCAATTTTCTGCGATGTTGCACAGGCACTAATGCATATGCCAGGCAACCAAAAACACGTAAATGGCCAACAGATGGCTTGCGGCTATGCTAAGCCTCATATGGAGTGACAACCTGTAATGCTTTGGTGGGACACCTGTTTAGTACATAAGTGGCACACATGACAGCCTCAAGCCAAAAACCATGTGGTAGACTTTGACTCTTAACCATACATCTTGCCATTTCCATGAGAGACCTGTTTTTTCTCTCAGCCACACCATTTTGCTGTGGTGTATACGGCACTGTACATTGGTGTTTTATCCCACGCTCAGCCAGAAATGCATTAAATTCTGAAGACATATACTCCCCCCCTCGATCTGAACGGAGGGTGCCCATCTTACTTTCTGACACATTTTCAGCCATAACCAAAAACTGTTTGAAGCACAAAAACACTTCGGACTTTGCCTTCAAAGGATATACCCATGCATGCCTGGTAAAATCATCAATGAAAGTCACGAAGTAAAGGTAGTTTCCAAATGATGGAGTTTGCATGGGACCACAAACATCACTGTGAACAAGCTGCAATCTGCGTTCAGCTCTCACTGATCCATCTTTGGGAAAGGAAGCACGCTGCATTTTACCCAATATGCAGCCCTCACAAACATGCTTGACAGGTGCCTCAAGCTTAGGCAAAGAAGACACCATTTCAGATTTCTGCAGGCGCAGCAAACTTGCAAAATTCAGATGACCAAAACGTGCATGCCACAGTTTTGCATCTGAAATAGCCTGCGTATCCATAATAGCACATGCTGAATCCTCTACACATTTGCCATCCATATTGAGCTTATACAGCCCTCGACATAGTGAACCAGATGCTACAATGATGTCACCACAAGAGAGATCATGAACAGTACATCTGTCATCCACAAATTTTACAACCAAACCTGTTTTGGCAAATGCGGAGACTGACAGCAGATTCTTTTTGATCCCTGGCACATACAATGCATCAAAAAGTGTAAAGGTGTTGCCATTTGCAACATTCAGCACAATCTGTCCAACTCCTTCAACGGGATAAGAGGAGTTATTGGCACAAGTGACAGTATTCCCTGTGGGAGCAGACTCAAGGAAAGTGAATAAACTGCGCTGCGAGGTGATATGCTTAGTGGCACCACTGTCAAAGTACCATACATCTGAATCTACTGCAGACATACATGTGTCATGCAAAGATGGGTCATAACTGCACTGCGCATTGAATGCCCATTCTGTATCTAGCACAACATTAGCAGATTCATTGTTAGAAGGAGAGGCATCTGCAACAACAGCCATACCAGCCTCTTTCTTCTTAGCCTCTTTCGCAGCCAGCTTAGGACACGCTTTGATGACATGATCATTTCCCTTACAGTACTTGCAAAATGTCTTCTGTTTGTCACCCTTCTTCTCATCTTTGTCTTCCTGCTTTTGTTGCGCAGCATTTGCAGATTTCTGCTTACTAGAAGAAAAGCCAGCTTTACCTTTCCCGCTTCTCTGACTAGCAACGAAAGCTTGATCTGCGACACGCATAATATTCCTGTTTTGCCTTGACTGGTCTTCTTGCAGCAAAACAGAAACTAACTCCTCAAATGATAAGGCATTGGGATTGCCTTTCATCATCAAGCGAAGAGTGGAAGCAAAACCCTGATAAGAATCTGGTAGACCATTCAAAACAGTCTGCACAAGTGAACTGTCTGACAGGATTTCATCTGCAGAAATGAGCTGCTCTTTGAAATCCTTGATCTTTGTCAAAAAGCTATCCATAGAATCACCTTCGTTCATATGCTCACTCTCCAACTGTTTTCGGAGGTAAGCAACACGAGCCTCATTTCTTGCCTGATACAATGTGGCAAGTACATCCCAAGCATCCTTAGAAGTCCTGCAGGAGCGAATATGTGGGATAATGGTACGTTTGACAGACAGCGCAATCAAGGCATGAGCCTGCGCATCTCTACCATCCCAACGAATCTGCTCTGCTGAAAGTGGTGGTTCTCGAACAGCTGCTACAGTACTTGTGCCTGCACCATCATCAACAGTACCTGTTTCTGATGTGTTTGCAGCATTCCCAGCCACAATAGGACGTGCATCAATACCCTGCACAATGTTCCATAACCCCTTTGCTACCAATACATGTCGCATCATATATGCCCACAATGGATAGTTGGTGCCATCCAACTTATCCTCAGCAGCCAACATGCGGAATACATCATTGTTGTCAGCCATGGCCAATGACTGTACTACTAGATGTAAATGCTGTCTGTAAGAGGTAAACCTGTATAAAATCGACCTGTGCTATATAGCACAGCCCAAAACAGACGAATGGGCACCTGTCCTGCAGATTTTAATCTTGACAGAAAATCTGCACAGTAGGACGATTTTGCCTGCGCAGTACTTGGAATGCAAAAACGGAGGGCGAAATGACTTCAGATCAAAATTCTGAAACGAACAAGCCCTACGGGCTTACCCACGGCATATACTAACCTGCAGACGCTCGTGAAACCTCGTCGCAATCGGAGGAGATGAAGCGGCAGGTGCCGGTGATGCTGCCCGGGAGGAGGAAGCCTGCTCTGATACCAATTGTTGGAATTAGGGTTGCAGGAATGCACACACAACTTCAAGAAGATGAGGAAGCTTGAGCACAACACAGTAGTGTATTATGAGTGCCAAAAATGAAAGATAACAAGCCCTAGAAGATAATGGGCGTATATACAATGCACGGGGGAAAAAACCTCCTAGTGAGGGAAAAAGTGCCCCGGCGGTCCTAAGTGTGTTCACACACATCACTACTATAATATGGTAACAAGACCTTGCTTACGCTAGTTTCAAAATATCAAATTTCTCATCTAACCATAGCCAGCCTTTAAAAATATGTAAGGTATCACTAGATTATGGAATATAGAAATATAATATAGATGTCTATTTTCATACATGTAAGAAATGAAAGATACAATTGTTAGGACTCTATCTTTCTCAATCCATTTTCTAGTAGCAATATTGAAATATTCATTTGGAAAAATATTCATTCAAATATTTTTGCCGAATTAAATTGTTAACGTCTTTGCATGGTATTAGTTACTCTTGTTTGTACAATGTTTGTATAACCATTGCTTATATCAAGGGTTATACAAAACATACTACTTATGTATTCATAGTGCTAAAATTTGAAGGTTGTAACATGCTTTAAAGACCATTTTAACCTATATAAAATTCCACCTTTGAAAATTGGGTTTTTTAAAAAACCACCATATGTACATGTTATTGAGCAATGGGTTTCATTTAAAGGACAAGGTTGATGATTTTGGGGATATCTATGTGACAAAGCCCATTTTAACCTTTATAAAAACCCACCTTTGAAAATTGTGTTTCAAAAAAAGTCCACCATAAGTACATTTTATTGAGTAAATTAAATGGGTTTCATTTAAAGGACAAAGGTTGATGATTTTAGGGATGCCAATGACAAAGTCCATGAATTTCATGATATTTCTCTTGTGAAAATCTTAGGTCAACTTGAAAAATCTAGAAAAGGAGAAAGAAGGGTACAAAGAGAATGAAGAAGACATAATTAAGTGAGATTAAAGATGAAGTTAGGGTTAAGATTAAAGATGAGGATGAGGATGAGAATGGTGCTCAAGCTGACATTGAAGGCCAATGATCTTTTGTAGGCCTCCAATTTTGAAGTTCAAAGAGATATCCATGGGTAGGTCTCGTTTTTTAAAGTCCAAGGCAAGGTTGCGAATTTCAAGTTTAAGCATTGAAATTTGAGGACAGTAGTGGGCTTCAAAGATCATTTCAACCTTCAAAAGAAACCCAACTTTGAAAATTGGATTTTAAAAAGAGGCCACCAGAAGGACATTTTGTAGGTAATGGGTCCAAGATACCTTGTATGCCCCCAATTTTGAATTCCAAGGAAGTGTTGAAAATTTCATGCTCTAGTGCTGAAATTTGAAGGGTACAATGGGCTTCAAAGTCCATTTTAGCCATTGAAAGAAACCCATCATTGACAAATTGGTTAAAAACCACACCAAATGCATTTTGTCGAGTTATGGTTTTCACTTGAAGACCAAGTAACCTTGTAGGTCTTTAGTTATGAAGTTTAGTGTAAGGCTAATTCTGGTCCTAGTTGTAGTATGCTACTGTTGGCCTTTCATTTGGCATCATCATGGACAACCATGTGAGGGTACTCCTCTTGTGAGTAGTGGTGTACTCCTCTTGTGCTGGATTCATTATTGTACATTGATACACAAATTTGAAACAAGGCATCCTTCGCTCTTAAAATCATTCTATAATAATTTTCAAAAGAATGCATGCCAACCATAACAAGTTGCCATTGGTAAAGGACATAGGAGAATTTATTTAAGTTTTTAATAAACATGGACATAGGGAAAAACAAAAGGCTCAACGATGGCTCGATTTCACACCATTTCCTTGGAATTGCACACTTTATGCATGATGAATAATCTTAATAATGGCAATTTGCTTTAAAGGCTTTCGGATTTATTGCTATACAAAATGCTAATTTATGATTTTGCCCATCGAAAAAAAGGTTAAAACTTGGTATGATAGAGATATTTTGAAAATGGATCACACTATCCTTGTCATGCTTAGTCTCGTAATGTTTGAAAAAGGAGACACGTGTTGACACACATGCTTAATGTTAAAGGAGACACGTGTTGACACACATGCTTAAAGGATGAAAGGTGACTTGGAAGAGGTTGGGAAAAGCTCATGGGTCAGCAAATTGAAACGTGTATTCAAAAGAGGTGGATCTTGGGTAAAAGCGCCGCCCTATTTAAATACATGGGATCTAAACATGAGATTGGAAGACAAGATTCCACCATAAACCACTTTTCATAGATCTACACAGTGAGTGGCATAGAAATCCTAAACAAGAGATTTGAAGACACAATTCCACCAGAAACCACTTTTCATAAATCTTTGAAGTGAGTGGCATACAAACCCTTATGTTCATAGGGCCCCTGTATGAATCTTAACCCCTTTGTTAATTATGTGTGTCGTCTCATAAGAAGCACCACAAACTACAATATATTGTGATGCTTGACTTATCCTCTTTTATATTGATAATTATGATTGTCTAGAAATGATGATACTAAAAATAGTATAATAAACCTTGATTTATGTTTGTTGCATTACTTCTCGTAACATTCATCATAGGGTTGCCTTTGGGTGTTGTTTTTAGGGATCATATGTAGTTTTAGATTGTTCTTATATAATCATTAAAACAAATTAATCATTATGTAGTAGTATTAATTATGTTGTAATATTATTTTATGATATTTAATAATTGGTAGTGTGAGATTAGTTGTATCACTTTCTAGTGATGAGTCAAAAATAAGTGTCAAAATGTTCTGGTGCTGATTTTTTATGCGCATCAAGGGATGAAAATCATAATCAGAGTTTACAAATGCAGTTAATCTTCAAGCTTCGTGTTGCATGCGTGTGTGTCTTCCCTGGCCCTTTGTCCCCTGCCGCAGAGGCTATCCCGATTGCTGATCAGAATCCGGAATTAGGAATAGGTTTTACTCTGCACACAGAAAATCTCCCTTCGATTCACTTTCTGTTTGCATTCCTTCTCCATTTTCTGCAGGATGGCCTTCTGCTCTTCCGTGGCTGTACATCACTGCAGCTCTCTCTCTCTGGCTATGGCTGAATCGCAGGTTTTCGGTGTTCAGGTGCAGAAACCCACTCCACGCGAGCTCAAGCTATCAAAGACGGCCTCTGCTAGGGTCCAAATACAGGTACATTTAAGCAAAAGAGTTCCGTTTACATGTCTGGGTTGTCTAAAAGGGCACATTCTCTAGCTGATAGCACACAATCGATGCAGGCTACTGTAGCTTCCCTAGCAGAAAATGGAGAGTATTTCTCAGAGAAACCTCCCACCCCTCTTTTGGACACCATCAATTACCCGTTACATATGAAGAATCTGAGCAAACCGGTATACCCTTATTGTTGTTGTGGAAATTCAGTTCTCCTCTGCATTTTGTGTGTGTGTGTGTGTGTGTGTGTGTGATGGCCTTTCAGTCCTGTCTGTGACTGAATGTACACTTCCTTTGTGTCCAGGACCTCAAGCGATTGGCAGAAGAGCTACGGTCTGATGTTATCTTCAATGTGTCGAAAACAGGTGGTCACCTTGGATCAAGCCTCGGGGTTGTCGAACTCACAGTGGCTCTTCATTATGTCTTTGACACTCCTGAAGACAAGATTCTCTGGGATGTAGGCCATCAGGTAAGCTGTCTTGTGTACTTTAACTGACTTCAATCACCACGAAGATCTATGTCTGAGACATGCGAAGACTCTATATGTTGTGTTTACATGCAATCATACACAGAATTCTTAAGAGTAGACTGCCAGAGGGTTTTGTACTCTGCTATGCATGATGAGATTGATGATCTGAAATGTGCTTTCACAAAGTCATGATTAATGGACAGTCCTTAAATCTTATCCGTATTCAAAATATCTATGTGCAGACCTACCCTCACAAGATTTTGACCGGAAGGAGGTCGAAAATGCCCTCCCTCAGGCAGACCAATGGCTTATCAGGGTTTACAAAGCGGGCAGAGAGTGTCCACGATGCTTTTGGTGCCGGCCATAGCTCCACAAGCATATCAGCAGGCCTAGGTGTTCATACAACCGCTTCCTTGTGCTCTCGAATGACTCTTTCAGCTTTCTAGGAGCCCTTGCATGTCACTTGACTGAGACTTGGGTTTTTTTTGAATGGCCATTAGTGCTTGTTTAAGACTTGACTATGCTACTGGTAGTTCAGAACTTCAAGTTATCTGTGTTGCATTTTGGCTGTAGGCATGGCTGTTGGCAGAGATTTGAAGGGGAAGAAAAACCATGTAATATCTGTGATTGGAGATGGAGCAATGACTGCTGGACAAGCTTATGAAGCCATGAACAATACTGGATACCTGGATTCAAACATGATTGTTATTCTGAATGATAACAAGCAAGTCTCGCTGCCCACGGCAACACTCGATGGTCCAGCACCACCTGTTGGTGCCTTGAGCAGTGCTCTTAGCAGACTACAATCAAGCAAACAACTTCGCGAACTACGTGAGGTTGCAAAGGTAAAAACATAGCTTTATGTACTTTGGAAAATCTTTCAGCCATGTTTTGTGACCACATGGCAGTGTGGTTGTATTGCAGCCTTACATGCTTTCTTGGTGATGGTCTCAGTGACAGATGTGTGCTCTCATGAAGCTCAGAAGCTTGCCTTGCTTCCTCTTTTTGCTTCCTTTCTCCTTCAAACACTCTATGTTTGAGTTTTTAATGTTTCTTGCAGGGCGTCACAAAGCAAATTGGTGGGTCAATGCATTCTTTAGCTTCCAAGGTAGACGAGTACGCACGTGGCATGATCAGTGGTACAGGATCAACGTTGTTTGAGGAGCTTGGGCTCTATTACATTGGTCCAGTTGATGGTCATAACATTGATGACCTTGTCACGATTCTGAAGGAGGTTAAACTTTTTCATACATCGGGTCCAGTACTGATTCATGTGGTAACAGAAAAGGGTTGCGGGTACCCTTATGCCGAAAGGGCTGCTGATAAATATCATGGTAAGCCAGCCAGAATTTTGCGTATCTGATTTCTCTGGGTGAGGGCCATTGAATGTGTAGGATGTTATGAGCATGTAAATAATTATTACTAAACAATGTAGAGAACTCTACGTTATGTTTACCTCCGTGTTCACTTTTACCCATGTGCTTGCAGGGGTAGTGAAATTCGATGCAGCTACTGGAAAGCAATTCAAAGGAAAGAGTGCCACTCAGGCATACACCACTTACTTTGCTGAGGCATTGATTGCTGAGGCTGAAGTGGACCCCAATATTGTTGCCATTCATGCTGCCATGGGTGGAGGCACAGGCCTCAACATGTTCCTCAAGAAGTTCCCAAACAGATGCTTTGATGTGGGGATAGCAGAGCAACATGCAGTAACCTTCGCTGCTGGTCTGGCTTGTGAAGGGATTAAACCTTTCTGTGCAATTTATTCATCCTTTCTTCAAAGAGCCTATGACCAGGTCTAGTGTTGACATGCAATTTACGTGTAATAATCCTTTTTAGTGGGATCTTTTTGATATTGGTTATGGTGCTGGGAGCTGGGAGCTGGGCTTGATTGCTTCTGTACATGCTTTTTTATCTGTGCAGGTGGTACATGATGTTGATTTGCAGAAGTTGCCTGTAAGGTTTGCCATGGACAGGGCAGGACTAGTGGGAGCAGATGGCCCGACACACTGTGGAGCCTTCGATGTTACGTACATGGCTTGTCTTCCCAACATGGTTGTGATGGCTCCATCTGATGAGGCAGAACTTTTTCACATGGTGGCTACTGCAGCTTCCATTGATGACCGTCCTAGCTGTTTCCGCTATCCCCGAGGCAATGGCATAGGTGTTCAGCTACCTCTAGGAAACAAAGGAACTCCTTTGGAGGTATAAGTGATTTTTCTAAAGAGCGTCTATCCTGGTAGGGATGGTGGTTTAATTAGCTAAAGACGTGAAGTAAATGCTATGTATTGCAGATTGGAAAGGGAAGGATACTGGCAGAAGGGATTCAAGTAGCCCTCTTAGGTTACGGAACCATTGTTCAGAACTTGTTGACTGCTAGGCACCTTTTGGAAGAACATGGCCTTTCAGTAACAGTAGCTGATGCAAGATTTTGCAAGCCACTTGATCACGACCTTATCAGACAACTTGCAAGGCACCATGACGTCATCTTCACTGCAGAGGAGGGTTCCATTGGTGGCTTTGGATCTCATGTTGGACAGTTCATGGCTCTTGATGGACTCTTGGATGGAAAAATGAAGGTATGTCTAGTGAAGGTGCTGCCTTGCTGCTGCTACTTAAATTTGCTAAGAATTCAAACCTAATTTATCTTTATGAATGTCTGACATCTCGTGTCTTTGCTGTTACCAGTGGCGGCCTATCGTTTTGCCCGACCGTTATATTGAACATGGAGCTCCTGTTGATCAGTTGGCAGAGGCTGGCCTCACAGCAGCTCATTGTGCAGCCTCCGTATTGAGAATCCTTGGTAGAACTAGGGATGCTCTACAGATAATGTCATAAGGTCCTTCCTCATGCTAAGGTCTTCCCTTTATGTGTATTTATAGCTTGTGAGTCCAGGAATGCCCTACTGTAACAGAAGATAAAAAGTTGTCACCAGAGGGGAAGGCATGCCAATTATGTTACTAACCTTGCAGTGTAAGGTGCTACCTACTTAGGCAGATGGACGAGGTGGAGCATGCTCTCATGGAGTCCTAATCAAAGCTGAATGTAATCCACAAATCTCACCATACCTTCTCCCCCACCCCCTCTCCTCTACCCTCAGAATCCCAAATGCTGTATTAAAGTTTAGAGTGGCCTAGGTGAGCTCTTGACCCCAGCATGTGGTTTTGGGTGTTTTGCTTGGTTATGGTTTCTTCCAAGAAGAAGACAGCCACATTCCTTCAAGTAGGTTGTGTCTTACTCATTGTCAACCCTAATATAAACCTCACCTCTTACACAAAAACTTGCCTGCTTGAAATTCCTGATTTTTAATATGAGGCCTCTCAGAGGACCTGGTATGGCACTCATCACATCTCTCTCTCTCTCTCTCTCTCTCTCTCTCTCACACACACACACACACACATATATACACAATCACACACACACACACACACTCAAATAGCCAGCAATCTCTCTCTCTCTCACACACACACACACACACACACACTCAAATAGCCAGCAATCTCTCAGCTTATGCATGTAGGGATAAATTTACTGAGTGTACGTCGACGCTAAAGGAACTCTTAGTTGGTCTATCAAAACAGATTTATGCCTTGCTTTATTTAAGGAGCAATTCAAAATAGGATCATCCATTAAAAGCCCATCACCATCCCAAGGGTTTGCTCTTAGTCTCAACAAGCAAGGAGATGCATACACCATTGCCAAGTGCTACAAATTCTCACTTGAGGTGCCAACTGAACCCCACTTGGGCACGGTAACTCGACTACTACTCATCAGAACACAGTCCCCCATTATTCCAAAGGATTAGATGTCAGACAAGGAGGGAGTTTTTGTTAACTTGATCACAGTAATTGAAAGATTAACAACGGATCAAATCAACAATAAAGTTGTCAGTAGGATACTTATTGGCAAAGAGGAGCAGGTAAAATAATTCAGAAGATGGCCAAAGTAGAATCAATGGATTTAAGTTTATGAGTAACCAAATAATGCATTAGGTAATTAGAAACTAAGCCTTGTAAATCACTTATGCTAATGAGTGGCTAGCAAGGGGTGGAAGGTGGTCACAAGGCATTTGTCAATGCCACTCATACGTTAAGCAAAGTTGAGTCAATAATTTTGCTCTCTTATCTGGAGTGCTTGATGTAACAATAAAAGCCACCTAAACCCTTCCAACTTTGAATTTATATAGCATATTTCCAAAGGTGCTCAGAATTAAACTGCCACCACTGCTGGCATCACACTACAGATTCCAAATGATCACTCTAAACACCTTGCTACTAGCTAGCCATTCCAGGGGTCCTACGTCAACTTTTGTGGAATTTTCACTAACCATCCTCTCATCCGTCTCCGTTGTTTAATTCAAGGACTTCCGTTGGACTAACGACCCTCTCATCCATCTCCATTGTCTAATCCAAGGACTACCTTGGACTAACTAACCATACCATCTCCATTCTCTAACCTAAAGACTACCTTGGTTTTGTATCCAGTCTCTAACAAAGCTAGGCGGTTCATGTTGATGTTTTTGTCAACCCTCTTTTACTGCCAACAGTGTCTTATCTCTTTCCAATCAAGCCAGCTTTGTGAATTTGTGTTCCCTCCTCTCTTTTCCATGCTTCTGGCCTACTTGTGATCAAATTGTGTGTCCTTGGTACATGCAGAAAACTAGATGAAGTCATTTTCAGCACTACCATACCTCACACCTCTTCCCTTCCATATATTTGCTTGCAACATGCTTCCCCCAATACCCCTCCAAAGATCTGAAGGTAGCCCTATAAAGTCTTACCAACAAGAGTTGAGACCAAGCTTAATCTCTATGCTGGAGAGTCCTCACCAACCATTTAGCTACCAGTATATCTCCCAGAGCTCTAACATCAATGATGACCATACCTCCTCCTAACTTTTTTTAAGAAACATATACCATTTAGTTTTTACCTTCTTGCCACTATTTGTAAAAGTTTTTCTAGTGTCTATTTGAAGGTCTCCACCGTTTTGTACATTTTGTTCCAACAAAATCACGACTCGAAGCCAAAAAACTGGAAGGAAAATCATCTTCCTAGAATATACTAGAATATAGGGAGATCTCAAGACACCATGATCCCAAGTTCCCATGTGCAAAGATGGGCCCATGTGACCAGGAGAGTGTGAACGATATCACTCAATATGTAGAGCATCATATATATGAGTTCCCTCGAAATCCTCTATCAATCTGGCTTTCTAAATCTGCCATGTAGTGATGAGTAATGATCCCCCAAGTGGTGTCAATGATAAGCGACTGTTAAACACTCTATAGGTTAACATGGTTTCACCCGCCTGACCTACTGTAAGGCGTTTTGCCGTCTTACCCACTTGTTGGACCATTTTTAAGTTTGGCCTACCTAGTGTGAAAATTAGTCACTTGTATGTAAGTCATTTTTCACAATAAGCAGTACACAATCATTCCCTTGCAATAGAATACTTATGAGCTCTCCTTCTTCTCTAATTTTGTGAGAGAACCATCGTGAATGACCATCTTTACTTGCCTCCATCTAGGCAAAGAGAGCCCTCCCCTTATCCCATCGGGCGGCAAGGAGCATTTGGATGTGACAACAGAGTGAGGACATGACGGACGAGACCTAGTGCACCCACATCGAGAAGTTACAACAATCGAATGTAAGGCAAGGCCCAATGACATGCTTTGACAAGGCTAAGATAAGCTCTTGACTCGAACACATTTGGCACCATTGCGACAGGGGCTAGCCTAGGGCTTCTGTCTATTCCAAGCTATTGGGATCACCCAATATTACCCAGTGTTGATTAGAAAATTCTTAAAGAACATAAGAAAACACCTGGAAATAGGAGTCGATAGTTCTCTGAGCTCCAAATTCACCAACTAGCTCTGTTAAAGCTCTAATAAAAGAGTGGGAGCACGACCATGAACCTCAAGGTTTACTTCCCTTGGAATTGGTCAAACTACGTTCGACACATCATAATGTTTCAAACATTTGGTATCGATCCTGAGATGGATTTATGTGACCATGACCACAACCAACAAAACAATTGGTGTCAATCATGAGCTGGTTTTATCCCAATCTCACTTTGACCAACAACAAGTAACCAGGGTTAAAAAAAATAAGATGCCTCCATGAATATATAAGTGTAGGTGGGTTAGCAATTATTTCTCCTATATAAATCTAAAATTATAGAAAATGAGGCAAGTGTTTTCAAAAAATGCCCTAAAATGTCCAAAATCAGGTGAATTTTTTCTGAAGACCTTCAAAATGGCCAAAATTTGGGCGAATGCTTTAAGATACTGGGCGAATTTTTTTGTGAAAAACCCCCCAAAAAATAACCAATTGGTGAAGATTAGCCCCTATTTTTTTCCTTACAAGTAACCCAACAACCATAGTTTAACGCCGTCGGGACTTGTCTCCTTTGCTATATCATTAGGACACGAGTGTTTCTCAAAACACATAATAGCAAGCACACAACACAGTGCATGCAGGAGTCCCACTTTTCAGAGAAGCTCATTAGAGAAGCATCTTATTCACAGAATCAAGTTCCAATTCTTCTTCGTTTGGACGAGAAACATGGAACATGGGGAAGGTTAGAGCGACAATGTCTAGGACTATCTCAAAATAAAATGATCCATAAGGGCGTTCACATAACATGTTCTTAGTCTCACAGAAAGCAAGTCTGTAGCCTCAAATCTAGGTCGACAGAGGACAAGTGCTATTGAAAACCACACAGCCCAACCCCATGAGGAAAGAAATCCCAAATCCTAAAACATAGTTTTTTGTGCAACCACCCCCTTATGTTTCACTGCGCCATGTGAATATGCAGAACACATGTTTAGGATGGCATTTGAAATGGAAAGGGGGGTTGCAATAAACATAAGGAGGTGGTTTTATGTAACCACCCCCTTATGTTTCACCGCCACATGAATATGCAAAACACTTGCTTAGTATGGCGTTTGAAATGAGAAGGGGGTTTGCAATAAATATAGTATCTAGAGGTGCAAAGTTGGGCAAAACAAAGCCAATCCACATCTCAAGGATGATAAGTAAATTTGATAGAATTGGAGATCCCATTCAGTATCTAAAGAAGTTCGATCAAACTTGTGAGGCCAAAATAAAGCTAATCCACATCTCAAGGATGATGACCAAATTTGATGGAGTTGAAGATCATATTCAATATCTAGAGAACTTGTTCGATCAAATTTGTGAGGCCATAGGAAGGATGATAACCCTCCCTACCAATATCTAATCTATTGGACTTTGCTTCAAGGCAAATTAGGCCAGTGGTTTAGGTCTCGAAACCCACATGAAAAGGTATTGAGACACATAGTCATCATAGGATTCTTACCCAATGGAGTCAGATGGAGCCCCATCACACAAATATATAACCTCAAACAAGAAGAGGGAGAAACAATGCAAGGCTATATTGCCAGGACTAATTGCCAGGACTAAGTATCTCCACATAAAATGTAGCCCCTCTACAAGAGACTAGATAACTTATCACTTATTAATGGATTTATGATTGGTCTCAAGAGAATAAGCCTTCATGATCATCTCTATAGGTCTAGATACTACAGCTCTGATGAGTGTTGCCTGTGAGGCAATAGGTCTAGTAGACAATCTACAAGATAAGGTTTTAGAAGTCATCCACCTAAATCAAGAGATAGGGGATGCATCATCCAAAGACTGGATGACTAAGGATGACCAACCAACACACCAACTTGAGCAAAACAAACTGCTTAACCATTTTAGGGTAGTAATGGTAGGGCCAACCCTGGCCAGTTTTCCTGAAGAGGGATACCCACATTTATTTCCACAGATAGATATGGTTTACTATGCAATCTACTATCTATGGGAACTATACAAGCACAAAGTGTCTGCCTACTAAGTCATAGACAACAATTTCGGCTTAATACAAATACTAGGTGTTACATATAGAATAAGTATTACATGTAATAATCACCAACCTTTCCCTCAATGAAAAACAAATACCCCAATCTGTACAATTTATATGAGCTTTCCCACTCGTCTTATTTAATAGTTGTTGTGGTATGTTAGAAATTTGCTTATAATTAGTTGGCAAATAATAAATGTTAAAGTGATAATAGATAAGTCTCCCTTACCAAGATAAAAATTATACCTACTAGAAGACTTGGCCTTTCGAAAAAAAAAGATTACTAGAAAGCAAATACATGCTAAAAAAATAGTTAAAAACAGAAGCATAGGTTTTGTGAGACATTTATTAAATCATCCTATTTGAATTAAATCATCCTATTTGAATTAAAAGCATTGAAATCCACATTTTATGCGCTTTCGAAGGTCTACCTCCTTTCATGTATCCTTTGCCTCCTCCATAAGAATAATCAAAATCAGTTTCATAATCAACCGTATTCATAGCAACACCTCAATCACCTATTGGTTGGCATAGTGAAGTGCCGACCTATCATGGCATCATAGGAATTCATTATTAATATGGCTTTATTTGACTAAGAATGGGCGTGATAGCATAATATGAAAAAAAAACACTACAGAATCCATGTATCAAATAGTAGCATGTGGTGCCTCCACTGGTTAGCATCCAATCCACCCTAGAACTAAGAAATCAGCCAAAGGCAACCAAAACATTCTTAGTCAAGAACTTAAACTATGTACTATGGAAGTGTTAATGAAAAGTGGGATCAGTGATGATACAAAGGCTGGTCCTGTAGCATCCACTCCACCTAATTTGTTGGGGATACTTCAAATAATGACAATCGATACCATTCTAGTACAATATGAGCTAGAATGAACATCAAATTTGGAGGTATATAATTGCCGGAGTATCCCAAGACATTAGGTGCAGATCAAAAATGCTACCTGATCCACTAAATCTTTCGCATAAAAATAGGGATGAAAAGCAATTTTATCCACAAAAGAATTTATACCCAATGGATTATTGAATCCATATTGATACAACACCACCGAATAGATAGGGCTAGTGCTTATAGTTACAAAAAGGAGTCGGTAATATGGAGAAACAATTTGGGTGGCATTGTCACGAAGCAACCAGCCTAAAGGAGGCCAGTGGTCTAGATCACTAAACCCACTTGAAAAGGCCTAGTGAGGTCTTGAGATGCACTTTCATAGTGGGATTCTTGCCCACTGGAGCTAGATGGTGGAGTCCAATTGCACAGATCTATAACCTCAAGCAAGAGGGAGAAACATGTTAGAAACACATGGTGGCTTAAGCAAGATGCTAATCATAAAGATTAATCATGTTTAATGATGATTTGAAGTGATGAGGGTTAAGCACACAAGATTAACCAAGAGCTCAGCATAGTAGCAATGTAGATAGTGGGAGAAGACTTGTAAATATGCATTAGATGATGACATTCTCTAAATAATCTTGGTACAAAATGATTAAGAAAGTGATCAAGAGTTAATCACATCTACCTAATACAAAAGTAGCATAAAATTTCTTAAATTGGAGTGCAACCTAAGATTCCCTTCACATCAACCTATGGCTATCCCCCAGAGGTGTGGACATGCCAAAACCTTGCGTTAGATAAGACTTTAAACCATAGAACCATATGCCTAATGTCCCAAAGGTCACATACAAGATATTTTGGTGTGTATTTCAACGCCCTCCCTAAATAAAACATCCATGGCTACTATGATGTCAATGCTAGCTCTAGTTACTATTTACAATGCTGGTTATAATGATCATCCAAGTGCTCTTATTTCAACACCCTTCCTCAACAAAATATCCATGGCTACTATGATGTCAATGAATTTTGGTGTGTATTTCAATGCTAGCTCTAGTTACTGCTGGTTTTAGTGACCATCCAAGTGCCCGTATTTTAACACCCTCCCTCAACAAAATATCCATGGCTACTATGATGTCAATGCTAGATCTAGTTAATGTTTACAATGCTGATTATAATGACCATCCAAGTGCCCATAAGTCTTATTCATGATGGTTTACAATGCTAGTTATGATGACATATGCTAGACTTCTAGTTATGATTACAATTCACTTAAGATTGAGGGCAGATAGGGCTAGGCTCTAGAAAGCCCAATCGTCTTAAACAAAATTGACCTCTACTTCTTCTCCACTTGAGTCATCTTCACTTGTTGCAAGAAGTTCCTTTTGTGCTTTGTTTATGAAGAAACAGTCCTTCTATTCATGACATGGTTTTCCACAAAAATTGCAAGACTTCTTAGAAAAATCCTCTTTCTGACATGAACCTTTAAAGATATCTTTTGAATCAAACTTCTTAAAGCCTCCTTTGTTGAAGAAATCCCCTTCTGTGTGCCTTGCCTTTTCTTGACTTTGTTGAACTCCTCTAGTAAATATGCTTCAACATCCATGAGTGTAGGTGTTAGCAAGTTGGTAAGAATAGTAACAATGTTGCTATACTCTTCTTGAGGGAGACTCTTCAAAAGAACTGCTATAATGACATCTTCCTTAATGTGTTCCTTGATACCCACAAGCTGAGTTAGGATACTCTTCATGTACTTAAGAGATGAGCCTCATTTGAATTCATCGTAAGTTTGAAAACCTTTATCAGCAAGCTGATCTTTGAGTTTTTAGATTGAGCTCCAAACAATGCATCAAGAGTATTCTAGGCCTCTAAGGAATTCTATTTTCCATCTATGTGATAGATGTAAGTGTCACTCTAAGGCCTATGGCAATGATTGCCATTGCCTTTTCATCCTTACTTATCCAAATGTCCTGTGGTAGACATTCTCTCTTTTCCATTTGTAACACCCCCCATAGTACCTACCTCATCATTGTAAACTTGATTTTGGTTTGCCATGTATGGAAACCAATTCCCTCAAACTTATCAGTCTTGAATGTGTTAGACATGATGTGGGTAGGTCTTATCACTTGAAAAGTTAGTCCAAGGGAAGTGTGTCTAAACCCTTACAAAGAGAAGTAACGGATACTAAAAAGACCCATCACCATACAAGTTTTTATTGTTTTTTGCAAGAAATTTTAAAAATCATAAATTCTTTGCATGAGCGTAATAGTATGGTTTGATTTTTGCCTTGGACTTATTTTCCTTCTTGATTATACTATTTTATGACTCACAATAAGAAGGCATCTTTAATCCCTTCTACTTAGCCTAATAATCAAGGTTTAAGTCAATCTTAAACACCTCATAACAAATCAAAACACTATTTTGGAGGCATAAAATTGAAGACCCTCAAACATTCATCCAAAGTGCTTCAAGACATAGTTATAGCAAGATATCTAGATGAGTTTGAAGGCCTTAATCATATATTTAACTAAAATAAGTAAGCCTTAATAATAAATGTTTTACTTGAGTACTTTTTTTGGAGTATCCAGTAGTGTTGAAACTTGTTGTTGTAGGCATCTAATCAAAAAATTGACTGCACTATCACGTTTGCCATCATCCAAAATCCTCGTGCATATGTGGAATTAGGCTAATTTGGCTTCGTTGATGTGCTCGGTCATTTTTCCCTTTACAAAATGTAGAATGCCACTTCCCCCATTGTGTTTTTTGTGTCATTAAAGCTACAAGCCAGTGTGCATTTGAGTAGGTAATAACCTAATGTTACTTTGGATAATGATAGTTTGTGGTGTGAGCATCATGTCCACCATTAACAAAGGGTGGAGAAGAAGAAGACCCACAAATCTTGTGATTAGGATCTTTTTAATTTAACACTAATCACACCTTTGATTTAATAGTAATCACAACTTTGATTTAACACTAATCACAACTTTGATTTAACACTAATCACAACTTTGATTTAACACTAATCACACCTTTAATTTAACATTAATCACACCTTTGAGGCATGCTAAGAGATGATTAGCCAGAGGTTTAGCACTGAAGAACAAGCCTCTGATACCATGTTAGAATCCATGATGGCTTACGCAAGATGCTAACATAAATATTAATCATGGTGAATGAAGATGTGAAGTGATTAGGATTATGCACACAAGATTAAGTAAGAGCTAAGCATATTAGCAATTTAGAGAGTGGGATAAGGCTTGTAAATATACATTATGATTAAGAGCTAATCACATCCACCTAATCCAAAAGTAGCATAAAAAAGAGCATCCATTGCCTAAAATGGAATGCAACCTAAGGTTACCTTCACATCAACATATGGCTATCCTAGAAGTGTGGACAAACCTTAAACCTTGTGTTGCTAGATAAGGCTTTAAACCATAGAACCATATGCCCAATGTCCCAAGGTCACATACAAGATATTTTGGTGTGTATTTCAACGAAACAATGTAGGACTATAGGTCGCTGAAAAGTGGACTATTTTAATGCATTTCTCAAGATTTGTGAGCGGCATCAGGTTGTTTTCAAAATTTGCAAACAATGTTTTTGAGTCCAAGAAGTTATCTCACCACCATAAAAATTGTGGGCTGTGTGGACAATATTAGTGCTGAGGTTTATGTGTGTATGTGCATGTCTGAGTTTATTATTGGAAATCCTCAGTGAACATTGTGGTAAACAAAATGAGTGACAGTCCTGATAAAATTGTTGGTAAGAAGCTTGACAGGCACAACTTCTGCATTTGGAAGTATCGTATGACAAATTTTCTCAAAGGCAAAGGTCTATGGAACTTGGTGACAGGCGATGAGGCGAAGCCAAGGGTTCCCCAAATGAATGCAACACCTACCCAGATCACAGCACATCGAAATTGGACAGAGAGGGCCTTCAAAGTATTGCATTACTTCTCGATATGTGTTACAAACACCATGTTATGCCATATACAGGACACAAAATCCCAAGGATGCATGGGATACTTTGGTAAAGTTGTATGATACAACTACAGCACCAAAGAAGATGCAATTGAAGCAGAAGATTCATGGTGTGACTCACAGCAATAGAAGTGTAAATGATTATGTGCAATAGATCAAAGAATGTGCTGATGCACTAGCATCTATTGGTGCTCCTATGGATGATGATCACTTGGTAGCCATTACATTGAATGGCTTGGGTAAAGAGTACAAGGCATTTGAAACCTCTATCACGGTTAGAGGTGGAGACACCCCACACTTTGATGAGCTGATCTCATTGCTTATTATGGAAGAGATGAAACTTGGATTAGGTGCCTCATCTAGCACAAATGAAAATGCAAGGGATCAAGTATTTTACACTTATCGTGGTGCTAGAGGTAGAGGGAGATTCAGCCCAAAAGGACGTGCAAGTGGACGTGGATGGCGTGATAGATCACCACAGTATCAACAAATTTTTTAGCCTTCATGCTAAAGGAGGTCATGGTTATACCCCTCAAAGAGGTTGTGGTAATGCTCATGGAAGAGATCATTGGCAAGGCCAACAATCATCCTTGCAGCATGTGGATTGTCACAATTGTTGAAAGTTTGGTCACATGGCACGTGATTGTTATTGCAAACTGCATGATTTGAGAGGGGGTAGAGCACATGATGGCAATCATGCACATGGTGGTAATTTTGCATCCAACAGTCATCATGGTAGTGCAAATCATTTGTTTGTAATGAAGCATGTAGTGGGTTCCATGATGACACATGGAGACATTGATGATACATGGTATATGGATTCAGGAGCATCAAATTACATGGCTTGCCATGGTGAATGGTTTGAGCATATGAAAACAATGGATAAAAAAGGATATGTGGAGATAGGTGATGACACTCAGCATGCTATCACTCATGTTGGGAGTGTGCCATTGGTGTAGCATAATGGTGAGGTAAAGTCTATGTCAGATGTTTTGTATGTTCCTTCCATTACAAAGAGTTTGACTTTTGTTGGTCAAATGGTTGAGCAAGGATTACAGATACGCTTCAAAGAGCATGGATGCTTCGTTGAAGATTTTAAGAATGGCTGTAGAGTTATTGCCAAGGGCAAGAAGGAAGGCAGGTTATTCAAATTGGATGACTCATATCCTGTAATGCCAATACCTTCAACTTTCTTCTTTCCATGAGTACACCCTTGCAAAATGCTATGCATATAGTGCATAGCATAACCATGGTATATCAACCTGTCAACTGGATACCTGACTCTCTGTGATCTCCTCAAAACTTGTGGATCACTCTGGACACCTGTCACTCTAGCATGTGGAGGAACATATCTCTCTTGCTTCGTACATGGTGTGCGTAAGACTGGTATACCAAGTTCCTCATCCAAACTCTCTGATCTAGATGACTGGGTGTAAACCCATGAGTACACCCTTGGAGCAAAATGTGAAGTTGAGGGCTAATTTTGGTGAAGAGTTGGAAGATCCATCTATGTATAGGAAGATGGTTGGTAGCCTCATTTACATGACTATTACACGGCCAAACTTGAGTTATGTTGTTGGGCTTGTGAGTCAGTTTATGCAAAGCCCTAGAAAGCCTCATTTGGACGCAGTGAGACAGATCATGTGTTATGTAAAGACCACAGTACATTATGGTCTGCCTTTATGAGCATGGTAAAGGCTTAGATGTATATGGCTACAAAGATATAGATTGGGCAGGTAGCTCTTACGACAGGAGATCTACTAGTGGTTATGCCTTTACATTTGGGAGTTCTGTGGTGAGTTGGAGTAGCAAGAAGCAATCCATTGTTGCTTTATCTAGTACAGAGGCTGAGTACAGAGGAGCAACCATAGCTGTATGTGAAGGAGTATGGTTAAAAAAATTCCTGGTAGTAGCTGATTTGGGTGAGCCCTTTGAGGGCAAGGTTGTCATACACTACTGTGACAACATGAGAAGCATACAATTGGCCAATAATCCAAGTTTTCATGCACGGACCAAACATATAGAGGTCCACTATCCCTTTGTCAGGGAGAAAGTGTTGGAACAAGCTCATCTTCTTCATCTAGCTGTACATCATGATCTTGAGAGGGGCTATTGAGATTACAAGCTCGATGACAACTAGAGCCAAGCACGATATGTGTTGGCAGGGTAGATAGTAGCATGTGTGTGGCAATAAATGGCTGCGTCCAGCTAGCCAAAGTGTGTGGACATAAGATAGGGTTATTTGGTGTGTGAACATAGCACATTTAGTGTGTGGTGTGTAGTTCTCTTCTATTATTGCATTGTGTGAGTGGATATGGCTTACCTCTATGGTTAGGGTTACACTAATAGATTAGGGTTTTCTCTCTTATGTGTGCACTCTTTCTTTATCAGTCTTTTATCACGAGTGTGAATATGTTATGGAAATGTGAAATGAGGAATTAATTGTGAAATTATTTGATATTTATGGTATGCTCATTTGCCGCACAGTCTTGAGGCATTGGCTACGTGTGCGAGAGCGTGGAGAAGTGGTCGCATCGTGATGGTGGGCGGATAAGCGAGATTTAATGTGTCGTGTTTTTTGTGAGCAGATCAGTGCGCGGAGTAGCGTGGGTGTGATGGATTTTGCCCGGTGCGCAGTTGTCGAGTTTTGGTGTGCACCAATGGTCGCCCACCCATAGTTTCATTAATTAAATTGCTACAATTTTAATGTAAATAGCCAAGCTTGGGGACCAAGTTACTTTTTGATATTAATGGCCCAAAGTGGAATGTATCAAGCTATTTTTGAGCACTTGCTTTTTGCTAATAAGTAAATACATGCATGAGGAAGCGTGCTCACTCATGAATGGGGGGAGATTGAACCCACTCTTGGTAATGCATAGTTTTCTTTTTATGTCTTCTTGTCTATTTATCAAGCTTATGATATGGATATGGTGGTTTATTAATAGCATAATATCATATATGAGTGACATAGTAGGCCTAACAACCTTCTTATCCTTAGAATTGATGACCTATTAGATAAATTGAAAGATGCAAGTGTATTTAGTAAAATTGACTTAAAGTCTAGGTATCATCGAATCCGTATGGATCCTGGTGATATCTTCAAGACTGCTTTTCATACACAATTAGGACATTATAAATTTTTTGTCATGCCATTTGGTCTCACTAATGCTCCTGCCACATTTGCACGCATGATTAACAAAATTTTTATAGATTATCAAGACTTTGTGATTTTTTTCTTTGATGATATTCTTGTTTATAGTCACTCTGAAGAAGAACACAAGGATCACTTAAGCATTGTCTTTGATTTGTTACGAGAAAATCAATTATATGCTAACCTTGATAAATGTTCTTTCTTTCAAACTGAGATGGAATATCTAGGCCATATTGTATCGGTCGATGGTATTCGAGTAGACCCTAAGAAAGTCCAAGCCATTCACGACTAGCCTACTCCTAAAAACGCCCATGAAGTTAGATCTTTTCTTGATCTAGAAGGTTTTTACCGTAAGTTCGTAAAGCATTTCTTGCACATTGCTCTCCCATTGACTATCTTGCTTCACAAGAAGACAGTTTTTCGATGGGGTGACAGTCAGCGAAGTCCTTCAAAACTTTGAAGTCCTTATTGACCCATGCATATGTCCTTTAACTAGCAAACTTTGACCGTCCTTTCTTTTTAGTTGTCACATATGCTAGTGGATCTGGCATAGGCGCAGTCCTCATGCGAGAAGACCATCCCATAGCTTATAAACCCAATGAAGCCAAGTATAGTACCTACTATGACAAGGAACTTTTGGCTGTTGTCACATATGCTAGTGGATCTAGCATAGGCGCAGTCCTCATGCGAGAAGACCATCCCATAGCTTATGAGAGCTACAAGCTTAAACCCAATGAAGCCAAGTATAGTACCTACTATGACAAGGAACTTTTGGCTGTTGTCCATGTCCTCAAAATATGGAAGCATTATCTCATGGGATCTGAGGTACTGATAAAGACGGATCAATAGGCTATCAAGCACTTGTTGACCCAATCTTTAATATCGGATCACCACATCCAATGGGCTTCTTTTATCCAAAATTTTTACCCTATGATCCAATATCAACTAGGCCACGTTAATATAGTTGCAGATGCTCTAAGTCGCAAACCTCTTGATTGTAACCAAAGTTTTGTTTGCAATTCTAATTCATTTGATGAGCTTAAACATGCTTATTTGAATAATGTGTTTGTTATTCAAGTCCAATCTTTCAATGCCATGATCAACTCATATGTTGATGATCCTAATTTTTCACTTGCATCATGGAATGCCATACATGCTAACAATTCTTGCAACTAAATGATTATTCTTATGCAAATGGATTTTTGTTCTTTCAAAAGAGACTTTGCATCACTCCACCATTTAGAGAACTAGCCATAACTGAGATGCATGTTCCTACATATATGGGACATAGAGGAATTCAATCCACATTAGCTACATGTAAAGAATATTTCTTTTGGCCTGACATGAAACATGACATTGCAAAATTTGTGTCTGAATGTATTATTTGTCAAAGAATAAAACGCCATCACGGTACATCTTTTGGTCTTTTAATGCCCCTACCTATTCCCAAAGGTCCATGGGAAGAGATTTCAATGGACTTACTGGTTTGCCAACTACGTCCTCTCATAATGACATGATATGGACCACAGTTGATAGATTTAGCAAGCAAGCATACTTTATACCTTGCAACAAGAAGATCTTGTCTTCCCCTCAAGTTGCTAAGCTATTCATTAAGACTATCTTTGCTCACCATGGTTTTCCCAAAGTCATTCTCTCTGACCGAGATGGCCGCTTTTGCAATCATTTTTGGGTTGCTTTATTCAAGAACTTAGGTTCTAAAATGGACTTTACATCTTCTTTCCATCCAAAAAGCAATGGCTAGATTGAAGCTACCAACAACACTATTATGGATCTTCTTAGATCCTACACTATTGACCAACCCTCTAATTGGGATCAACATTTGTCTCTACTTCAGTTTGCAGACAACAATATCCTCCATTTGGCTACTAGTCAAGGTCCCTTTGAAATTGTCTTTGGCAAGAAACTTCCCATTCCTCTCTCTACCATGTTCTAGGTGCTGCTGACACTTTAGCTCATGACCATGCTACTATTCTAGTTGAAGTCACTGAATCTATTAAGTGAGCACAATTGAAATACACCGCACAAGCTAACAAGAAATGACAACCAATGAAATTCAAAGAAAATGATCTAGTTTGGCTTCCCATAGAGAAAAGATGCTTAAAGAATATTGCCAAGCATCCTAAGATTCCTAGATTCTATGGACCGTTCATATATCCAACAAATTAATGAAAATGCATTCTGCTTGGGCATTCCCACTCATTGTAAGATTCATAACTCATTTTCCACATTAGTTTATTCATACCATTTAAAGGCCCCACTCTTGTTAACCCTATTATTGATGACCCTCCTCTCCTCAAGGATGACTCTGAAGTTCTAGTTCCTCAAAGTATTATTGACCCCATGACCAAACAACCACCCTTACTCTGGCACTGTGTATCATTGTTACTTGGTGAAGTATATGAATCATTCTATTAAGGAATCACAGTGGATTCTTGAAATATTGCTTACCGTGCACTACTGACACTTGATTATGGCATACCACTCACATTCACATTGATTCTTTTATGGACACCAATTTGTCAAACTGAGGCAGTGTCATAGTTCCTCCACATGTTTTGGTGTCAATTCGCCGACTGAGGCAACACATTCATTTAGTGCCAATTCATCGACTGAGGTAGCACGTTAGTTTAGTGCCGATTTGCCGACTGAGGCAGCACATTAGCATGAGGTTGGCCACCCTTGCTTTTATTTATTTCACACAATTGAGGAAAGTTTCTTTTTTAACCTCGGGGTATGTTATGGAAATGTGAATTGAGGAATTAATTGTGAAATTATTTGATATTTTATGTGATATTTATGGTATACTCAACGGTCTCATGATTGGCCTACATGTGAGAGCGTGGAGCAATGGTTGCAGTGTGATGGGTGGTGGATAACCGAGATTTAATGTGTATTGTGTTTTTTATGAGCAGATCGGTGCACGGAGTAGCGTGGGTGCAATGGATTTTGGCCGGTGCGCGGTCGTCGGGTTTTGGTATGCGCCGATGGTTGCCTGTCCATAGTTTCATTTAATTACATTGCGACAATTTTAATGTAAATAGCCAAGCTTGGGGACCAAGTTGCTTTTTGATATTAATTGCCCAAAGTGGAATGTATCAAGCTATTTTTTAGCACTTGCTTTTTGCTAATAAATAAATACATGCATGAGGAAGCATGCTCACTCATGCATGGGGGGAGATTGAACCCACTCTTGGTCGTGCATAGTTTGCTTTTTATGTCTTCTTATCTGTTTATCAAGCTTATGATGTGGCTATGGTGGTTTATTAATAGCAGAATATTACGCGAGTGACATAGTAAGCCTCACAACCTTCTTATCCTTAGAAGTCCAAGTCCTGAGATAAGCTCTCTTCTACAAGAAAATTCTCAACTTTTTGAGAGACTCATATGACTGGGTGAATGAAAATTTAAGATCCATCATAATTGAACTTAAACTTGAAGAGGAGGAGATGAGTCATGCCACATTGAGCACTCTCCTTCCTTAACCAAAACCAAAGGAAAGATGAAAGTACCCATCAACAAGTTGGGACACTATTTTGAAAAGCAATGAAATGTGAAAGATCCCTGTCCCCTCCGCGCATTGAATTCTGGGGTACTAGCAGCGGAAGTAGCACTTCTTGTGTGGGGCAGGGTCCCTCACTCGGGGCCTTGCCCATGTATATCCGGACAAGAGACTAATCTCTTAGTTTTTCCAAAACCGAACCGAGAAAAACTTCCCTCGCCCCCAAAAAGCACGGGCGATTCCTCCAAGATATTTTTACTCTAACGTAGTCAAGAGCCTTAACTAACTGAAGTGATTTGATCGAACCCATAAGTCCCATAGGCAGATCAAGGAAAAGACTTGCACTTGGATCATAGAGACCAACACTTTTTTCCTCATTGAGAGGCACAGCCGTTGATTCTTTTCCATAGAACAATTTTTATCCGAGATTTACTCATCTATCGTACCATAACAGAATTGAGTTTCATTTTTGGGATCCATCAGTCCAGCCTAACCCCATCCAGTCCCGTGGGTTAGCCAACCACCCAACCACTGTAGTGATGGGATCCATTTAAGAATTTGGTTAGGTTTTGTCCCGGGTACCAGGGAAAAGAATTGTCAGGCCCCCTAGCCGGATATTCATGCAAACTTAAAGCTAGTCACACCACTTACACACCCAATATGAAATTGCCTTTTTCACAGATTCAGCTGTCTTTAAAACAATCTTTTAATAAAACTATAGTATTACTGATCATAATCCTCCAAAATATCCGGTTGAATTCTAATTTCCAATTTTTCCTTCATCAGTGTACCTATGGCATCATTGGCAACCAGAACGCTCACCACCTATCCACTCTCAGGGGCTTTCGATAGTTCCTAGCTCATAGTGCCTGGCAATATATTCACTTATAAAAATCAAAATGGAACCTCCGTTGAAGATCAACAAGATCAACCAACAGATCCATATAAAAGAGCCATGGACTCACCAGCAAGGTCAACCAACCAGATCCATGCCCAAATTCAAAAAACAACTCTTACTCCTTGTTCCAATATCTTCCACGACGCACGTGTGGGTATCTTCGGCAACCCACAGCCCGAGTACCGTATGGTCAGCACCCTTTAGGTTCCTTCACAGGTTACCTAGCGCTTCACTCATAGGCCGCTTCCTTAGTCCCTCATCCACCGTACCGAAAGCTCACCATTTAAATCAAACCGAGGCTGGTCAAGACCTCGGCCGACCTTGCTATGCAAGACGTCCTCCATTGACTTTCCGTCAGCTATTGCAAATTTAACAGATAGGTCTCCACAACCTTCAAGATGGTCAAAATGCTTCCCCAGCATTATTGACATAAAACAGTCATTTAAAAAAACAGGTCATAAATACAGTTTCTATAATGAACTCTCGTCTTTCCACATTGTTCCACATCAATCCACATTACTTAATCCACATTCAATTCATATGTATTCCCATTCTCATCCAATCACATCATTTTCCATCTCATCACATCTTTCCTCATTTATCGTCATCACATCTCATCCACTCGCATCTACCCATATTCACATCTCATCACACCTCATCCATTCACATCACATCTCATTCATTCACATCTATCCTATTTCACATCACATCACATCATCCATTCACATCCCATATCATTCATTTACATCCCGATTCACATGACATCACATCTCATTCATTCACATCTCGTTTCACATCACATTACATCTCCTCCAACATCTATCTGATTCACATGTCATCACATCTCATTCATTCACATCACATTACATCTCATCCATTCATTCACATCTATCTGATTCACATCACATCTCATCACATCTATTCACATCACATCTCATCCATCCATTCATTCACATCTATCTGATTCACATGACATCTCATCACATCTCATCCATCCATTCATTCACATCTATTTGATTCACATGACATCTCATCACATCTATTCACATCACATCTCATCACATCTATTCACATCACATCCCATCCATCCATTCATTCACATCTATCTGATTCACATGACATCTCATCACATCTATTCACATCACATCCCATCCATCCATTCATTCACATCTATCTGATTCACGTGACATCTCATCACATCTATTTACATCACATCTCATCACATCTATTCACATCACATCCCATCCATCCATTCATTCACATCTATATCTGATTCACATGACATCTCATCACATCTATTCACATGACATCTCATCACATCTATTCACATCACATCTATTCGCATCACATCCCATCCATCCATTCATTCACATCTATGTGATTCACATGTCATCACATCTCATTCATTCACCTCCCGATTCACATCACATTACATCTCATCCATTCATTCACATCTATCTTGATTCACATGTCATCACATCTCATTCATTCACCTCCCGATTCACATCACATTACATCTCATCCATTCATTCACATCTATCTGATTCACATCACATCTATTCACATCACATCTCATTCATTCACATCACATATCATCCATTCACATCCCATATCATTCATTTACATCCCGATTCACATGACATCACATCTATTCACTCAGGGACCGCTCCGTCGGCCCTCGCCCATCGTACCGGAAGCACACCATTTTTCAACCATACCAAGGTTGGTCAAGACCTGGGCAGGCTTTGCCGCGTGAGCCATCCTTTGAACACTCCCCGCCAGCTGATTGCAACCGAACGTCCCTTAGAAAAACATATAGCAAATGCTCCCTCCAGCATTTTGGCGTAAGACGGTCCTTTAAGAAAATAGGGTTTCTATGCAAGTTTTCAATATGATTTTGTTTTGAATACAAGGAGTATTTCTTGAATCAGTATCCCCAAAACTTCTTGATCAAAATTCTGAATTTCATACCAGAATTCCTCGAATTCTATAACCTTGATCCACAGATCAATTCGAAGGGTCTCAAACTTAGTTTCAAATTTGGCGAGAGTTTTGAGTGTATTTTTCTAAACTGGTCACACCTTCTTTCCTTGAAACTAACGAAAGAGTTTGGTCTAGTCATAGTCTGATTATTCAAGGTTCGAGTCGGATAAGATTTTTCCTGAACTATCTTTCTCGAAAAGGTTTGATAATTCAGTTACTATTTTATTGAATTTCTTTCTTTGAATATTCACTTAACTGATTTCTAAATTAGTTACGAATTCCAATGAGGAATAGATTAATCATTTTTTTGAATATTTCGATTCTCGATAGATTTTTTGAATTTTCTTTTTACAATCCGTGTGAATATAGAACGATAGAAATTTCTCTCTTAGAGTATTTAATTATTCATTTATCAAATACTCATAGAATTTAAACATAGAATTTAAGAGAATTCTAATTTTGATATAAAAATTCTTTATGCATCTATTTATGCATAAAAATCAACTTCAATGGGAATAACACTTTTATTTAAAAAAATCCTTTTATGCATCTATTTATACATAAAATCAAATTTAATAGGAATAACACTTTTATAATAAAAAAATTCCTTTATGCATCTTTCTATGCATAAAAATCAAATTTAATACGAATAACACTTTTGTAATAAAAAAATTCCTTTATGCATCTTTCTATGCATAGAATCAAATTTAATAAGAATAACACTTATAATAAAAAATTTCCTTTATGCATCTTTCTATGCATAGAAACCAAATTTAATAAGAATAACACTTTTATATAAAAAAATTCCACTATGTATCTTTCTATGCAAAGATATCAATTTTAATAAGAATAACACTTTTATAATAAAAAAAATCTTTATGCATCTTTCTATGCATAAAAATCAAATTTAATAAGAATAACACTTTTGTAATTTAAAAAAATTCCTTTATGCATCTTTCTATGCATAGAATTAAATTTACCTTTTTCCCTGAACCATGCAGGCCACTGATCCACAACCTCTGCTGGTACATCATCCTTTCGTCCTTTGCGCAGCGTCCGTACCCGTACCCGTACTCCACAGTTATATAAACCCCCCGAGGTGCTACATGGGCAACACACATTTCTGCATAGCGTATGCTCTGTTGTGCCGTCGTCCGTACCGTCATCTGTCCCTATGCAACGTACTTGCTGTAGTACAGCCACCCCTCTCCACACCCCCTCATTTGCCACTTTTCAAATAAGGCAATTTTCCTCCATCCCCCTCTTGCTAGGAGGCAGTGTCCTTAACTCTTCTCCCCCCTCCCCCCACATGTGAAGAGACTTATAGAGACCTCAGCCCTTCTCCCCTTTTGCAAAATGTTTTTGTGTTAAGGACATCTCACAATCCCCCCTCCATTTGCATGGACTTTAGTAAGGGGTTTTAGCCTTAAGAGAGGGTTCGTGTGCTCTTGTCTTTTGCTCATACGGTGCTCATACGGTGAGCAAATGATCTCAGAATTGAGATCCGACTGAAGCGTTGCGACCGCAACAACAAGCCCTACAAGACGACATCCCAAGATGGTCTCTTTTTGGAAACGTCAGAATATTGCCTCTTGGGAGGAGCGCGCAACAACGAGATTAGGGAAGATGCTCCCGATGCGGCTCCAACCCTCCCTTTACAAGCTCCTCAAGGAAATGGTGGCCAGGTTAGCTTGGTTATCTTTTAAAGAAGAGTTTTTTTTATATTAGTGTTAATTAATGTGTATCTTTTCCTTTTAAAATAATGACATAAAATTGTATGAAGTTACGAATTGTGTGATGCTGTATTCAATAAATTGCATTGAAATTGTTATCTTTAAAGAGTGCAAGTTTTTCCTGGCTTTGACGCTAACTCCGTTCCGTGCTTGTGTAGTCGGGCGACGTCGTTAGGCAAAGCCCGGGAATGTCCCAAGGTATCCCTCATACCATTGGGAGAATAAGGTTTGCCGATTGAGGCGAGAGATTATGATGCTACCTAGTTCTGAGGGCCCAGGCTAGTGCGGTGAATAAGCCCACCCTAGTGTGCAGACATCCCTCTAAGGGACGGGAGGATCGAGCAATGGAGCCTGAGAGGGCGACAGGCCGGCTTGAATCCTCGCCAGCGGCGGCCAACGATGAGGTGTATGGTCCCATAGGGTTTTGCCCAGCATGTGGAGGCTGGAAAGCCGAATTCTAGATCATCAGCAGTATAAAGGAAAAGAATAAGAGAGCCGGTTTGGCTTGTATGAAATTGATTCATGTATAAACTTTTTTATAAATCTTGTCTTTGGCATTATTATACTGTGGAAAAAGGTTGTTTTAACAAACCTTGTGAAAAGGGCCTTAATTAAGGAATATGTTTATTTATATGTGGTAGGATTACTTAGAAAACAAATTGACGCGTGAGTAGGGTGGAAAGTGGGAGGATGGAATGCCCCGACGGCACCATCCTACGGACGGGTGGACCCGATTAGTCGGGTAGCTTTCCAACATATTAAGTGAAAGCCCTATGCTAGATAAATAGGTTCTTGGGCAACTTTGTTCTAGAAGACTAGGCCAGCGCGACTGTGCCTTGCATGGATGAGGAAAAAAGCGTTGCCTCTAGAAATCAAGACTAGTAGTTGCCCAATTTATGATCAATTACCCTATGGGTGATTTGATTTTTAGAAGATTACGCTCCCCCTGCAGGATAGGACTAGGTCTTACCTATGAATCGTATCCTTGAATGGTCAAGGTGTCGATGAATAGGAAATTTTCTCCAAGTTAAGACTTAGTGGACTATCTTAAGTGTTTCCCCTATTTTAGAAAAGGAGAACCTTACAATTGGTATCAGAGCCGATCTTAGCTCCTAGGAATTACCATTTAAGGATTGTTTTGTAATGAATGTTTTACCTAACATAATGCTAATTAATAAAAACATCCTACTAAAACAAACAAGTTGAATTGATATTTGAATGATTGTAGGAAGAGGAAGATGCCTACTCGAAGTTTCTAGTTTTCCAATGCATCTTCGAGACTGCTAGTCACTCCTCAAATTTTGAGTTCCGTGACACCATGGTGTAGATACTAGAGAAGATATCCCTCCCTCATTTCTCTCGTATTGAAAGAGGATGGGGAAGAGATTTCTGGAGTCGTGGGCCGAGATATTTCTTCATCCAAGCAAATCGAATTGGGAACCTTACAACCGACCTAAAGCAGATTCGTTGGATTGAAAAGTTGAAGATGATCCGTTTATTTTGGTTCGTCGGTACCCCCAGGGCCGACACCTCTGTGACTATAGATGGGATTCGCATACCTCAGGATCGTTGGGTGTATGACCAAGTGATGTAGGTCTTACCTGCTAACAGAGTAGCTGTGTTGGGACCTACCCCAATCCAGAGTCTACCACCGTTACCATCAGTTTTTAGAGTCTTAGAAACTACAGTGGAACCCCCATATTTCACCTATGTGGACCGCTCTACCCTTATGTCCTAGTCAAGCCTAGGAATTTCCCTTGATGGCAAATAAGACTTATTATATTAGTCTCAGATCTTTGCAATAAAACTCGTCCTTGTAAATATTTGGAAATAAAATGATTTCAATGTTTTACTCTCCAAAATAAGCGTTGTGCAAATATGAATCTTGCAATAAAACTCGTCCTTGTAAATATTTGGAAATAAAATGATTTCAATGTTTTACTCTCCAAAATAAGCGTTGTGCAAATATGAATCTTGTAATCTTAAAGTTGTTTTTACAATGATGGCCAGGACGATCACCCTCCACTTTTCAATGTGCTTTACACTAAATATCCAGGAGAAGAATCTCTTGCTCAAGCAAATGCAACCTCCCTCCTTTAAAGGAGAAGGTTCAAAGATTGAGAAGGATGCTAAAGTTTAGATTGAAGCGATGGACGATTATTTCTCTGTTGCCGGTACTGGAGTAGCAAATCAATCTATGCTTGCACGGTTTCGCCTCATCGGAGATGCTAAACTCTGGTGGAAACAGTGGTGCCGTGACAAGGGAGTCACCGAGCATTCTCAAACGTGGGAAGACATCAAGCAAGCCGTGAAGGAAAGATATCTTTCCCCATCCCATGAATCCATAAATATGAATGAGTTTTTTAGTCTTAAGCAGTGCAGCTTAACTCTTGGCTTAACTCTTGAGGACTACTATTCCAAATTTATCACTCTTCGGAAGTATGTCCCAACTATGACTACTTCCCAGCATAGCAAGTGGCTCGTTTTTGCCAAGGGTTAAATGAACCCTTAGATTCTCGCCTTGAAGCAATGAGGCCAAGCACATTACAAGATGCTCTCATACGAGCAAAGCCCCTTGTCAAAGAAATGAGGACTGACAAACCTAAGCATCAAAAGAGATCTTACCCTGAGGCAAATCCTAAACCCCAACAGAATTTTCCCTACTACAACAAAGGGCGACAAAGCAACTCTTTTGTCCCCCGCTCGTATGATGCTGCTTCTTCCAGAGAAGGCCCTCTGTGTTTTTAGTGTAATGAGCCGGGACACTTCAGGGCCAACTGTCCCAAGATGGCAACATCATTTCCCCAAGGTGGCAGAGGAAATCAAGCCCGTGGAACCCCTATCCACCAAGGTGCAAGAGGCGGTGGACGTGGCAGAGGCTGCGGAGGAGCAGTTGCTAGGACCGCCTGTATTATAAGTGAAGAACCGACCTTGGAAATGGCTGAAGAAGAGCACGCCACCGTCCATGCGGCAGTAGAACACCAAGGTCCGAATAAACAATTTAGTGTAATCCAAACCCCAGCCACTCATCATCACGATAAGCCATTTCAGCTATTGATTGATTATGGCAGTACCCATTCATTTCTTTCTCCTAGGTGTTTGTAAAAATTAAACTTGTGTCAAAAAACAGCTAGAAGAATGACTATAGAGTTAGCCAGTGGGAAAGAAGTAGTATCTCGCCACTCTATAGGAAACCTTGATTTTGAGCTGGGTAATGAGCAAACTCATGGCCACTTTAGAGTCTTGCCATTAGGAATTTATGATGGAATCCTTGGGATGGATTGGTTAATTGCAAACAAAGCTAGCATTCATTGTAACCAGGGGAGTATCACTTTTGAAAATGAGCATGGCCAAGTAATATCCGTTTAGGGGATAACAGGAAAACCTAAATCTAGGGTAGTCAAGGCAAAACATCTTCTCAAGGGAACACGTAAGGGTCAACAAGTTTTCTTAGTCAAGCTCAACAAAGCCATCAAACCTAGTAAGGAGACAGAACCCTCTTAGCTCCGACTTCTCTGACATCTTCCCTGACGAGCTTACAGGGCTACCGCCTCCTCGAGAAGTCGATCATGAAATCGAGGTGATCCCTGAGGCTCAACCCATCTCAAAAACGCCCTATAAAATGTCCCTTTCTGAAGCCATTGAACTTAAAGAGCAACTTTCCCAACTCATTGAGCAAGGATTCGTACACCCCAATAGCTCTCCTTGGGGGACACCTGTCCTTTTCCAAAAAAAAGGACGGAACTCTCCGCCTTTGCATAGATTATCGAGGGTTGAATCAAGTCACTGTCAAGAATAAGTATCCTATCCCTCGCATCGACGAACTTCTTGACAGGCTTCATGGGGCCAAAGTCTTCTCAAAAATAGATTTGAGGTCTGGTTACTATCAGATCAAAGTCAAGGAAGCAGATATACCCAAGACTACCTTCAATACCCGTTATGGCTACTATGAGTTTAATGTCATTCGGGTTAACCAATGCTCCTGCAACCTTCAACCGCCTAATGCAAGATATATTCCGTCCTTCCTTGGATGAATTTGTGCTTGTTTTCTTTGATGACATCTTAATCTACTCCAAACCAATGAAAGAGCATGAGGAGCATGTGCGTAGAGTTCTACAATTGTTGCGCAGAAACAAACTCTATGCCAAGAAAGAGCAAATGTACCTTCTTTACTCATCAAATTGAGTATCTTGGGTTCATCGTCTCCAAAGATGGCATTTCAGTAGACCCCACCAAGGTCAAAGATATTCGGGAGTGGCCACCCCCTAAATCAGTTCGTGAAGTTCGTGGGTTTTTGGGAATCACGGGATGGTATAGGATTTTTATCAAAGATTATGCCTTGGTAGCTGCACCTTTGACGGATCTTCTTAAGAAGGATTGCAAAATAGTGTGGCTACCAATCCATCAAAACAGTTTTGATCAACTCAAGATCATTATTACTTCTATCCCAGTCCTGAAACTTCCTGATTTCACCAAGGAATTTGAAGTGGTTACTGATGCCAGTAGTCTAGCACTTGGTGGTGTCTTAGGCGACCAAGAAGGAAGACCAGTCTAGCACTTGGTGGTGTCTTAGGCGGCCAAGAAGGAAGACCAGTCGCTTATACTTCCCGCAAGCTGAAGCAATATGAAGCAAATTATGCCACCCATGATTTGGAGCACTTAGCAGTTGTTCATTGCCTCAAATTATGGAGACATTATCTCTTGGGGGGCAAATTCCAGCTTGTAACTGACTACAAAATCTAAAGTGGATCTTCACCCAGCCTAACCTCAACATGCGGCAAAGGAGATGGATTGAAATTCTACAAGAATATGACTTCGACATCAAATTCCGCCCTGGGAAAGATAATGTAGTAGCAGATGCACTTAGCCACAAATCTTTCTTGTGAGTGTAATTTCAATGCCAAATAATCCCATACTGGTCAAGGTGGAAGAAGTCTCATCTCATGATCCAGAGTATCAAAGGATGATGAAGTTAGTAGAAGAAGGGGGAAATTCAGAGAAAGAGAAGAATCTAATCAAGGGATACTCCACTCATGAAGGAAGCCTCTACTTCAATCACAAGCTATGTATTCCTAAGGATCCTACTTTAAAAAAACTAATCCTCCATGAAGCTCATGTGATAGTCTTGTTGCAGGACACCCAGGCTATGCAAAAGCATTCAATGCTGTAAGAAGGAGCTTTCATTGGGGGCAGGCTTGAAAAATGATGTCCTTCGGTACTTGAAGCAATGTCTCTCATGCCAAAGGATCAAAGCTGAAAGGGTCAAGATGCCTAGGAAACTTCAACCCTTAGATATTCTCCAAATGAAGTGGGAGTGCATTAGTATGGATTTTGTCACAAGTCTCCCCACTGTTCAAGGAGGATATGACTCCATTCTGGTAGTAGTGGACTTATTTACCAAAGTAGCTCACCTTATACCAGCAAAGAAGACCTTCAAAGCTTCTGATGTTGCTCGAATATTCATCAAGGAAGTCCTCAAACTTCATGGTCTCCCAAAAAGGATAGTAAGTGACCGCCGGGATTCTGACTTCACTTCAAAAATCTGGCAGTCCTTATTTCAAACCCTAGGAACTCAACTTTGATTTAGCACAGCTTATCATCCAGAGACCGATGGCCAGACTGAGAGAGTCAATCAAGTAATTGAAGACATTCTCAGAGCATATTGTGGACGAGAACCAAGAAAGTGGATTCAATACCTTCCTCTAGTACAATTTGCCTACAATGCATCTTATCATCAGAGCATAGGAATGTCACCATTCAAAGCACTCTATGGGCAAGAATGCCTGTCTCCTCTAAATTTCTCTGATCATCTGACCATAAGAGTTGAGGCATCTAGGAAAATGCTCGAAGAGATGGAGGAACAAACCAAGGCAATCCAAAAGGATATTAAAACTGCCCAAGATCGACAAAAACATTAGCTGACACCAAGAGGTCTGAAAGGATCTTCAAGGAAGGAGACAAAGTTCTTCTACGAGTGCGACAACCCAAACAAAGTTCTCTATCACTTGGAAAATATAAGAAGCTCAGCCCTAGGTATTGTGGCCCCTATATAGTTTTCAAGTGTCTAGGTAAAAGTGCCTATAAACTTCAACTCCCAGCCCATATCAAAGTCCACAATGTATTTCATGTAAGTTTGTTTAAAACCTTATGTACCCAGTCTCGATCATATTCTTGATGATGAACAAGTTGTAATCCCTACTCAAGGAGTCCTTGAATTACAGCCCATTAGCATCATAGATTTTAGGGAAAGGCAACTCCGAAACAGAACTCTTGTAGAACATCTAGTACAGTGGAAAGATTATCCTGAAGAGGATGCAACTTGGGAAGATGAAGCTACACTCTTAAAGGATTATCCCCAATTCATGATGAGATGAGGACATCTCGATTTCTTTAAGGGGGGAAGGATGTAACATACCCATCTTCACTAACAAAGAAATGTCCATGTAATAGAGTTTTTATGGTATAAAAATCAATGATTTTATTAAATGAGTCATTTCTACTTAGAATCTTCAAATTTTGAGCCCAAATTTGGAATCTACGCACGATTTTACTCTAATATAGGATTTTATAGCATCCAAAACGGACACCGGATCAAGCCTATAAGCAAATTTTAGTTTAGTTTAAAAGCGACGACCTTTAAACCTTAATAAATGCACGACCGGGTGTCCGATTGACGAACGGTCTGAACCCCAACGACCAGGAGAACCTCCCGAACCAAAAAAAAAATTCACCCCCGAGGCGGTCCGGCACGCAAATCGAGGCCGACGCCCCGAATTTGGGGACCCCGCTCCAAAATTTAGACCGTACACACTTACCAAGGCACCCATACGATGGCCGCACAAGAACCAAAGGACGGTCGCCCACTGTGTGGTCCACACGTACCACTACGTGGACACCCATGCTACCTCAGACCAGATAAGGTACATGCGTACCACTCCTTTCCCTGTTAACCATACCTTCCTCCCTGAACCATGCAGGCCACTGATCCACAACCTTTGCTGGTACATCGTCCTTTTGTCCTTGCTTTGCACAACGCCCGTACCCATACCCCACAGTTATATAAACCCCCGGGGTGCTCCATGGGCAACACGCATTTTTGCGTAGCGTATGCTCTGTTGTGCCGTCGTCCGTACCACCGTATGTCCCTGTGCAGCGTACTTGTTGTAGTACAGCCACCCCTTGCAGCCACCCCTCTCCACACCCCCTCATTTGCCACTTTTCAGATAAGGCAATTTTCCTCCATCCCCCTCTTGCTAGGAGGTAGTGTCCTTAACTCTTCTCCCCCCCCCCCCCGTGTGGAGAGACTTACAGCAGTCCTCAGCCCTTCTCCCCTTTTGCAAAACGTTTTTGTGTTAAGGACATCTCACAATTCCTTTCCCCTCCCCCCCATTTGCGTAGACGTTAGTAAGGGGTTTTAGCCTTAAGAGAGAGGGTTCGTGCGTTGTGGTCTTTTGCTCATACGATGAGCAAACGATCTCAGAATTGAGATCCGACTGAAGTGTTTCGACCGCGACAACGAGCCCTACAAGACAACATCCAAGATGGCCCCTTCTCGAAAATGTCAGAATATTACCTCGGGAGGAGCGCGCAACAACGAGATTAGGGAAGATGCTCCCAATGCGGCTCCAACCCTCCCTTTACAAGCTCCTCAAGGAAATGGTGGCCAGGTTAGCTTGGTTATCTTTTAAAGAAGAGTTTTTTTATATATTAGTGTTAATTAATGTGTATCTTTTCCTTTTAAAATAATGACATAAAATTGTATGAAGTTACGAATTGTGTGATGTTGTATTCAATAAATTGCATTGAAATTGTTATCTTTAAAGAGTGCAAGTTTTTCCTGGCTTCGACGCTAACTCCGTTCCGTGCTTATGTAGCCGGGCAGTGTCGTTAGCAAAGCCCGAGAATGACCCAAGGTATCCCTCATACCATTGGGAGAATAAGGTTCGTCGATTGAGGCGAGAGATTATAATGCTGCCTAGTTTTGAGGGCCTAGGCTAGCGCGGTGAATAAGCCCACCCTAGTGTGCAGACATCTCTCTGAGGGATGGGAGGATCGAGCGATGGAGCCTGCGAGGGCGACAGGCCAGCTTGAGTCCTTGCCAGCGGCCAACGATGAGGTGTATGGTCCCGTAGGGTTTTGCCCAGCATGTGGAGGCTGGAAGGCCGAATTCTAGATCATCGGCAGTATAAAGGAAAAGAATAAGAGAGCCGGTTTGGCTTGTATGAAATTGATTCATGTATAAACTTTTTTATAAATCTTGTCTTTGGCATTATTATACTGTGGAAAAAAGGCTGTTTTAACAAACCTTGTGAAAAGGGCCTTAATTAAGGAATATGTTTATTTATGTCAAACAGTGTGGTAGGATTAATTAGAAAACAAATTGACGCGTGAGTAGGGTGGAAAGTGGGAGGATGGAATGCCCCGACGGCACCATCCTACGGACGGGTGGACCCGATTAGTCGGGTAGCTTTCCAACAGATTAAGTGAAAGCCCTACACTAGATAAATAGGTTCTTGGGCAACTCTATTCTAGAAGACTAGGCCAGCGGTTGTGCTTGCACGGATGAGGAAAAAAGTGTTGCCTCTAGAAATCAAGTCTAGTAGTTGCCCAATTTATGATCAATTACCCTATGGGTGATTTGATTTTTAGAAGATCACGCTCCCCTGCGGGATAGGACTAGGTCTTACCTATGAATCGTATCCTTGAATCTCTACATAGTCAAGGTGTCGATGAATAGGAAATTTTCTCCAAGTTAAGACTTAGTGGACTATCTTAAGTGTTTCCCCTATTTTAGAAGGGGGGAACCTTACATTGAAATAGGAGAGAGGATAGATGAAAATATCTCATTTTATTGATTAAAAATTGGGAGTAATGATGAGAAAAAGACGCCTACTTTATGAGGGGAGATCCCCACATTGAGAGGTGTCAACATTCAGTTTTTTAATTCTTTTCTTTGGTCCTTAGTCCACTCTTCATCTTATGTGAGCATTTACTCATTTTTGGGAGGTTTTTCTTTTATTCTTTAATTTATCTCCTCCCTACACTTGGATTGATCCTATTGGCCCATAGGAACCTTAATTGGACCATAATCCAAAAATTTCTAAAAATCTAGACCCTTAGGTGCTAAGGTTCTTTATACCTATTTTCAATTAATTCCAATTGCACATGGAAAAGTTCTTTTTGAATTTTTGTTTCAAGGGAAACCATTTTGGACACTAGGAGGATTTTTATATCCAAAAATATCTCAATTTTGAATTGCCTCCCTCTAGACATTTTCTCTCTCCAAGCCAAAACAGGGTAAAACATGATCTTTCTTTTATTTCAGAGAGGGGAATAATTATAAGATCAGAAGGGGAGGTTCTTACACCTGCACACCTCAAAAACTGGAGGGAGGAATCTTACAAAATGAATGTCATGTTACCTGGCATTTATAAAGGAACAATGGTCTTTGCAATCTTGGATGATGGTGCTAGTATCAACATAATCACCAAGGATTGTTGGGAGGCCTAGGGAAGCCCACCACTTATACAAGCACAAGCCTCATGTGGTCAAGCTTGCCAAAAACCTTTGGGCATCCTTCAAGAGGTAAAGATAAAGACCTTCCAACAATCTTGACCACAAAGCACAAGCCTCATGGTCAAGCTTGCTAGGCATCCTTCAGGAAGCAAAGATTAAGACATCCGTGTGCTAAGCTACCACCACATATTTGTGGTAATGGATTTTCACAGAAGAGGGTCGTATACCATGATCCTTAAAAGGCTTTACATGAGAGACGCAAGGTTGGTTGATGATTGGGAAACCAATCACATCTATATATACGCAAGGATAACCAATCCTTAAAGATAAACTTGAAAATGGGGAAGACTCATCCCATGGGTTGAGGCATCCTTACCCATTGAGTCATTAAGTCTGACACAACCGGTCAAACTACCTTCAGTTGATATTTGCAGAGCATGCAACACAGAAGCTCACACCATGTCGATTGATATGTGTCGAGCTTGTAATAAGAAGTTGGATGGTGAAGATGAGGACCAAAAATATGAGCCTCTCTCAGAGCCTGCCAACTCCAAGGGCTGGATTCACTTCCTGACGAGCATGGACACCCTTCCACATAAGCTTGGGAGAAGGTTTGCATGATTGCACAATGCCAAAATCACATCCATGTTTGTGCTTGACACATCAAATTAGAACCAACATGGTAGAACCGGCTCGCCTTGAATTAGATTTCCCCCAAAAAGACCATCTAGCTATGTGGCCTGCCTTGGTTGACACCAAGGTTAGCAATAACGTTTGCCTTAGAAGACGTAGACCGCATTAGTGTTAAGATATCGATCTCAACTAGTGCAAGACATTGATGATCCCCAAAGTGCTAGCTTCTGGGTTGGTGAGATTATGAGAAAGGATTGTTCGGGTCTATGTGCTGCCTAAGTGCCAGTGGTGAAAGGATGTGAGTGAAGGGGTTTTAATGCACACCGATGGTATGCACACCGAGGGTCCGATGGTAAGTGCAAGCAGATTTGGGATTGAGATTTTCTGTTGGGCTTGGGGATGTTAAACAATTGGATAGCTTAAGCGATGTACTTGCAACACATCATTGACAAGATACCACTGACAAGTCGCTACCAGCCTCCTTCTTAGAAAGGATTTCCTCAATGTGGCAAGGTGAGGACATGAAAGGTTTGATGTGCCCGTGTGCAGTGGGTGTGCCATCATTGCTTTTGGGCATCTTGGAGGGAGATGGTGAAGTGTAGGAGGCGCCTGCTGTGTGGGGTTTCTTTTTATGGATAAATAAAAAAACAATAAAAAAGGAGCAAATAAGGTTTTTTGAAAAATAAAACTAAAAACAAGTGGGAAAAAAGAAGAAAAAACATTTTTTTCTTATGGAAATAAAACAATTTCAAAAAGAAAATATGGTGAGCCGCATCACCGACAGCCATCCAACTACATCATTTGGACCTTGATCAAATAAACAGGAACCTTTCGTAGCCTCGTCCTTGACCATACCACCTAGTTGATCTACACTACCTCTATCCCAAATCCCTTGAGCCACCGAAGCTGCCTAGCTCCATTGCAAATCCCTCAAGTCACCGAAGCCACCTAGCTCCATTGCAATAGTGGGAAGCCATGTGCAAGTCCGTTGCCATGCTTCACATAATCTAATGATGTTGACTCTCCACAAAAAAGGGACGCCAAGTAAATGTCAAAGAAAGTAGCAAAGAAAACAGTTGTGTTGGAGAAGTCTTCGTGTTGGAGAAGTCTTTTTGTTGGAGAAGTGCACACATGAGCACACCTTCTGCCCATTGCTCATGCACATCACTTGCATATTTTATTATAGGCACCACATTTGTTTTTCACTTCCCGCATCTCATAGCACACATACACATGCACTTGCAACTAACTTCATCGACGCCACCCCTCTAGGTACATCTCTCAATGGGGGTTACAATCTATTCGACCTTGCTGGTACCAACAAACTTCAATGTATGTAACCTCTTTTGACTCCAATTCAACACCAACAAAACCGCACCCTGGCCGACGTATTTGCCACAAAGAAGCCCAATCTCTAAGCATCACGTTCTGAGGTCAAGCAAATTATCGTGTGCCAAGGCATCTCGAACTGTCGTCTACCCATGCTAGTCATTCCATGGTGGTCCTAGGATTCTTTCCGCCGCCGATCACAAAGTACAAAATGCTTCTACTAATCAACTTATGTTGAAGGTTCCACACAACGTCTCCAACCAACAGAGGCCTGGCATGACGAACCTCTACATCATCTACCACTTGGCATGCTACCTCAACATGTTGCCTGCAATCAAGGCTAGCCAAAGGTTCCCATCACTTTTCCCTATATCCGGTTGGTGCGAAGCAGCCCCATACTATAAACTATACCACTTACCCTTGGCTGTCATGGTGTATCTTGAACCATCCATGCCATCCACCCTGGTAGCAAAACTGCTTCACCACCACCAACTTGGGTGATGTAAGGACGTCGTGTCACCATTAGGAAGGGAGGTATGTATAACCACTCCGTAGGTTAACATGGTTTTGATCACCCGACCAAGCGTAAGGCACTTTGCCATCTTACCTATGCAAACGGGCATTTAACTTTCGTAAGATGGCGATGCTAGAACATAGAATGCAACCTCACCATGCACTTAATGTCGAATAGGGAAAGTCTATAGACTTAATGTACCTAGTTACTTAAGACTAGTAATAGAGACCGGACCATTTTTAAGTTTGGCCGGTGTAGTGTGAAAACTATTCATTTGTATATAAGTTATATTTGGCAATAAACAATAGATAATCATTCCCTTGCAATAGTGTACTTATGAGTTGATTTCTTGCATGTTAGATAGGTTTGATTGTAGATTTTCTTTTTGCATTAGCTTCTTCTTCTTTCATCGTCTTTTGTGAGAGAATCTCTGGGAAGACGGATCTCTTGTTGCCTCCATATCAAGACATACAGAGCTCTCCTTTCACCCCATTGGCAACAAGGAGCATTCTAGTGTGGCAACAGAGTGAGCATGCAATGGATGAGCTAGCACACCTATAATGGGAAGTTGCATTTGGAGCTCGAAGGCAAGACCCAACGACACATGCTTCGGTAAGGCTAAGGTAAGATCTTGACTAAACACTAGGCTACTATAAATGCATAAAGAAATAGGGCCAAGTTCTAATATGTTTTTCTATAAAAAAAATAGCATCTCTATCAATGTATGTCCTGTTAAAGTCGCTTTGACACTGACGAAGGTGTGCCATTTCAATTTCATATTGCTATGCAGTCTATTTTGGTCTCCAGAGACATGCATACTCTTCTTTAGGAGTCGATGAAAATTTCTCCTAATAATCACTAGTCCATCTTTATAAAAATCCCCTTTTTTATTATCTCTAGCTTTCTACACTGCTTTGATGCCTTCTCTTTTGTAACATTATGTATGTGTGATGCCTTCATTCATAAAATACTTTTATTCTTTTAGAGTGATCCTTTTTTAAGAACCAAAAGTCTTGATTGTGCATCAATTTTATGGTAAGGGATTTCCCAATATTAATTTCATGCTCTTTATTCCCATAGTTTTTGTAATTATCCTCATTGTTGTATATTGACGAGGTCGTCGATACATTTTTAGGTTTTAGAAAAGGATGAGAATACATCATAGATTCAATAAATCTACAGTCTTGCCCTTTTCAGCTCAAGTTTTGCTAATGTTTGAAGATGTACTTCATCCGGACCATCAGCAATTCTAAGTGTTCGGGAAGATGCCCACAAATGGGCCAACACAAAGTCTGAGCTTACTCCTGCCGCACCATGACTTTGTATGGCAGCGTCTAGCACTTTCAGTGCCATGCGTGGAGCTGCCACCTGAGGAAGAAATGTAACAAATAAGATAAAGTTATCCCTTTTTGTATGTTTATGTAAAAGATGGCAACTAAAATAAACAAGAAAGATTAAAGGTGTTCACAAATGCGACATGGATAAGCAGGGGGGGCAAAAAGGACAACGGCAGCATTGCCCGCCTGAAGCCTTGCTTCCACTGCCAAGTGTGAGATCTACCAACACAACATCATGATGGATGGGGATGTGTAAACACCCAACACTTCAAAGTATTACCTTCGCCATTGCAATCCCTCCTCTTGCTACTACATTCCCATGAAGGTCCAGCTGGTTTGCTGCATTCAACACGAGCAACTTTGCTTGCTCAATCGCCAAACGGCACTAGCAACAAAATCATGGGTAAGTAACATGAATGAACTGATAAAAGATGATTCTATTATCTTAAGAAAAGCACCAATTTTGGTACCTCAGCAAGCAGTGATGTAAAGGCTCCATGATGAGCCAAAGGTCTTTTAAAAGCAATCCTTTCCAAAGCTCGTGTTTTCATCATCTCAATTCCACGCTCAGCAGCGCCCACAAGACGCATGCAATGGTGGAGTCTTCCTGGGCCCAGTCTGCCCTGTTTGAAACCAAAATATGATGTGTCGGTAGGAAAACCTTAAGGAGAAAACATTATATTTACGCAAAGAGCCCTCCTAACTTGGACAGATCCAATGGCTCTTACCTGGGCAATCTCGAAGCCACGGCCCTCTCCAAGGAGGAGATTGTTTGCTGGGACCCGCACGTTTTCGAAGACAATTTCCGCATGACCATGGGGAGCATCATCAAACCCAAACACAGTCAATGGTCTTACAATGTGAAGGCCAGGAGCACCCATGTCCACCAAAATCATAGATTGTTGCTTATGCAAAGCAGCCATCGGGTCAGTCTTGCCCTGTTTGAGCCACCCATGAAATCAGGTCACCATAAACCAAGCTTGAGAATCTAAGCACAAGCTCTAGCTAAGCAAACGACTTACAGTCTATGAAGCAGGCAACCTTGTACACTTACCATTACAATCAGCACTTTGCATCTCGGATGCATGGCCCCACTTGTCCACCACTTCCGTCCGTTTATAACATATGTATTCCCTTCCCTGTTTTAAATAATTATGTCTGCCAATTATCAAAACAATTTTTGGAAAAAGGAATCGTCTCATGCGACACATTTATAAAGCTGAAAAGAGTACAACTTATGGCAACCTGCTGATTGAGCACGCAATGTTTGTTGCATCTGACGACGCCACGTCTGGTTCCGTCATAGCAAAACCAGATCGAATGGTACCTTCCAATAAAGGCTTTAGCCAAACTCTTTGTTGTTCTGGGCTTCCATATCTTAGAAAAACCTACAGAAAATCCAACCGTGAGAGTTTGTTACGCCTGCATTGGAACTACAGAAAACATTCAAAAGCTAAAATTACCTCCATATTGCCGGTGTCAGGAGGATTGCAGTTGAACACTTGAGGCGCAAACAAAGAGCGTCCCATGATCTCACAGAGATGTGCATATTCAAGGTTGCTTAAGCCAGCTCCAAGAAGTTGGCTCTCCTTGCTTTCATGTCGTGAACCCATTCCACCCCCAGCCAGTACTTTGGATGCCAATGCTGCACTGTCGGCCTGCAAAAGTGCCCTTTTGCTTAGAGACAGTCTTCAAAAGGAACATTTTCAGATTCTAATTCTACCCCTTGTATGAAAAAAAACATTTGCCGCTTAATACTTAATTAGTTCATTAATTATAAGCATGCGAGATAGAGAGAGAGAGAGAGAGAGAGAGAGAGAGAGAGAGAGAGAGAATCCAAACGACTTACTGGGATCCACAGATTCCAAAGGCCTTCCATCTTCGCCTTGTCCTTAAGCTCCTCCTCAACTGGATGAATTGTCCAACGTTTGTCTGAATGAGCATGAGCAGTAAGTTTGGCTTCATTTGGATAGATAAAAACATCCATGAACCTGACTAACTTTCTCATCAGCTCTGCCACCCTTGGAGACGGTCCAAATCCCCTCAAATCCACCACCTTTCCATCATTGGGTGAACTCATGCCTGCATGTGAATTGGTTTTAATCAGTTAGATCAAATCACATGCTTTTTCTGCACCAAGCTTTTCTGCCTTATCAAATCTACATATGCACACATAACAAAGAGAGCCCTCTTCAGCCTACACCCAGTATGTACAATACGGTAAGTGGGGAGGGGGGTTAAGTATGAGTTTAAAACTACTACGACATGGAATGAGTGTCAACTTGTTAGAGTGCTAAGTTAGCCAACCTTACTGATTTAGAGTTATGTGGCCAACCTTGGAGTGTTTACACACGGATATAGATGAGAAAATAAATTATCCATAAAAACATACCAGATGCAAGCCCAGGAGGGGTTGGAGGGAGCACGGATTTTCGTTCTACAACCTTCAAGGCTGCACTTGTAAGGTAACGAGCAAACTCCCCAGCGGTCTCACTGCCTTTGCCTCCAGAAGCATTCCCCTAAAATGGCAGTGGTGTGTATATTACTAAATGCCACAAAATTGAGCTTTTACATAACAAAAAGAAGACTAAAGCAGCCTGCCAAGCTAAAACATGCTCTGCAGTTCAAGCGCCACAAAAGAACATGCGTTAAAGGGGATCTTTTTGGAATGGTCGGAGAGAGACTCGCCATGCCTCTTGCCATGCACCTTGCTCGAGCCCACAGGAGAAGTGACGGTACTGCCTATTCTAAAAGATCGTTCTCGGAAATCACATTTAGGGTGCATGCTGCAAAATATGAGAGAGAGAGAGAGAGAGAGAGAGAGAGAGAGATCTGAGAAAGACGCGCGCACACACACCCTCAATGTGTTCACTTACTGTTGAGTCTTTATTTTGCTTTGTTTAAGCATGCACATGAGCTGACAATGACATTTGAAGATCCTGAAGTACATAAAACCTACGACGACTTCTTTAATGGATACACCCAGGTGTGGGCAGTAATTGAACACATTTAGGGCGCATGCTGCAAAATATGAGAGAGAGAGAGAGAGAGAGAGAGAGAGAGATCCAAGAAAGACACGTGCACACACACACACTCAATGTGTTCACTTACTGTTGAGTCTTTATTTTGCATTGTTTAAGCATGCACATGAACTGACAATGACATTTGAAGATCTTGAAGCACATAAACCTACGACGACTTCTTTAATGGATACACCCAGGTGTGGGCAGTAATTGAACATGCATCATGTGCCAATCTCTCATAGCTGTCCAACTTGTAAAGCCCATGGCATAGTGTACTGGAGGCGACAATGATATCACCCCGATCACAAAGTGTAGACCTGTCATCCACAAATTTGACCTCTAGACCTGCTCTAGCAATGGCCAAGACTGACAGTACGTTCTTTTTGATGCCAAGTACATACAAGACATCTAAGAGTATGATTGCCCCACCATTTGCGTCAACAAGCACAACCTTTAGATATGAGGAATTGTTTGCACATGTGGTTGTACCTCCTTGAGAAGGAGACCTAGGGGAGGAAAACAAAGTAATGTGCTTGCTAGCACCACTATCAAAGTACCAAACATGTGCATCTGTTACTAATAAGCATACATCATGAATAGAAGGATTGTAAATATAATGCACGATGAAAGCCCAATCAGCATGTGCATAACTTGTTGACTTCTTTTCAGCACTAGGTGCTCATGCATCAGCCATAGACATACTTCAATCTTTCTTCTTCTCCTTCTCCAACCTTTTCATGCATTCATTTACGTAATTACCACATTTCCTGCAATAGTTGCACTTGCCCTTCTTCTTAGGCTTGTTGCCTTCATTCTCTGCATCCTTGCCAGAGGACTGAGCTGAATTACTCTTTGGCTTGTAGCCACCATGTGAAGAGGCTCCTTTGATTGGTAGCAAATCCCTGATCCCCAATATGCATAATAGATCTATTTTGCCTTGATTGCTCTTCTTGCAAGAGCATGAAACCAACTCATCAAATGAGAAGGCATTCAGATTACCCTTCATCATAAGTCTTGTAACATGCCGAGGCTTGATGAATAGAATTGGTTCTTCAATGGACAGAATTCAGCAAATCTTTCATCACAAAGATAACGCACAAGATAGATAGATATGTGCAGAAAAAGAGAGAGAGAGAGAAAGAGAGTCAGACACAATATTGAGTCATGAATACCCTCTATAGGGCCGCTACCATGGATGGTGTATTTGCTTTATTAGAATGATGAGAAAATAAAGCAAATCTGTAGATCTTCTGACTCTTGACCTTCAAACTTCACCTTGGCTTTAGGCTCCCTTTGGCTGTCCTGACCCTTGGAGTTCTTCAGCCCTTTGTGAATTATGAGATGCTCAAATGACTTTCTAGCCTTTGCTTATATAGTCACTTTTGCTGGTCGGTGGGTAAAAGCACGGGTTGGCCTGTTGATTTATATTCCACGACCTGTAGATATGCTTTAAATATGCACTTCTTTGCGTTAAGAGCTGGGCGCCTTTGCTTTTCTGCCAGGCAGCCTTTGTGCCCTGGGCATACTGCCTTCGAGGCTGGCCGCCTGCTGGGCTGGCCTCCATGGCTGGCCGACTAGCTGGCCACCATCGGGGCTAGCCGACTGGCTGCCCAGGCCATCTAGGCCTGGCTGACAGCCAGTCCTTTCCCCCTTAGGGGCTGGCCAGCTGGCCCCTTGCCTCTTATAGGCTGGCCATCAGGTCTATGCCCTATAAGGGCTGGCCTCACATGCTGAGGGTCTTTATGGGCCAGACTTATAGCCCATGGGCTGCCCTAGCTAGCCCAAAGTGTAGGGTTCCCCCGCCCCCAACACTAATGCAATTCCTACATGCAACTACATGTTGTTCCTCAGATGCTTGGTAACTGGCTACAAGCCAATCACCAGGAACACCTGTCAACTTCATCAATATTGTCTGGTCCTTAATCTCTGAAGGGATTGCACCTGCATATGGTTTGAGCCAACTGACATGAAACACATTGTGCATTGGTTCAAATTGAACTTCATCGACACCTTGTTGATCTTTCTCTGAATAGGAAATGGTCCGAATCGTTCACATGTACAGATTGTGCCATATTCACATGGAGCCAAGCCGGTGTCCCATGTGAAAGGGCCAGTCTTTTGGTGTCACATGGATGGGAGCCAAATTCGTGCCACCCGTGTGTGACCAGTATTGTGTCACATGGACAGGAACCAGTTTTGTGCCACCCATGCGTGACCTGCTTCGTGCTGTATCTTGTAGCAACTGTACCCGGCTGTCTACACCTGTACTTGGCTGCAGTAGTTGTACCCGCCTGCAGCACTGTACCCGACTGTCTACACCTGTACCTGCCTGCAGACTACACATGTACCTAATGTACCTATGCTGTACCTGCTGCTGCCCGTGTTGTACCTGCTGCACCCATGGCTGTACCAAGTGGACCTGACTGCATGGTAAAAGGAATGTATCTCCATTGACTCCTGCTACAAGCTATACCAAGTGCCTTGTATTTCTTATGTGTAAAACTAATATTTTCGAAATTAAGTTCAAAGATTTCTTTAAGTTTTGTGCAGTGCAAGAACAAAGCATGTTTATGCTAACCATACTCAGGAAACTTTCCTAGTTTGGTTTGTTTTTCCATGAGTGATAGTGCTAACCGCGCCCTCAGAATTCTGAGAGCCAGTGAAGGTTAGAAACACTAGGGAGTCCAGGAGCAAAGCTTATCTGGGAGAACCAAGCAATGTTCCCTCCGCAGTGTACCCCTTTGCCTGTGCTAGTACAGGCGGGTGCCCGGTCCCAGAAGACCAGTGAAAGACAGGTGTGCACCCAGTGAAGGTGGGAGTGTGCCTGTGACTTGGGACTTCTTCGACTGTCCAGACTTCATCGACAAGTACCCAATTGTTTGAGTTGTACTCACTCCATGTGAGGAGAAATCTGGCCTACTGGCCAATGACACTTGTACATATAAATACTCTAAGAAATACAAATGTATTGAGGGAGGAGGAGGGGGACTTTTTCGGGCCCAGTATTGGTGTCAAGTGTTATTGGTCATTTTCAGTTTTAATGTTGCTAATAATGTCCATTGTTGGTATTAGTTAAGTAATCTAAAAATGTGTATTTTTTCTTCCGATTTGTAGGCCTCCTGTAGGGAGCGGTTACATCGGTATTAGAGCCCGGTCGTCTCTCTTTCTTATTGAGAGGAGACACAGTGTTTTGAGATTGGAAGCATACACAGACACTTGACTCAATGGACAGCCAAGGCAATCCTTTGGCGATGCCAGATTCACGAGGTCAATCAAGTGCTTCACGTGATTCTGATGCATTGCTTGGAAGGCACAAACCTCTTGAGAGAGGTTATGACAGTGCATTCATGGGACAGCCATCCCGTGGAAAAGAGCCTATGCATGAGGATGAGCCCAATGCCTTGAGGGTTGAATTAGAGCACATGAAGAAGCTTTTGCAGGCAAAGGAGCAAGAGCTGAAATTTCTGCATGAAGATCCCCATGTACAAAGTGTCATTGAAGCAAGAAAAGCTGATGCTATGGTGGATATGACCTTTGAGTCCATGGCTCGTGAAGTGGGCAAGAAGCCCAAGGGAGTTGGCACTCTCCTATCTCATCCGCAAGGGTGATCTCAAGGAAGGAGAGGATGGAGAGCTAGTATTCAAGAATCCACCTCGTTTGAAGTAGGGAGACCCAGCATCTCAACGGTTGAGGTCTTTTATACACAAGGAAGAGGTATCAGTTACTTCTCGCCATGTATCTACTCCTCATGGGAGAGGAGGCAACAAGTATGTGCATGTTGGAGCTAGTGGGCCACATGATGGCCTTGTGGATTCAAAGAAGGTATATCATGGAGAGAGTGGTCGACATGCAAGCCGAAAGACTTTGCCCATTGAGTTGTCTCGTGGTGAGACATTGCATCATTTGGGGAGGTCACATGCATCGGGACCAGAGATTCATAATGCACATACCAACGTGCCTCTTGAAACATCTTTGATTGCCCATGAAGCCCATGCAGAGAGGGCTGCCCCGTTGGATAAGGGAAAGAGAAAAAGAGAAGAACATGTACCACATCCCAAGAAGCTCAAGGAGTTCAAGGCAGGGGACAAGTCCGTGAAATTTGATGCCTTTCATGGAGAGTATGATGTCTCTAAGGTGCTAGCTTTTGTGGCACAGTTTGACATTCCTTTTAGTGATTTGGACTTCACTGAGAAGTCCAAAATTCGTCATGCAAGCATGTTCTTGAAGGGGACAGCTGCCCATTGGTAAATCACTGAAAAGACCACCAAAGATCCCATTTGCACTTGGAAAGAGTTTAAGGACAGATTTTATGCCCAATTTTTGCCTCCTAATGCGGAGCAAACTCTCACCCAAAAGTGGGATAGACTTGAGCAAAAAGACAATGAAAGTGTGCAACAGTATGTCAATAAGTTTTGGAAAGTGTTGCTTGAGGTAACTCCCTTTATGCAACTCTCCGAAGATGAAAGGAAGAGGAAATTTCGCTCCGGATCGCAACCAGCTTATCGTTTGGGCATTGAATTGCACCCGAAACACACTCTTCAGCAGCTCATAGCATCTGCTCTTGCTACGGAGCAATTGGTGCTTAAAATTAAGCAAGATTAGGGAGGTTCTAAGGGCAAAGAAAGGGCTGTCCCAAACCTGAAGGTGGACAGCCACCTAAAAAGAGCTTTTAGGAAGCCCAAAAGGGTGGTAAAGCTAAAAGAACCCCATCCAAAGACATTGCACCAAAGAAGAACAAGTTTGGCTTGATCCCCGAGCAAAGGGAGCAATATGCCAAAGAGAGAAAATGCTTTTCTTGTGGTAGTAAAGAGCACATGTTTAGGCAATGCCCTACCCGCAAGCAAAAGCATGAAGACAAGCCACCAAAGGCAAATGTGCATGCCATACCCGATGTGCAGGGTACCACCGAGTATGATGGCAAAGAGAGAGTGGTATGCAAAGCTTGGGGACAAATCAAGGGTCAGCCCGCCTTATTCATGTTTGATGATTGTGCAACAGATAATTTCATCTCTACACACATGGCAACCGCCTTGGGTATAGAGATTGGGGACATGGGACCCCAAATTGAAGCAGAGGCAGCTTTTGTGGGCAAAGAGGTGCAGGTTACGCCTCTTATCGGAAAGTTGCGCATTCATATACAGGGTTATTTGGATCATGAGCATTTCGTGATTGCCCCACTCAATGGATGTGATGTATTACTTGGCAAGCCTTGGCATCATAGGCTTGAGCCTCACAAACTCACCCTTTTGTTCTCCCGTACTTCTTGTGCAAAAAAAGGATGGATCTTTCCGCATGTGCGTGGATTATCGAGCTCTAAACAAGCTCACCATCAAGAACAGGTTTGCAATCCCACGCATAGATGACATCTTGGATAAGCTTGATGGTTCGGCTTATTTCAACCGTATAGATTTGAAGAGTGGTTACCACCAAATTCATGTGGTATCCCACGATGTCCATAAGACTACATTCAGGACAACTTTTCGTTTGTATGAATTCTTGGTAATGCCTTTTGGCCTTACCAATGCCCCGGCAATATTTAACCGTATGATGGACAGGATATTTCGACCCCATTGTAAATTCACAGGTGTATTCTTTGATGAAATCTTGGTTTTCTCCAGGAGGAGTATAAGACTCATTTGGCTACAGTGTTTGAAGAGTTGCGAAAGCATAAACTCTTCATAAATGCTAAGAAAAGTGAGTTCTTCCTCTCATAGATGCACTATTTGGGGCACATCATATCCAAAGAGGGTGTAAGAACGGATCATGCTAAAATTGAAAACATTCGAAATTGGCCAGAGTTGCAAAATGTACATCAAGTGTGTAGCTTTCTTGGATTATGTTCATACTATAGAGTGCTCTTATAGCTCAGGGTGCGGAGGTGATCTTCTCTCGTTATGAGATTACCATTCGTGATAAGGAGACAGGTAGCATCTTGGCACAGGGAGTCTAAGATAGTGGTCTGTACAAGTTGACCACTCTTCTTCTTCTGCTCTTTGACATGCTCGGTTTGGCCATTTGAGCTATCAGCTTCTACAACAAGCTTCGAAGGATGGGTTGGTTGCAGGTTTACCGACCATCAAGGCTCCATTTTCTGCTTGTTCCTCTTGTTTACAACGGAAGCAACACCGAACCGCCTTTCCGAAGGAAGCGACACAAATCTTCAACATCACTTGCTCTTGTTCATGCAGACTTATGTGGGCCAATGAGTACCGCGTCTTTAAGTAAGGCGTTGTACATGCTCGTGATGGTGGATGACTTCTCCAGATATACTTGGGTTTTCTTTCTGAAGACCAAGGATGAGGCTTTTCAGCACTTTTGTGATTGGAAAGTTGAGGTGGAGAAAGAGACCAGTTCCTCGGTCAAGGCTCTCAGGACCAACAAAGGGGGTGAGTTTACATCCTAGGAGTTTTAGCAATATTGCAGGACCCATGGCATTCGGAGACAGCTTACTACAGCATATACTCCATCACAGAATGGAGTTGCAAAGAGGAAGAATAGGACCATTATGGAGATGGCCCGTGCTATGCTTGAGCATTCTTCATTACCTCGATGTTTATGGGCTGTGGCGGCTTCCACTACTGTCTACATTCAGAACAGGTCTCCTACTGCTGCGCTTCTAGATAAAACTCCATATGAGGCTTTCCATGGTGAGAAGCCCTCTATTGTTCATTTCCGGATATTTGGTTGTTCGTCGTAAGTTCATGTACCTAAGGAGCATCGCTCCAAGTTGGACTCGAAGTCTCAACGCATGACTTTTCTCCGATACAGCACTGTGTCCAAGGCATATCGTCTTTATGATCCTCAAGCCGGCAAAGTTGTTGTGAGCCATGATGTGGTGTTCAACGAGATTCCTACATCTTCAGAGGGGGGTGGTGAGCTTCTTCTTCCTCCGCCTCCACCTCCTCCTCCTCCTCCTCCTCCTCCTCCTCCTCCTCCCCCCTCTGCTTCCGTTACACCTCCAACTGTGGATTCTCAGTCAGATGATGATGACTCTGCTCCTCCTCCAGCGAGTTCAAGCAGATCTGTGCTTGGATGGTACTATCAAACAATTCGTGATTCTGGATTGCATGAGCTTCCTTTTGCTCCTCCGCCTGGTTCTCTCAGGCGATCTTCCAGAGTTACAGGGAAACAAATTCATGAGGGCAACATGTTTGTTAACTATGCTCTTATGTCCTCTATCATTCATGGTCCTGATCCTACTTCTGTGGACGAGGCTCTTTCACACGAGCCTTGGCGTCGTGCTATGCAGGCAGAGCTGGATGCTATTGAACAGAATGGCACTTGGATTTTGGTGCCTAGGCCACTGCAGAGTAAGGTGATTAGTGTGCGTTGGATCTTCAAATCGAAGTTCCAAGCTGATGGCAGCTTGGACAAGCACAAGGCGAGGTTGGTTGCCAAGGGTTATGCTCATCGCCTTGGAGTCGACTTCGTGAGACCTTCGCTCTAACGACCCGGATGACTACCATTCGCACCGTTCTTGCTCTTGCAGGACATCATAGATGGCCCGTATTCCATATGGACGTCAAGTCAGCTTTCCTTAATGGAGAGCTTACACAAGAGGTTTATGTTGATCAGCCGGGATTTGTTGTTCCAAGCAAACAGGATCAAGTGTACCGACTGAAGAAAGCTTTATATGGTCTGAAGTAGGCTCCACGGGCTTGGTACCAGCGGATTGATGAGTTCTTTCGGAAGCTCGGCCAACGCCGTTCTCATGCAGATTCGAACCTTTGTATCCTCCTTGAGAGGGGATTGATTGTTATCATTGTGGTCTATGTTGATGACCTCATCTTTACAAGTTCTTATTCTATAAGGATCCGTTCAATCATGGATGCTTTGGAGACAGAGTTTGAGATGACGGATCTTGGCCTTCTCCATTATTTTCTTGGCTTTGAGATTTGACAGACCCCGAAGGGCATTTTCTTCTCTCAATAGAAGTACACACGGGAGATTCTTGACAGATTTCAGATGACTTGATGCAAACCAGTATCTTCTCCTATGCACACTAGTGAGAAGCTTTCTCTACTTGATGCTTGTCCAAGGATTGATCAGGGACAGTATCGGGTTCTCGTCGATTGTTTGGTTTGGTTGACCTACTATCGATTGGACGTGTGTTTCACAGTCAGTTTATTGAGTTCTTTCTCATCCAAACCCCGTCAGCAGCGTTGGCGGTGTGCTCTCAGAGTTCTTTGGTACTTGTGTGGCACTCTGGACTTTGGCATCTTCTATGGCCAAGGATGCATTCTTGTTGGATGGTTTGATTCAGATTGGGCTGGAGATCCAGATACTCGGTGTTCGACCACTGGTTGTGTTTTTTCACTTGGGTCTGGAGCCATTTCATGGAGCAATAAAAAGCAGCCTACTGTGGCGCTTTCTGTTGGGGTAAAGGCATTATGCCCACCCTTTTAGTGTGTACACGCCCATAAGTTATAGTACATAGTACACTTAGTACTTTTAATGTACTAAGTGCACTATGTGTACTAGTGCAATATACATGTGTGATAGGGGAGTCACACACTCATCATGAGTTGACTTATCTCCACAACTCTCTCTCTCTCTCTCCCTTCTTCTCTCTGTGTAAGTCTCCCACATGAAAACCTAACCCTAATTCTCCCATTCAACTGGTATCAGAGCCCTGGTTTTAGGGGTTTGTTCTCAAGTGTCGCATCGCTGGAAATCAACCATCGAAGAGCTACTGTGGATGGACTTGTGAGGCATCTGTCGAATAGCCACGGGCAGAGCTGCATCGCTTCATCTACACAGGTGAACACGCCTACGAGCGAGCCGTCGAAGCGCAAATGTGTTATCGCTGGGCGAGCACAACCCGCCACCACTAGGCGAAGCGCCGGTCGTGGGCGAGCGCCAGGTGTTTGTTGCCGAGTATTCGAGTATCCGGTGCTTTCACGCCCACTTGCAGCTTGGTACGACTGCACGTTTGCTGCCCTTCAATCCTGCACGTCAACAACTAGTTGCCTTCAGCAAAGCAGCTCCTGTCGCAGCACCCTTTTCAGCAGCAGCAGCATCCGATTCAGCAACATCAGCAAGAAGCGCCCCCCCCTTTCTGCAACAGCATCAACACAAAGAAATTCAGCCTGCAAATTGTAGAAAATCATAAAATTAAGAGGTATTTGCCTTCAATTTTGGGATTTTCCTTGTCAATTATCATCAATTGAGCAGGTACAGGTTGCAATGGCTCAAATTTGAGCACAATTGGCAAAATTGGTGACATTGGTCTGGGTCAATTGGCAGAACATTGGCCGTTGAAATTTGGGGCTTTTGATGTCATTGTGCAATTAAGCATTCATACATGCTGTATGATGTGAGAAATTTCACATTCGGGCAAAATTGCAGCAAATTGCAGTGCAGATCAAAGGGTTTTTGTGCCGTTTGGGTTGATTTGCATGCAGGCACTCGCATTTGATGCTTTGGGCAATGTGTTGATGCCCGTCAAGCACTCAATGTGCCTGTAAATCAAGGGGCTTTTATGTATTGGATGTATATGTGGCCAGGGGGAAGCATTGTGAAGACTCTGAATGCCTTCATGTGCGTCAATGTACCATGTATGATCAGCAATTGATCTTAAATCAAGGGGCTTTTCAAGATTTTATGCTTGTTGAGCTTGGCAAAGCAGCAGGCAAGACTTTTATGCCTTGAATCCTCAGAAATCAGCTTGCAGTCAAGGGGCTTTTGCCCAATTTCTGTTTGGGACTGTTGTATGCAGTGATCAAGACTGTAAAAGTCTGATTTTCACTCATTTGGACAGCTAGGAGAGCATTTATTGTTGCTGTACTTACTGGTACAGATTTGGTACAACTTTATGCAAGTTTTGGCATGGCTGTACACTGATTTGAGTGAGGAAAAGGTTCATTTTCAGCTGCTGTACTTGCCGGTACAGATTTGGTACATCATTGGTGAGCACTTGGTACTGTTGTACAGTACTTTGGAAGGGGAACAGAGCACATTTAAGGTGCTGTCCTAAATCTGCAGCAACCAGATTTTGGTGATTTCATCACATACAGTGGGAGTAGAGTTGCATTCGTGCTTCCGCAGTGGGAGATAAACTTTGGGAGAACAACTGTGAGCACTTTGTGTGCTTTTGGTGCAATGTTTGCACATTTTGCAGGGAGTCAGGCATTGACAGGTTGCATATTGCTATGGCAACCACAGGTGAGAGCTCTTCATTGCTTCACATCAAGAAGCTTGAAGGCTCACATAATTATGATATTTGGCAAACCCAGTGCTATAATGTGTTGCTCCAGAAGAAGCAACACAAGCCTATCAAAGAAAGGGACGTAATGCCTGCTTCTCTTACTGCTGAAGAGTGGGAAGATATGGATGAGCTAGCAAGATCCACCATCATGTTGTCTGTGTCAGACACTTTACTTTTCAGCATTCGTGAAGAGAAGACAGCTTAGGGAATGTGGCAAAGATTGCAGGACTTGTATGCCCAGCAAAGTGCCTCAAGCAAAGTGTATTGGTTGAAGAAACTCATAGGTCTGCAGATGAAGGAAGGGGCGTCTATGGCAGCCCATCTAAATGAGTTTAATGGTGTTGTTAGCCAGGTAATCAATCAAAAGTTGGCAATGGACGATGAGTTCAAAGCCACCTTTCTCTTATGCACTTTGCCAGAGAGTTGGGACACATTCAGGACAGCCACTAGCAATTCAAATGCTATGCTGTCATATGCAGATGTTGAGGGTGCTCTTCTTCAAGAAGAGATGAACAGGAAGAACAATTCTGTTGGAAAGTCCAATGCAATGAATGCACGTGGGAGATCCCAGCAACAAAGGGGTAAAAGCCAAGAACGGGGAAGGAGCAAGTCTCGCTCCAAAAAGGACTTGGAATGCCATTATTGTGGCAAGAAGGGACACATCAAAAAGCAATGCTACAAATGGAAGAATGATCAAAAGGAAAAGGGCAAAGGAAAAGACAAAGACAAAGATGAAGCCAAAGATGCAAAGCCAAAGGGCAAAAGTGGAGTCAAGATTGAAGAAGTCAATGTGTCACATGCAGGTGACAGTGAGGATGAAGTCCTATTCACGTCTTCACTTGATGCCCATTCACTTCTTACAGGAGATGGTCATGGTATGCACTCATGGATCATTGATTCAGGTGCCTCCTTTCATGTCACAGGTTGCACAGAGACTTGTTTGTCAGGTATACTGCTGGCAATGAAGGAGTAGTTTATTTGGGTGACAACCATGCATGCAAGATTCTTGGCAAAGGTGATGTGAGGCTTGTGTTTTCAGATGGCTCACAGCTTATGCTCCATGATGTCAAGCATGTGCCTGAGATCAAGAAGAACCTGCTTTCTACTGGACAGCTTGATGATGCTGATTATGTTACCACATTTGGTCGTGGAAAGTGGAAGATTAGTAAGGGCTCACTGGTTGTTGCCAGAGGCTCTAAGGTGGACACTCTTTACTTCATGCATGCAGGTGTTTGTCACCATGCTAATGTAAATGCAACCGAGCTGCCGAAAATCTCTATGTGGCATAGCCGGTTGGGACACATGAGTGTCAAAGGAATGGAGCAATTGTCTCGTTTTGGTTACTTGCCTTCTCTAAAGTTCTCAAGTTTTCAGTTTTGTGAGCATTGTATATATGGCAGGCAACTCCAGTGCCCCCACAAGAAAGCTCTTGGACAGAAAGATGCTCAGTTAGAGCTTGTGCATACAGATGTATGTGAGATGCCTCAGCTTTCTTTGGGAGGGGCAAAATACTTTGTGTCCTTCATAGATGATGCCACACGCAAGGTGTGGGTTTATCCTCTTCGTTTGAAGAGTGATACATTCTCAGTGTTTCAGAAGTTTGTTGCTCATGTTGAGAATCAAACTGGCAAAACACTAAAGGCTTTGCGTTCCGACAATGGTGGAGAGTATATGTCCAAACAGTTTCAAGACTTTTGTGATGCTAAAGGCATCAAGAGGGAGCTTTCTACTCCTTATGATCCTCCACAAAACGGGACAGCAGAGAGGATGAACAGGACCATTCAGGAGAAGGTGATGGCCATATCCTCTGAAGATATCTCCTTCCCAACCTAAAGAACCTCCTATTGAGCCTCGAGTTTGTTGATGTGCTCTCGCATCGTCGAAGACTTTGCAGGATTCATCACTCGCATATGCACTTCTAAGGAAATCCGCTTCATGGGTGATACCCTGTTATACAAAGAAGCCAAGTACTGCCAAATCCCTCAAGCCAACGTCATGTGTTTGATGTGGTTGATCACTTGCGATGTGGAAGATGAAAGAACGCACACGGGCATTGACACGATTCCACAATTGTACCTGAGCCTCCCGCTCTTTCCTAGTAGAAAGTGAAAGCTCCTCCTCCTCCTCCAACTCTGGCCATGGAACTCCAACCACCATGAAATCAGCCAAATCATAAGACTCTAGGACAGACTCCATGATTACCTTCCACATGCCATAATTGGTCCCGTCCAACTATCGTTCCACCGGGAATGTTGGGAGGGTGGGGATCTTCACATGCTTCTCAACCATCTCAAGAAAATCTGCCATCTCAAGGGTTCACAAGGTCTTGTGAAGGAAAGGTAGGTGGAAAAAAAAATGAAGAGGCTACAAACACTATGCAAGGTGGCTGTCCAGCAATGATGGCCGCCTTCTACCTGTTTCTCCACATCCCAAACAGCCCAAAAACTCTCCAATCAACACCAAAAAACAACAAACCCTCAAGCTCTCATTGTCCCACTTGGGGCTCTGATACCATGTCAGAATGCACAACGGAAATGAGACAACTACTGTGAGAGAGAAAACGCAAAAGTGAAGAGAGAGAAGCTGTATAAACTCTGATATATACACTAGATCCGGTACAAATGATACAAAGAAGTGTGGGGGGCAAGGGTACCACCCCTGGGCTGCTGGTCGGCCACCTAAAACAGGCCGACAACCCTATGAGAGCCCACGACTGGGATGACCTCCAGTCGACCAACAGATGACCAGTCGGCCAAGACCACATCATACAGATCAAGTCGGCCTGGAGAAAAAGAGTCGGCAAGCTCTAAGGGTCCCCCCACGACTAACAAAACTAGGAAAAAAACCATGGAAAATGAGGAAAAATGGAGACTACTCCTAACTGGGCAGGCACACCCACAACAAAGGCCCACTCCCTGGTAGGGACAGGAGATGACTGCTAACAAAATATGCTTGGCAAATCCCCACAAACGATTGTACATCGAACATTGTTTCTGGAATCTCCCAATTCAAGATTTTTGCCACTTTGGCGGGATCTAATCGAATGTCTTTGGCACCAAGGTAATGAATCTTGAACAAATAAAACTCCAATTTCTTATCATTGACATGAAGCTCATTGCTTTTCAACAACTTCATCACTTTTTCGACGTCAATGTCGTGTTGCTCCAGAGTAGCTAAAAAAACCAGTATGTCATCTAAGAAAATGAAGGCGCACTTTCTAGTCCCTAAACCCACACATCATCATGCAATTAAATGTTGCCGGGCATTTGTCAGACTGAAGGGCATGACCACAAACTCGTAGTGGGTCCATTTAGTGCGGAAGGCTATCTTTGGGATGTCTCCCTCGACTATCCGTACCTAATGGTATCCACTTTTTAGGTCAAGATTCGAAAACACCTTGACTCCCTTCCGCCTCTCTAGGATATAATCAATCCGAGGCATCGGGAACTTGCTCTTGACTGTTAGCTTGTTCAAAGCACGATAATCCACACAAAATCTAGAAGACCCATCCTTTTTCTTGACAACAAGCATCTGCACAAACACACTGGAACGTATGAACCCTAATTGGAGTTGGCAGCCCAACTTCGATTCCATAGCCTTGCTCAGGCAATATGGAAATTACTAACAGTCAGAGCACATTGGCAGTTGCGAAGAACGCAGTGTTTCATGCTCGTGCTAAGCACATTGAGGTGCAATATCATTATGTTAGGGAGAGAGACTGCACGAGAGATCAACTTGGTCTATGTGTCAGCACATGTCAACATGGCAGATTTTCTCACAAAGACTCTTCCTTGTGAAAAGTTTGAGGCTTTTCGCAAAAGGCATTAGCACAGACACACTAGAACGTATGAACCCTGATTGCAACAATTCTTGGAGTTGGCAGCCGATTCCATAGACTTCCTCAGGCGATATGGAAATTACTAACAGTCAGAGCGCATTGGTAGTCGCGAGGAATACAATATTTCATGCTCGCACTAAGCACATTGAGGTGCACTATCATTATGTTAGGGAGAGACAATGCAAGAGAGATCACCTTGGTCTATGTGTCTACATGTCAACATGGCAGATTTTCTCACAAAGACTCTTCCTCATGAAAAGTTTGAAGCTTTTCACAAAGCTTTGGGCTTATTGTTGGGGATTAATCAGCTATATCCCTGTACATGTTCACATCATCACTCCACAGGGGATCTCTTAGGGCATGTTTTCTCTCTTTAGAAAGTTTTTTCCCTTGTGCATGTGAACACCCTCTTATCCACTTATTGGGTGTCCTTATCTTTTGCACTTGGCACTCATTTCATTATCACATATTCTACATTGAGTTGTGCATCTCTCTCTCTCTCTTCCGCTCACGACTCGGCTCATTGTGTGTCTGTGTGTGCGCGTATAGCTGCTGCTCCAAACCCTAGCCCCAACAATTGCAACCAGGAAGGGTCTTCTGGTCAAGCTCCACGCAAGTTGTGGGACAATTTGCCAAGGGAGTTGTAGCTCAGCAGTTAGGTGCACTTACTCAAGACTGAGAGATCCTCAGTTCAAGTCCCAGCTGATGCTTCCCCTGATGGCACCCCATGTGGCTTGAGCACCCACAGAAAAATCACCTTCAGCGGGCGCACATGATGTTGTGCCTACGGGCCAAGGAAAAAATTAACAACCAGAAGGATCTACCACCCCGGAAACAAAAACTTGTGGGACAATTTGAGAAAATCCATAGATACTAGACCGCTGCAAAAAATATAGCCCCAATTTCCAAACATTGAAGACTCACTTGCAAATATCGTAGGTATACTCCAGCCGAAATGGCAGCTAGACGAAACAGCGAGAGAGCTACATAAAACTTCCAAGTTTCTGCTGGCCATGGCACCCCCTGTGAAATCAAATCAGAGATAAACAAACGGGGTCAGCTTTCAAAACCAGGCAATGAGAAGCATGCACTCTTCAAAATATTACTTACTGCAGAAGAACAGTAATCTGCAAGGTAATTTTCTTGAGATGGGACACCTGCAGGAACATCTCCATCAAACCCATAAAAAGCAGGTCCTGGACTTTCATGATTGTTAATAATGTAAGGCTGCAAGTTTCGGGTGAACAGGTTAGCCTTCCTTGCAAAGACGATAGCCCGAATCAAGACTGGCAAAAATGAAATGAAAGAAAGTTACCATGCAGCTGTAAGCAACATCTGACATTTGGTTACCCAAGGTTGAAAGCTCCCAGTCCAACACAGCAATGACACGAGCCTGAAACACACAGAGCAGAAATGAGATATGGGGAGACACGTGATCTTACATTGAAAACAGTACTTATATAGGTTTGCCTAAGTACTGTAAAAATGATAACCCACCTCAGTTGGATGGAAAACAAGATTATCTATCCGGAAGTCTCCGTGAACAAGCCCAGTCCTGGACCCTTTTTGAGAATCTTCTGCAGGGATATGGCCCTTCAACCAAGAGATGAGATGCAACATAGCAGGATCGGGGTCTGGCTTCCCTTCTCCAGTTGATGCTAGATATTGGGTAGCCCACCTTTCAACCTAAAAAAGAACCCATAGCGCAGAAGTTTTTCAATGTTGTCCACACAATAAATCCCATAGCACCATGACAACACCAACCCGACATCCTTACCTGCCTTCTGCAATAGTTTTCTCTACGTCCATACTTGCCCAAGCCAATGGCATCAACATCTGCTCTATGAATGGATGCTAATGTTTTTGCAACAGCATGGTATACAGCTGATCGTTCTTCGGGATTCAAGTCCTTAACCCACGAGGAAAAGCTAAGAAAAAATGTACGTTCACAAAACAGAAAAGAAGTTTTGCAAAGCATAAAAAGGTAAAGGTGCATACGAGTAAACCAGGATCAGTAAATATACGTCCTCGCATGAACTCCATCACATAAAAAGGTGTACCAATTATGCTAGGATCATTGCACATGCAGTAGACCTTGGGCACTGGAACATCTGTTTTTGCACCCAACGCTGCAAGCACCTGCAGATATGGATGCCACTATGAGAAAGACAACATGAAAGCATCTCATTAATGATTAGTTGATGATGTATCTTGAAAAAAACTACCTGATATTCTCTGTCTATGGCATGCGCAGACTGCAGAAGCTTTCCCGGAGGTTTCTTACGAAGTACATAATGGTTCATTGTACCATTGTGTTCCACCTCAAGGAGAAATGTAGGATTGGATTGGCCATGTCCGAACTGCATCAAGTAAACAAATAGGACACGTCAATGGCGACTTGCTAAAAATTGTTCCACCATTGAAACTACATACAAATTCTTCACACGTGCATGCATGTAACTTTCTTGATACAAAACCAAAAGGAAGAGTTTAATTGTCACCAGGTGGTGAACTTTTGCAGTTGCTTTCCTTGTATTTACCTAAGTAAATACATATATTTTCTTTTTCTTTTTGTTCTTTAGTTGCTGTTGATTTCTACCCTCAGATATCTCTTGGATCAAGCTTCAACATTGCATGACCAGAGAAGGTGGACCATTGGGACTTCGTGCGACTGATGGTTTACTTGAGCCTTGGGACCCTGAAATCCCAGAAGATTGGGCACTGAAGACTTGACGAACAGTGGACCAGGACATTGTACTTGGGCATTGAGAATGGTGCAAGACAATGTGCCTGGCCATAAATGTAGATACACATTTGTGAATATCCATGAAATGAAAAAGTCACTGTGTCATGACCACATTATGTTTTCTGATGTGGTCACGAAAGAGAATGTTGGTCAGATGACCTAAAGGAATGCTTTGGGCATATCTCCTAAAATTTAGGGAAAACTGCTATTTTTGGACAGTCATCAGATTTGAAATCTCTTCGCGTCAATCTCTCCGGAACGTTGCAAGGATCAATAATCACCAAAGGACTAATGTCAAAATGTTAGCAGATTGGGAGATTTTTAGACCGGAAGGCTGGAACGGGATATGAGCTGCATGACTGCCATGTGGCAGCTTTTAGGCCAACAGCTATTGGAGCTTCCCCTTCCCTATTCTCTATGCACTGAGGGTTGAGCTTGCTCCCCACAGCCTCTCTTAACCTATATTCAGCTATGGAAATGCCCCTCTAGTGGGCTACTCTCATGAATTATGTACAGTTGAGTGGGGAATATGCTTTTTGGCTGAGGAAAGAGCCTCCTTTGACAGGAACAGGAGCAGCTAACTGCTGCTCCAAAGCAGGAACAGGTGAGGGTAGTTACCTCACCACGCAGGTGTCCAATTCAGCACTAAGTCAGTGCTGTTTTTGAACTGTTCAAGGGCTGTTCCAAGGCCCACTTGATGCCAGATTGCAGAGGGACCTTGCTAGGGTCTACCAAGACAGTGTGGTGGTTGTACAGAGCTGAAAACAGGTCTGTACAGAAAATACAGCAAGCTGAAATTCACTGTTTTGGGCTTATTTGAGTGGTAGAAGGCCAAGGAAGAGGACCAGGGACTTGGGATTTTGTTCACGGAAGGTTTATGTACCGAAATGCTGCCGAAATTTCCTTAAAACAGGGGTTTCTTGGCTGTGAATTGCTCTTGTAACTACAGATACCATACCCTTGTAATTTCCCTTGAATTCATTGATAAATAAATACCGAAAGGGGTGCCGGGACTTCGGGACCAATTTGGTGTTGAGCAAGGAGCGAGGATTCTGTTTGTGTGTGTGTCATAAAGTCCAGGTATTTAATTGAAAGAATTACTGTGTTATGTGTCCATAGCCCGGTTCCATGGTTCCATTGCCGGGATAGGGTCCTCTTTTCTGCAAGAGCCCGGACACGGATTGGATTGGGTGAACAAGAGACACACACAGAGAGGTACAGCTGATTACAGGTGAGAGAGATTACAAGATCTTTCTTTGGATACAGGATTCCTTTGAGGGCTCAGTAGACAGCATGGCAGATAAGGGAAAAGGAAAGCTCCCAGCAGAAGAGAGTTCCTCTTCTACCCGCCGACACCGTAGAGAGATGACAAGTGCCAGAGTGTCAGCATCTGAGCGGACACAGCCAGTGTCACAACCAGCCATGTCAGTAGGAGAACAGGAACAAGAGGATTTATTTCATGCGCAGCTCCTGCGCATGGTTGGTACCTTTGAACAGCTGGTGAAGAATCCCAAGATGAAGAGATATTTGCAGTCAAGGACAAGGGATTCCAGGCTGAATCATCTCAGCATGCAGTTGAGAGGGCACAGGAACAAGTGCCAACGTACTTGGCCACTGAGAATGGTCCAAGACAGTGTGCCTGGCCATAAATGTAGATACACATTTGTGAATATCCATGAAATGAAAAAGTCACTGTGTCATGACCACCACATTACGTTTTCTGATGTGGTCACGAAAGAGAATGTTGGTCAGATGACCTGAAGGAATGCTTTGGGCATATCTCCTAAAATTTAGGGAATCTGCTATTTTTGGACAGTCATCAGATTTGAAATCTCTTCGCGTCAATCTCTCCGGAATGTTGCAAGGATCAATAATCACCAAAGGACTGATGTCAAAATGTTAGCAGATTGGGAGATTTTTAGACCAGAAGGCTGGAACGGGAAATGAGCTGCATGACTGCCATGTGGCAGCTTTTAGGCCAGTTTCTAAGTACAGGAAATTGGGCGCTTGCTTATCTTCCCCCTGGGCTCATTTTTGTGGAAAGCAGGTGGATTGTTGCAGGTTAAGAGCTATTGGAGCTTCCCCTTCCCTGTTCTCTATGCACTGAGGGTTGAGCTTGCTCCCCACAACCTCTGTTAACCTATATTCAGCTATGGAAATGCCCCTCTAGTGGGCTACTCTCATGAATTATGTACAGTTGTGTGGGAAATATGCTTTTTGGCTGAGGAAAGAGCCTCCTTTGACAGGAACAGGAGCAGCTAACTGCTGCTCCAAAGCAGGAACAGGTGAGGGTAGTTACCTCACCACGCAGGTGTCCAATTTAGCACTAAATCAGTGCTGTTTTTGAACTGTTCAGGGGCTGTTCCAAGGCCCAGTTGATGCCAGATTGCAAAGGGACCTTGCTAGGGTCTACTAGGACAGTGTGGTGGTTGTACAGAGCTGAAAACAGGTCTGTACAGAAAATACAGCAAGCTGAAATTCGCTTATTTGAGTGGTAGAAGGCCAAGGAAGAGGACCAGGGACTTGGGATTTTGTTCACGGAAGGTTTATGTGCCGAAATGCTGCCGAAATTTCCTTAAAACAGGGGTTTCTGTTAGAAAAAGTGATCTATGTCATATCATAGACAAGGTCAAAGGGATGTGGATGAATGTGGTGAAGGCTAGGAGTTATCCCACATGCAAAGGCAAAGCCCATATGGTACTTGGACCTATATAAAGGGTCATTTCAATGTAATGTATTACAACAACTCATTCTCAAGTACACAATCTCTTGGTCAAGTAAGTGCATCTTGTGTTGCTTTGTATTGCTCTTTGTCATTTGTTTATAATCATGTTTAGAATTATGTTTGAGCCTCCATAGGCTAGCCTATATCTAGATCCATGATTTCCAACATGGTATCAGAGCCTGGCACGCTATGGTTTAGCTTAGTTTAGTTGTTTTGCCATTTCTTTTCAATATGGTGCCCGCAAAAGGAAGTGCCATTGAGAAGAAGGAATAGCAAAATTATTGCATTAGTCTTTGCATCATTAGGGTTTCTCAAAATTCTAGATTTTTAGGGTGTGTGCTACACCTGCCCGTACCATCTACCGCACCTCTTCACAAGTCACAGCACCATCTCTACAGCCGCCCATTTCCTGTACGTATAGCTCCACCGTGTAAGCCTCAACCTTTTAAGCTACAAGGATTATCAAAGCCTTAATATAAGGCTTATGATAGCCTTTGTTTAAGGCTTATTATCAAAGCCCTGATAAAAGGCTTGATAGCCCGTGCAATAGAGCTGTGCGCAAAAAGAACGTACGAGAGGAGAGAAAGAGCTCATTCACAATGCGCATAGTAGGCTCCAGCCACCATGAGCAGCGAGGCGAGTGATGATCAACACCCATCACATCTTAGAAGATTACACAACAGCCGGAAGAGGGAGTGCTTGAAGAGAAGCAGGCGATGCAGTTGACCAGATCCAGAATCGGCAACGTGGAGCTCCTGACAAATCCGAAATCAGCGCAGCAATAAACGGGCGGTGCCGGTGGAGCCGTTTTTCTCATTTGAAATAAAAGATTTTTATTCTTTATTTTGAGACTAAGGTTTGAAAAAACCTATAAGAGGTTGTTCATATGGTACTTAAGAAAAGAGCGTATCTTTTACCTTTTTTTGGAAAATTCTCTGTACTATGTGGATGCCACAATGGAATGCCCACATGCATTACGAAGATGCCTCAAGGATGGGAATGCACGTACGTCCAGTCTATGTGCAATGTCAGGACGAAGAAGATGCTATGCAAAATGAAGATGCAGATAAAGATGCAGACAGAGATGCAAAAATGGATGAAGACAAAGACGAAGATATCAATGAAGATGAACAAGATGCTGTCTATGTTGATTATTATGTCATGGCTCACATGTCATAATGACGAATGAATTATGCCCTCTCTTACCCAAATGTTTATGTATGGACACCTCTAACCACCGATGATGTAGGTTATGTGTTATTATGATGCCCACAATATCTCTCAGTAGGCCAGGTAGCCCTCAAGGGAAGATTGATGGGGAGTTGGGTCTCCATGACCAACAAATGATGATGATGCCCATGGATATGATGATGATGATGCTATGATGATGATGGGGTATGGGAGAGGAATGTTTTCATGTAGGAATGTTTTCATGTCATGCTATTTTCATTTCGCAATGTAGAAGCTATGCTCCCTATGAGCAATGCTAATTTCTTTTATGTACTGTAGAGCTATACTCCTTATGAGTTAAGCTTTTTCTTTCATGTAATGTTAGAAGCAAGGAAGGGCATTATGATATGCCATGATCAAGGAAGGGTGTTAGAAAAAGTGATCTATGTCATATCATAGACAAGGTCAAAGGGATGTGGATGAATGTGGTGAAGGCTAGGAGTTATCCCACATGCAAAGGCAAAGCCCATATGGTACTTGGACCTATATAAAGGGTCATTTCAATGTAATGTATTACAACAACTCATTCTCAAGTACACAATCTCTTGGTCAAGTAAGTGCATCTTGTGTTGCTTTGTATTGCTCTTTGTCATTTGTTTATAATCATGTTTAGCATTATGTTTGAGCCTCCATAGGCTAGCCTATATCTAGATCCATGATTTCCATGGCTGTGAATTGCTCTTGTAACTACAGATACCATACCCTTGTAATTTCCCTTGAATTAATTGATAAATAAATACCGAAAGGGGCGCCGGACTTCGGGGCCAATCTGGTGTTGAGAGAGGGAGTGTTTGTGTGTGTGTCATAAAGTCCAGGTATTTAATCGAAAGAATTACTGCATTATGGTCCATAGCCCGGTTCCATTAATGGGTCTCCTTTTTTGCATTGTGGGAAAGCAAAGTTTATTATCTACTTTTTGATACAAATAGGGGTTTTGAATTATGTTGGTGCTACACAAAGGGTTTTAAATTATGTTGGCCGCCATAGAAGAAGAGAAGAAGGATTTTATTTTTTTTATTTATTTATTTGTGTGTGTGTGGGGGGGGGGGGGGGTGTTGTTTGCTCATCCAGCAGGGGAGAATATGGGCAAATTGCGATTTACCCTAGGTTCCAAAAGTGCCTCCAACTAGGACCCATACCCCTCAACTATATATGCACCTATGGTTCACCCTCTCCTCCAAAACAAGCTCCTCTCAATGTTTACATATTGCATGCACCCTAGGTTTTCTAAGGGGGCTAAGGTGTGTGATGGCTCAGTCCCTTGTGTAAAATTGCACCTACAGTTAACCATCTCCTCCAAAACTCTATATCTCCTCCGCTCATTAGACAACGAGAGACATGACTTCTTTAGCTTCTCAATAGCAAGTGCCAAAAGTAAAATGCTGCTCATCTTTAATTTGGATAGTCAATCCCAAGAAACCCCTCCCTTGGAATTGTTGGTTTTAGAACAAGTAATCGTCAGTCCAAAGGATTCTCATGTGGTGTGGTTTGATGACTGTTGATTCACACAACAATCACAGCCTTTTTTTAAAGCTTACATAGGGACCATGCAGCTAAGACCACGAAAGAAATGTGCGTTGTGCAAAGGACCGTCACAAGTCCAATTCAAGTGCTGAGCAAAAGCTGCAGGCTGTCCCCAAAAGCAAGCATATTTGCAAGCAACGGTGGCTAGGGGCACATCATGAGGGATGCTGCACTGTTTAAGCCAACTAACCACCACCTCCATTTGGCCCAACCGGCATAAGGGAGCTTATGCAAGCCCAGCATTGATTTGCTGATTTGGAACGAGAAGTAGATAGCATACACAATACACCCGATTAGGTATTTACTCAAATTTTTGCAAGAAAATGAGTACAACTGATGGACTGTCTCAACTGAGACTGACCAAAAATTAGGGTTTTTGTAGGCATATGCTCACTTATGGTAGTGCTATGTGTGAACAGGGCTTAACCAAGGGCACTTTTTCCCATGTGGTTTTCCCCCTTGGACATCAAGTGTGAAAGGACACTCTAACATATAATATTTTGTACTTCTATATTATATGGATGTGGCACACATGCAAGGGTTGACTTGCATTTTGTGGATACCACACTTTTGGCTCTCTCTCTCTCTCTCTCTTTCCCCACCCACCCTTGCTCAGGCCCCCAAGGCAACAACATAACTCTCCCCTGCACCTGTAGCTGAGCATCTTGTAGGTCGCATTTTCTGCGTCTCCCCCAAAGGGGAGAGGGTACCCTTGAGGGGGGACTCGTTCCACCAACAGCCCTCTCCTTTATCAGCAGCAACACATGGAAAGTAAGAAGTCTTTTGCCTCAGTCACCGCTTCACGATTACCGCCCATTCCTCCACCCGTGAGCAAGCCGACACCATGGGAAGCCTACCTCATGCAAGAACTGAAGAAACTCCAGGGAGAATTAGCAGCACTAAAACACGAGACGATTAAGAAAGATGAACAAATCAACGAACTGAAAGTGCAAGTGCAAGCCATGAAGACGAAGCAAGAGGAAGCACGAGAAGAACCCATACCTACAACACTACAAACAGAAACGACAAACCATGTTTCAAAGGTAAATTCAGTTAACTCACAAGATTTTGTTAAAGAAGTCATATCAGCGGTCAAAGAAAAGGAACGAATGGAAAGTAACAAAAAGGTCATCAGAGTCGGTGGTCTTCCTCAAGGCTGGGATAGGGCAGACATAGCTCAAGAGCTTCGAGAAGACTACATATTAGATACAGATGTACTTACAGTACAATTGAGCAAAGTAGTCCCCTTCATGGACTTAGGAGACCCTATCTCACTTATAGTAAAGGGTACACAGGCAAAAGTCTCCTATATGGACAACAATGAGAAAATAGCAGTGATGAAGCAAACAAGGTCTCTCCAAGGGACAAAGGTATGGATAGCTGATGAACTCACCCCGCTACAACTCAAGAACAGATCGGCAGAGCTGAATAAAGTTAAAGAAGCAAGAAAGAATGGCAAATGGGCAGTATACAGAGGAGGACAAGCAATCATTAAAGAATTCCGTACCCCACCCCCCTCAAGAGCAAATCCATCCATGGATGAAATATAGCTATTTTTATTTTGAACCTCAATTTCGAACTAGATGCAATAGAACCCATTGTAATTTAAACTCTTAAGAGTCTTAAGAGTTCATTTTGAGTTAATTTTTTTCAGTTTTATGCCTCTTTGGCATCGATACCCAGAGTGGAATGTAAATGGATGTACCTGATCTGTCCCATAGGTCGGATTCGGCCTCCCGTGGACGTTAATATAACTTTCTTTCTTTCTTTCTTTCTTTCTCTCTCATTTCTGTGTGTGAGCTTCTCTACCCTGCACCTAACCCTAATGTGCAGGTTTGTGTGTGTGAGTGTGAGTCCAACACCCAACATTTGGTATCAGAGCTGGGAAATAGGAGCTGGCCCTCGAAATCTGCAGCTGGAAGAAATCTTGCGAAATTCTGTCAATATCTGGCTTTCCGTCCGTCGCTTGCGTTTTTCCGTTGATGCTGTGTTTTTCCGTCGACGTCCGTCCAGCAGGTCCGTTCGCTGCTCCACCGTCCGGCCGCCAGAAACGGGCGGCACTAGTGGGGAACCCAACACCTCTGCCCAACCTCGCGGGCGGTAGCACCTTTGCAGCCGGTGGGTATACCCCAGCATCGGGCGTCGCTCCTGTCCGGCCGCTCACAGACGGGCCGTCCCGACCCACCCGCCAGTTCCGGCCGACCACGCCCGGCGTCGCCCATCGGTTCCGTTCCAGTCGCCCGTTGCTGTTCCGTTCCCACGGCGCCCGCGTAATCCTGCTCCGTTCGAGCCGGCGCGTCCGACCTCCGCGTAGCGCCCTCTGTGCAAGCCCACCGCTGCCGCCTCTGCCTGCCTCGTCGCTAGCAACTCCAGCGCTCGCCTCTGGCTTGTCCGACTCCAATGCCCAGCGCCTGCCTCTGCTGGTCCGCCACCGCCCAGAGCACGCCTCCCCGCCTTGCTGTCCTTTGCACGCCTCGTCACCTGTGTGCACCCGTCTGCAGCTCTGCAGATCTCACGACATCTGCAGCTCTGCACGCCTCCGCCAGCTGCCACGTGCATACACCAGCCTGCAACTCCGTGTGTTCTCCAACTGCAACGACTTGGCCAGCCTGCTGGCTCCCTCTATTCGACTGTCTACTCCAAGCCTGCTGCCCTTGCAGGAAGGTATTTCTCTGTACACATTTTGGATCAAACCCAAATACAAAATTTGCAGCCATTCCAGTGCAGGTCATATGCAGATTTAGCAGACACTTCTGTGCAAATCAAATTCACAGGAAAATTGCAGGTCCAATTTGGAAAATTTACCAATTTCAAGACAAATTGAAAAAATTGGGCATTTTGCTTTGCCTGCAATTTGGGGGTTTTTGAAATTGAGGTCAAAATCAGCAAATTGAACCTCTCTTATTTGCAAAAATTTGGGGGTTTTCAAAATTGAGGTCAAAATCAGCAAATTGAACCTCTTTCACTTGCAGAAATTTGGGGCTTTTGTGAAAATTGGCCAATTAGATGCACATTGAAACGATTGGAGTGCATAAAAATTGGGGATTTTCTGATTGGAGCATGTAATTGGGCATCAGCTGCGATTTGTCGCGTATGTATACACATTGTGTGTAATTGGACAATTTGGTGCAGGTTTACACTTGCTTTGGTTTGCAGGCATACATTTGCACAGGACATTTGGTTGCCTGGCAGTGCACATTGGTGCTTGGTTTACTTGCAGATATATTTTGTTGACATGGCACAGAATGCTACAGATGTATTTGGTGTGCTCACCCAGGAGGACAAACTCGATGGATCTAACTACTCCCTCTGGAGTTTCATGATCCGTAATTTGCTGGTAGCCAAAGGGCTTTGGGGCATCGTGTGTGGTGATAACACACGCCCACTTACCATACAGCCAGCCACGCCTCAAAGGGGAGGTGCTCAAAGAGCTCCTGATGTAGATCCTGCTCCCACACAAGAGCAGAAGAGATGGGACTCTAGAGATGCACAGGCCATGTCATTGATAGCCCTTTCAGTGAAAAGGACTATTATTCCGCACATTCGTTCATGCAAGACATCGAAGCTTGCATGGGACACATTGGAAACAATGTATCAGGTACGCAACGAGGCAAGAGTTGCCTACTTGAAGAGGCAATTGGATCTTCTTTCTATGGATGAGGGTGACTCTATGGCAGATCATCTCACCAAAGTGAAAGATTTGCAGGAACAATTGCTCAACATTGATGAGGTTATCCCAGACAGACAGATGGTCACCAACACTCTTCATTCTTTACCGCCTTCCTACTTGGGCTTTCACACCTCTCTCAACCTTTCAATGAGAGGAGGTGGTGATCCCGTCACTTTTGAAGAGCTCGTGGGTTTACTCTTGCAGGAAGAGCAAACAAGAGCAAACTTATCGAGCAACCGTGGTGGAGAAAAGGCATTTACAGCCAAGGATAAGGGTAAAGCAAAGAGCTTTAGGCATGGGGGACAACAGTCTAGCAAGGCTGGTCATGGACAACCCTCTTCTAGTGGTGAAAAGTCTGACAAAGGGGATGCAAACAAGCCCAAAAAGAAGGGCAAATGTCACTACTGCCATAAGCCTGGACACTACATCAGTGAATGTAGGAAGCGGATTGCAAAAGAGAAAAGGAAAGAAGCAGGCAATGCAGTAGCAGACTCTTCGGATGACAAAGCACAGCAATCAGCTAATGTAATCTAGGAAGAGTACACTTTTTTGGTCACATGCACTAGTGACACACCAAGTGCTTCAGACACTGATATGTCTTGCATTGCATCTGACAGACAGAATGCATCATGGTATTTTGATAGTGGTGCTTCGAGCCACATCATTTCATGCAAAGATGTATTTCAGCACTTGGTTTATGCTTCAAATGGCCGCACTGTATCATGTGCAGATCATACCACATATCCAGTAAAGGGAATTGGTAATGTCATACTTATTGCAGCCAATGGTGCCAATATATGTATGAAAAATGTATTGTATGTTCCAGAAATAAAGAAAAATCTGCTCTCCGTCTCAGCCATAAACGACCAAGGTTTAAAGGTTGAATTTGAAGACGGGAAGTGTTTGGTAAAAGACCCATCAAAGGGTTATGAAATAGTCACTTCTGGAACACGATACAAAGGCTTGTATAAGCTGGACAGCTATAACAAGTGCACTTATGATGCAAATACAGTGGCTGCCCACACTCCTCCTATGCATGATGCAGAGCTATGGCATGCTCGTTTTGGGCATGTAAATTTTCAGAGTTTGATGCTTTTGCAGAAGCATCATATGGTTGATAATATACCGCCTCGAGTCTCCACCAAGACATGTATGTGAGGGGTGTATTTTGGGAAAGATGCAAAGGAAACCATTCCCCAAAGATGGAGCTGTTAGAGCTGAAAGTAAATTACAGCTCATACATAGTGATGTATGTGGTCCAATGCGGACACCATCCATAGGGGGGCATCTTTACTTCGTCACATTCATTGATGACTACTCCAGGTTTGCTTGGGCTTACCCTTTGAAAGCGAAAGCAGATGTGTTTACATGCTTTCCACACTTTGTAGCAATGGCTGAAAATATGTGTGGATGTAAAGTCCAAACACTCCGCTCGGATAGAGGTGGAGAATACATGTCAAATGCATTCAAGGATTATATGCTTCAAAAGGGCATCAAACACCAATGTACTGTGCCTTATACACCGCAACAGAATGGTGTAGCTGAAAGGAAAAATAGATCTCTCATGGAGATGGCAAGATGCATGGTGAAAGCACAAAAGTTGCCTCACAAATTTTGGATGGAAGCTATAATGTGTGCAACTCATGTGTCCAACAAAAGCTTTGAAAACCATAACACCATTTGAGGCTTGGTATAGCCGAAAGCCAACAGTGGATTATATGCGTACATTTGGGTGTTTGGCATATGCACATGTGCCAGAACAACTCCGAACAACGCTAGATGACAAAGCAATTAAATGCATTTTTGTGGGCTATAGCAATGAGAGCAAAGGATACCGTCTTTATAATCCAACTACACGAAGGATTTTTGTCAGTAGAGATGTGGTATTTGCTGAAAATTCAGAACAGCCCATGTACAGCTTGTATAAAAGCAATCATACAAGCATACAGGACATGTTTGATGGACTTTTACCCATTGCAATTAGGGGGGATTCAGATCAGCCAGCCCCTACACAAGAAAATCCACATGTAGAACATGTGGAACAGCCAGCCATTCAGCCCCCTTCTATGGAAGAAGTGGAAGATCTTGTCAAGGAAGAGCAAACAGCCATAGACACAGCCAAGTCAGTGCCAAGATGGTTGCTGAAAACTTTGCAAGAAAGCAAACTTGCAGCTCCACTCAGGTAGAACAAGGGCTAGTTCCAGCCATGCTTTGAATGTACATCGTGGGGAGTCTGCATTCGCAATGGGTGGTCTCTTTGATTCAGAAGAGCCTTCTTCTTATGAAGAAGCACATGAGAATGAGCATTGGTTGCAAGCTATGCAAGCTGAAATTTCTTCTATCATGAAGAACAATACATGGGATCTTGTGGAATTGCCTAAAGGCAAGCATGTAATTGGAACAAAGTGGGTGTACAAAGTCAAAAGAAAGTCTGATGGTACTATTGACAGGTACAAAGCAAGACTTGTGGCTAAAGGCTACTCCTAGAAAAAGGGAATAGATTATGAAGAGACTTTTGCTCCTACTTCGAGAATGACCACAATAAGATCAGTGATTGCATTGGCTGCCCATAAAGGATGGAAAGTGCATCAATTGGATATCAAAACTGCATTCTTAAATGGGGATTTACAGGAGGAAGTATATGTAAATCAGCCATTGGTTTTGTAGTTCCTGGTGAGGAACATAAAGTATGCAGGTTACACAAAGCATTGTATGGGTTAAAGCAAGCTCCAAGAGCCTGGTATGATAAAATACATGCTCATCTAACCAGCCAAGGTTATGAGAATAGTCCAGCTGAAAGCACATTGTATGTGAAGAAAACCGATGCCGATATTCTCATAGTCATCTTGTATGTAGATGACATGCTCATTACAGGTACAAGCAAAGCACAAATTTCAGATTTCAAAACTGATTTGAAAGCTGAATTTGATATGTCAGATTTGGGGCCTTTACACTACTATCTCGGCATACAGTTTATGCATACAGATGATGGCATTGTTATGCAGCAAACGAAGTACATAAAAAGTTTGCTAAAAAGGTTTCACATGGATGAATGTAAGCCCATTTCTACTCCGGTAGAACCAGGTGTACGGCTTACTATGCATGATATTGGAAAGCCTTTTGAGGCCGGCATTTACAGCCAGGCAGTGGGATGCCTCATTTACTTGTGTAACACGAGGCCAGACATATCTTTTGGAGTGTCTTTTGTTGAGCAAATTCATGCACAGCCCAGGCACAAAGCATTGGCAAGCAGTCAAACGCATTTTTCGCTATCTTAAGGGTACCCTGGATCTTGGTTTGTTCTATCCCAGGGGAGGCAGCTTGCAGCTTTATGCATACAGTGATTCAGATTGGGCTGGTGATTATGATACCAGGCAATCCACCAGTGGAAATTGTTTTTTTCTTGGCAATTCATGCATATCTTGGTTGAGTAAAAAGCAACCCACTGTTGCTACATCTACTTGTGAGGCTGAGTACAGGACAGTCTTTACAGCTACAGTAGATTGTGTATGGTTGAGGAGACTGTTGGCTGATCTTCGTGAGTGTCAGCAGACACCCACCACCATTCTCACTAATAGTCAGAGTGCTATGGCCGTGGCACGAAATCCAGTATTTCATGCACGTACCAAGCACATAGAGATTCATTATCACTATGTCAGAGAGAGGCTACATGCAGGGGAGATCAGTTTATCTTATTGCCCTACACAGGATAATGTTGCAGATCTATTCACAAAGGCTTTACCTCGAGAAAAGTTTGAAGCTTTCCGCAAAGCTTTGGGCTCTCTCTCATACAGAGAGTGATCTGCTACCTTGTACAAGTTCACACTTCCACTACAGGGACTTTTGGCTCTCTCTCTCTCTCTCTCTCTCTCATTTCTGTGTGTGAGCTTCTCTACCCTGCACCTAACCCTAATGTGCAGGTTTGTGTGTGTGAGTGTGTGAGTCCAACACCCAACAGTTTTTCCACAAAGAGTTCCCCTCTTTCCTTGTCAGATATTCCACTCTATGGTTAATCAAGGATGCCTGAGATACAGCTCTACCATGCAGTGTAGTTGGTATCATGGGTGATACTAACATTAATACTTGCAAGCTAGTGTTATTATTGGTATATGCAGTTGGGGTCATGCTTGTGAGGTGGGAATACTATCCAAGGCCCCTTGCTGCCTTGGGGATATGCTAGCCTGTGCCGAAGAAGTTGCATCTATATGGGGAGGAGATGCAAGGAAAGGCAAAGCACAGACCCATGGTAGGCACACCTAGGAACGCACTCACACACCGGGTAGGCATGTTAGGCCTCCCGGGATGCGAGTGAGGTTCTTAGGTGCCGAGTGCCCCCGGGGGTTGCCCTTTCCACCTTAACGGCAATTGGGCCGAACGTGGAAACAGGACCGAAGACAGTGAAAACGGCGGACCGGCGAGTCGTGCCGTGCTGACGGGCAGACGTGGCCAGGCCGGCAGATCATGGATGGAAGGCAAGTCCCGAGCCTAGGCCGTGGGAGCCGGGCCGAGCATCAAGGCAAGTGATCGGTGAGACCCGCAAGGAAAACGTGCGAGACGCGCTCGACGGGCCGATGGAGGCGTTTCATGAAGCTTGGATTGTGGATGGAGGCCCCGCGGCTAGATGTCGGGGGACCGCTCCACCCGGCCCCTGGCAATGCTAATGTTATTGATATTGCGGGTGATTTACAGTGTTAAATACTGAGCTAGTGTGTTATTGGTGTTATGTGTTTGTACCTATGAACGTAATCATGTTGGGATTAATTGTTGAGGAGTCCAATTAATTGTTCTAACCAATGTGATTGATACTTGTGAGTAATAGGTATTGAGCAGTGCAAGAGTACCAATTGAGGTGTTGCATAATGGATGGCAGTCTGAGCATGGTGAGCAAGGTGCCGATCGTGGTGTTGTGCAAAGTATTTATGGCAATGTGCCAATTTTCATATTTGAATGCTGTGTTTTGGCTTTCGTGGGACGTTATACTTATAATGGCAATTTATATTCCATGGTTAGCATGCCATAGATGGAAATTTATATTCCATGGTTACCACACCATAGATGTGTAGGAGATTAATTTATTTATTGTGTAAAGGAAGTGCACAAGGCACTTCAACGACCAGCTCACAAACAAAGTGAAAATGAACCCCAATGCTCGGTCCTGCCATGAAAAGATGGAAGTATGTACCAATATATATACCTTCATAAGGTTAGAAAAATCTAAACTTACGAATTGAGAGATTTGAGAAAGAAATAATAGTGAAGAAGAACAAAGACAAAAACAAAGCATTTGAAAGATCAAAAATAAATAAACTAACAAACCTAGTACTAAGGAGAGGAAATCAAAAGATAATATCAAACGAAGACTTTTTAATTAAGACATTAACCCCCAAAAAAAAAAAAAACCAAAACACAAAAAACCAAAAAAACAAAAACAAAAACAAAATAGCAAAACAAAGAACTGTAAACTCTAGACCTAAAGCACTAAGAGCTAGAACCAAACATTAAGCTAAACTTTAAGAAAGACTTCAACTCAAAAGTGCAACCATTAACTCCAATGTCTGTCCGAACATGAAGTGTAGGTTCATCATGCATAGCGTGGACAATAAGCTATGACATCCCTACTCACGTCATCAGTGCCCAAGAGTAGGTGCAGCTTTGTACAAGGTTAGTCCAAAAGAACATGCTTTATAAAACCAACGAACTGAGTTTCTATCACTCTCCGAAGGTGATGGGCATACTCAGCCATGATAGAGACTAGCACTCAAAGTCTGCTCTAAGATATAACAACAATCAATCACAAAACATAGGAAAGAACCAAACTAAGTCTATATTAAGCTAGAGCAAGAAGGAAAAGACTAAACAAGGCCTACTCTATGTTAAAACAACAAACCCTACTCTAAGCTAAAACAAGCCACTTTTACAAAAGAAGCATTGAATTATGAATTAAGTGGGCTTTTCAACTCCCCACTTCTATTAAACTTACTCCTTATCATTTTAAACATTCCAAAAGCTGAAATACCAAAGATAAACTTACTACGATTCATGAAAGAACGAACCTTTTTCAAAATCTTATTGAAACTATAACCTTTTTCCATAAGCACCAAAATAAGATGGCATGATTGAGAGATAAAGGCAAATTTAGTAGAGCAAAGATGAGAGAATCTAAAAAGTTGAAAGCAGATAACACCATACTTAGCTGTATCAAAAATATTGAAAGAAAAGTGTGGCATCCGAATGATCTTTAAGTTAGCATATTCAAGTTGTAAGCGTTTGTCATAAATATCTACTATGAAGCCTGAAGATGATTGAGTGATCTTAAGGTCTAAAAAAGCACAACTATTGCTATTCGAGGTGCGGTTAAGTTCGCAAAATTCCTTGGGATAGATCCCTCCACCTAAGGAATTTGAACTGATATACAAAAACTCTTGAAAGGAAGGAATGTCGGGAACAAAGAGGTCATCTACAAAACATCTCACATTACAAAGTTTGTGAAGAAAGACATGACAAGTATTAGCAAAAATAAGGCGTTTCATAAAATCAAACTCATAAGTAAAAAGATAAAAATTAGCAAGAAAGACCGCACAATTGATACCCATGGGAATACCAATTGCTTGCTTAAATAAAGAGTCGCCTAAGGATATATAAAGGTTATCTAGGAGAAAATCTAACCAAGTACAAATGTCATCTTTGTCTACAATTTTGGTGAATCTTCTTTCTCTTATCTACATCTTGATTTTTACTTTTTAACCAAGAAAAATCAAAATACAAAGCTGTGCATCTATCCTTTTCTAATCTATAGGCAAAAACTTTCGTCATAAGGGATCTAATCCTTACACGTAAGTCTTCTAAGGGAATACCAATTGCTTGCTTAAATAAAGAGTTGCTTAAGGATATATAAAGGTTATCTAGGAGAAAATCTAACAAAGTACAAATGTCATCTTTATCTACAATTTTGGTAAATCTTCTTTCTCTTATCTACATCTTGATTTTTACTTTTTAACCAAGAAAAATCAAAATGCAAAGCTGACTTTTCTACTAATAAAGCCTTGCATCTATCCTTTTCTAATCTATAGGCAAAAACTTTCGTCATAAGGGATCTAATCTTACACGTAAGTCTTCTAAGTCTAGTTTGGTATATAAGATCGTGAAGTCGAAGGTTTGAAAGCATAAAGGAGACGACTTTTCAGCCAAGCTCTGAGGAGTTTAAGAATTTCAAGACGGGAACTACTCCTACAGGGTCTTTTCAGGTAGGCACGTCAACATCTTTAAGAAGATTTTTCCAAAGGTCATGGACACTACGTAAAATGGCTTTAAAGCAATGACTAAGCCATTTAGAAACATCCGTCAGAGATGTATTGCAAGAAGCAGCTATGAACCTGGCCTTTATAGGATTCTTATGAAACTTCCAAACTGTATACAAAAAAAGGCAAAGTAGGGTTACACTTGAGACCAAACGATTTAAAAAAATCTTAGTGTTTCAAGATAACGTCTTGAGAGAAGAAAGTGAACAGCTAGAATAAGTCTGAGAGAAAGAATTCACTTCACTTAACAAACATTCTAAGTAAAACTTTTTACAAGTAAAAACAAAATTAGTAAATAACAAAATCTTGATGAAATTTCTTGAGAGCAACTAAATCGCTAGAAGATAAAGAATTGCTAAAACAAAGGGAGTACTCTTTGAACAGAATTTTGTGACTCTAGCTGTCTATAAGAATGTGAATGGGAGAGTCCGGAAGAACATCAACATTACCCAGCATCTGCATCAACCATATCAGCTCACAACAAGTATCCAAATAGGCACGATACTCAGCCTCAGTGGAAGAAAGGGAAACTGTAGACTGCTTCTTGGATCTCCAAGAAATGAGGCTGGAATCTAAAGTGAAGTAGTAACTAGAAGTGGAACGCCTGGTATCTTGATCACCTGCCCAATCAACATTAGAGTATCCAACAAGCTCAGTGCCTCCTTTGAAAGAGAGACCATAGTCCAAGGTACCAGATAAGTATCAAAGAACCCTGAGAGCGTCCTGCCAATGAGAATGTCGAGGAGGGGAAGAGAACTAACTGAGAATACTAACATTGTAAGAAATGTCCAGCTTGTGAGGATGAGCGGAGAGAGCAAGAATTGATAGTGGTGTATCTGGCTGTAGGGGCAAAAGTTTCCTCATAGTCAATACCCTCAATCAGAGAATACCCCTTTGCAACCAATCTGGTTTTGTGTTTGTCCAAAGAACCATCGGTATGAAGCTTGGTTTTAAAGATCCAAAGCTTTGATAAAGGGATATGTTTTTAATAGTCCTCCAACCAATGACCACTTTGTGCTCAAAATGACTTCAACTCGTCGCTCAAAATTATTGTTGAAAAACAACATTCCTCTCAAATCATTATTCGAATGTTAAAAGAGAAGGGCCCATTCATAAGGTTGTCCATGTATATATGTATGTACATACATACATGGATTTATGTATATCTATGTATGTATGTGTACAAAAGAAACATGATAATTTTTTCAACAGATAAAGGGCTCGAGAATCTATGTATGTATGTGTACAAAAGAAACATGTTAATTTTTTCAACAGATAAAGGGCTCGAGAATCTATGTATGTATGACAAAGAAACATGTTAATTTTTTCAACAGATATAAGGGCTCGAGAATCTAAAGGCATCTGCATCATAATGATTAAGGAAGAAAATAGCAATTGACGGCTAACAATTAGAATTGAAAGGGAGCAAAGACACAGAAAAGCATGGAAATGGAGGCGGGCTGAAAGACAAACAGGGAAAAATAAATAAATAAAGAGAATGAACCTGAAAAATTCGGATGGTAGCAGGCGGTGGAGGGAATCCTTCGACAACTGATTGCAGGTAGCTGAGAAGAGGTTGTTCATCGAAGCGGTGGGCAGCGCGGACTTGAGCGAGCAAAGGAAGCACCGCCATGGCTGGATCCTGATGGTGTAGGGCTACTACTACCAAGGGGTATTTAGGCACTTTATATGCCTGCTATAATAAGAATAATATAATAATAAGGACGCTTTTCTCGAGACAGGTATATCTATCTTTCTATATCTATTCTATCTATACAACATAAAGGAAGAGTGCCTACCCTTTTATATGGAGAAAGGAGAAGGACAATTTTTGAAAAGGAGAAAGTCTATCTACCTATCTATCTATATAAGATAAAGGAAGAGTGTCAACCCCTTTACGTGGAGAAAGGAGAGGGAGAATTTTTGAAAAGGAGAAAGGAGGAGAGAAGACAAGTGTTTGGGGATTTCTTTCCCACACGCCTAGATGCATTGGGACTTACAATTAGTTGTCACCATCAAACCATTTATTCATTGAATATATATTAGTGGGCTAACCCGTGCTTCGCACGTCGCCTCACATGGTAATTTTGTGAAACTTTTCTTTTGTGACCCATGCTTCGTGTGTATATAATTGGTTTTGTCAGAAAATGGAACCAATGGGCAAAGTGATAGGATGAAGTCATTGTCAAAGGTTTGGAAGTAGGAATCCTAGCTCCATATTTTTCAAATCTCAAAGTAATAAGAGCGTACCCCTCTCTCTCTCTCTCTCTCTCTCTCTCTCTCTCTCTCTCTCTCTCTCTCTCTCTCTCACTGTAGCACAAAAAAGCAAAGTATTCATTCCCTAGCGTACATATGACTGCACTCTTCTCTTGTCCTGCCATGTGTCCCTGCTCTCCTCGATGATTAAAATACATAGTACAGAAAAATATATAAATATAAAAGTCATAAATTGAATGTTTCAATATGTATGTGTTGGTTGTAGCTAATGGAACAAATTGACAAAGTGATAGGACAAATATACTTGTTGTCAGTGGAGTGGACGAAGCTGTTATTAAAGGTTTGAAAGTAGAATTCCCAGCTTCATATTTTTCAAATCCTAGATTAATAGGAACCTGCCCCACTCTCTCTCTCTCTCTCTCTCTCTCTCTCTCTCTCTCTCTCTCTCTCTCTCTCTCTCTCTCTCTCTCTCTTACCATAGCACAAAAAATAAAGTGTTCATTCCCTAGCGTACATATGATTGCACACAATGATCTCTTTCCTTGTCCTACCATGCACGTTGTGATAACACATATATAATGAATGTGAGTGGACGAAGCTGTTGTCAAAGGTTTGAAAGTAGAATTCCCAGCTTCATATTTTTCAAATTCAAACGGGACCCTTTAATCTTCTTGAAGAGAATAATCAAAAACTCATAAAATATATCAAATATTAAAACAACTACTTGAATTAAATTAAAAATTAAAGCATAAAACAAAACATAAGGTAAGAGAAAGAAAAACATCACCATCAACACAATCAACACCAGGCTGGGTGCAATCTTCCCCCCCCTTGTGCGTGGCCTTCCCCCACACAAGAGTATTTTTATTAGCTTTTTTGCAAAAATAGGCCATAGCCCCAAAATATACAAAATGTGCTTTTAGAGAGCACGGCACTCTTCTTTTACAAAAATAGAGTGTCAAATATTGGGACTAGGGTAAAGCCATAGGCTTTAATAATTTCCACATTATAAATGTATCTTTCCTAAAGTTCAAAATGGAAAAATCATTTGCTAAGGTTACAAGCTACGCTTGTAAAAATAAATGTGATGCACATAAGAAACATTCTCCTCGACATTATTTATCAATCCTCGTAATCTTCTTCACCTGAAAATATAAGCCCAATTAATAATTAAATTAATCTCACAAATATTAAACAGGCACAAACCATAACCAACTCATGACTACCAGGCGTTGACTACCAGGCCGCGTAAGTACTTCTAGGGATCACCCTGCCAATATAAACCTAACTGAAATAATGATAGACGGCCCCAAGCATACGTCGTATACCGCACGTATTAATATTTTTAGTGGTGTCACCCACGATATTAACCTAGCCGGCATGACGCAAGAGTAACCTAGGCGTCCCCAAATTACTCAAGAGGAAAAAAATAATATTCTTAAAGAGAACTTAAAATATATTCTCATAACATCCCTCTTGCTTGAGTTTGCAATTGTCCTCAATTGTAGGTTTGCTGGGTTTGAAAAGAACGAAGGATCTCAAGATAAGCTCGGAAAAATTTCTCGGGCATCCATTTTGCATCTTCTTGAGGATGGTTTTTTTTTTAATGTCAAAAGATATTTAATTAACATGGATCATAACAGTCCCCCTGTTGGGAATCAATTGTCCTCAGTTGCGCAATCAATGAGTGGATGGCTTCATGGCAGAAGTGGAGGACAAGATCATCACATTAAACAATTTCTGAAAATAAAACCAAACAAGTGGAGGACAAGATCATCACATTAAACAATTTCTGAAAATAAAACCAAACAAGTGAACGCATGTGTAATGTATCTAAGTGTCCCATACCACAGAGGTACCTTCCACATACAAACACTCGCTGGTGAAAGATAGAAGACATAGATACGTTTGGTGTAGCCATGTAAAACCAATCTACTGTCCCATACCATAGATTAATTCCACACGACACTACCTTAAGAACAGAAGTTTGAGAGACGGAGTAGCTAATTCCCTCTGAAACTTTCATTCTGACATAACTTTTCTCTATCCTCAAAATTAGTCTACAAGTCTTATTCCAAAAATAAATTAGGTCAAAATGGAAATTCTTATCAACTTAAGATTGAAAAATAATCACTTATATTACTGTCAATAACTTGATAAATTCTAGGGATTTGTTCTTGATCTTAATCTTGTAATTGTCTAACTAAATTCAAAAATTATAATCTTTGAATAGGTTTATAATTCTTGAATTTGTGAATCTTAGTTGTAAACAATGAAATCTAAAGGGGATCTTGATCTTAAGCTTAATCTTAAACTTGATATTAGAACTTGAAAATAGACAGACATCTTGCGTCCTAGTTGATAACAAGAACTTGATATACTAGTAATGAATCTTGGCTTAGATTAAAAAAATACTTGAATGGACGAAAATTAAGAGATTAGTCTTTAATTAATCATAATTACAATTCTTGAATAAATCTTGTTCTTAAGGGGTTTAAATCTTGTGGTTGAATATATCTTTGACTTAGAGCAATTCTTGGTCTAGAAAGAATCTTGTACTCGAATAGATCTTAAACTAGAACACTTGAAAATTTAGACAAAACTTTACTTGAATTGGTATACAACTTAAGCTTGGTTTCTAGTCACTTGAGAGCTATTTCTTTACTTTTCTCATCATCACTAAATTCGATGGTGAAGCAATTGATAACTTGAATCAAAGACTGGAGAAACTTGATTGGTTCTTGAATCTTCAAATTGGTCTTAATCTTCTATGAAATGTTTAGCAAGCATTTTTACTTGAATTGGGGCAACTAGATCTTGAAGATAACTTTTGCTAATCTTGTATCGATCTTTCTAGTTAGGTCACGGTATCTAAAATCCTTTTCAGGAGCTAAAGTTTTCTAACTAGGTCTAGAAGGAAAGAATATTCACAAAACAGATACAAAAGCAAACAAAAAATTGTATACAATAAATAATTTTTAACACATACCTCCACCTTTGGTTAATGTGTCGAGTGCGTTAACCTCTTCGGTGTCAAGCTATTCCTGAATAGTACGATGGTGCGGATATTCACCCATTTCTTGACATTTAAAAGGAATAAGAAAAATTAAAACAAGAGAAAAGATAGGGTTTCTTATCTCATATGGAACGTCAAGCTAGATGTGAGTCCTGCCAAGTTAGCTCAATACACAAATGCATAATTTTTCAAGAAGTAATCCATGGACTTTTTAAAATTAGAAAACTAGCCATAGGTTAAAGCAACATTTTAATGATATCTTCACTAACAAGCTGTTTATATTATTCGTACTTCATGAGGATTTAGAAAACAACATTATTCACCAGAATTTGACTAAAGTCTTAAAATTTCTCTTGAGGTAAGTTCTAAAAATCTGTAGAAGAAATCCAAACTAACTATATGTACATGGGATCCTTTTCCATAAAATGTGATGGGAATAGTAAAAAAAAATATTTTCTTTTGTAAAACATTTTATTAATCTCATTTGTAAAGCTTTAAGCTTTTAAAAAAAACTTAACAAAGCTTTATAATAAAAGCTTTTTCAAGCATTTCTCAGCCTAAAACTATTAGCTCAGCTAACCCAAATTTAGAGAAGAGGTCATATATTTATAGATATGGTCTCTTTTAAAAAATTTCAAAACTTTATACTAAGCTTTATCTCATAAAGCTTTTAATATTAAACTTATTAAGCTTATTAAAAAGCTTATAAAAGCTTTACTATAAAACCTGGCCAATGCCCAACGCCAAACGCTGGAGCGCAAAAAGGAAATAGCCCACGAAAAAGATTCACAGCATCTAATAAAAAAAATAGAAATAAACATTTTAAGCTTATAGCTAATATAAGCTTTGTAATAACAAAGCTTTTAAGCTTAAATAAGCACAAATAATGGTCTGAAAATTCCTCTCTCCCTGAAATTCGCAGCGCTAGGTGTCGCCGACCGTATGGAGAGAAAAAATTCAGCACGTCCTCGCGCTGCCGCCCGAGTATGAAGAAGGGAGAGAGAAGCGTTGCCACCCGGGTATGAAGGAGGGAGAGAGAGAGAGAGAGAGAGAGAGAGAGAGAGAGAGAGAGAGAGAGAGAGAGAGAGAGAGAGAGAGAGAGAGAGAGAGAGAGAGAGAGAGAGAAAGACTAATTGAAAATTTTATATATATATATATATATATATATATGGCTTTTACTCATTTCTGAGAGAGAGATGTGCTTTTACTAATTGAGAAAAATTTAGAAAAATCCATCACCTCCCACCCTTGATTATAGAAACTGAGCAAAGGGAAGTTTTAGCAATTCTGATTATGGCTCTCCATGCTCCTCTGCTTGCTCTTTCAATCCGTACGGACAGATTAAGAAGAGGATTAGTGAAGAGGAAGGTGGTTTTATGGTTTTGGAAAACCCACTAATGGTTTTTCACCTAGTTTTACCCTTTGGGCAATAGATTGATGGAGATTGATTACCCAATGGTTAAAAACAAGCTTTATTTCATCCATACATAAACAAAAATCCCTAAACGTGTTCTTCTTTCATTTAAATTCAAGAAAATTACCAAAATCACCTCTGTTTTTGTCACTTTCACCTCTTTTGACCGCCTTCAAGAAAATTAAATTACACCAAAGCTCTAATACCACTGAAAGGGGACCCTTTAATCTTCTTGAAGAGAATAATCAAAAACTCATAAAATATATCAAATATTAAAACAACTACTTGAATTAAATTAAAAATTAAAGCATAAAACAAAACATAAGGCAAGAGAACGAAAAACATCACCATCAACACAATCAACACCAGGCTGGGTGCAATCTCCCCCCCCCTTGTGCATGGCCTTCCCCCACACAAGAGTATTTCTATTAGCTTTTTTGCAAAAATAGGCCATAGCCCCAAAATATACAAAATGTGCTTTTAGAGAGCACGACACTCTTCTTTTACAAAAATAGAGTGTCAAATATTGGGACTAGGGTAAAGCCATAGGCTTTAATAATTTCCACATTATAAATGTATCTTTCCTAAAGTTCAAAATGGAAAAATCATTTGCTAAGGTTACAAGCTACGCATGAAAAAAAAATGTGATGCACATAAGAAACATTCTCCTCGACATTATTTATCAATCCTCGTAATCTTCTTCACCTGAAAATATAAGCCCAATTAATAATTAAATTAATCCCACAAATATTAAACAGGCACAAACCATAACCAACTCATGACTACCAGGCGTAAGTACTTCTAGGGATCACCCTGCCAATACAAACCTAACTGAAATAATCATAGACGGCCCCAAGCATACGTCGTATACCGCACGTATTAATATTTTTAGTGGTGTCACCCACGATATTAACCTAGCCGGCATGACACAAGAGTAACCTAGGCGTCCCCAAATTACTCAAGAGGGAAAAAATAATATTCTTAAAGAGAACTTAAAATATATTCTCATAACACAAATCCTAGATTAATAGGAGCATGCCTCTCTCTCTCTCTCTCTCTCTCTCTCTCTCTCTCTCTCTCTCTCTCTCTCTCTCTCTCTCTCTCTCTCTCTCTTACCATAGCACAAAAAATAAAGCGTTCATTCCCTAGCATACATATGATTGCACACAATGATCTCTTTCCTTGTCCTACCATGCACGTTGCTATAACACATATATAATGAATGTTCTTACATGTTTGTGTGTATCTCTCTCTATGTTATATATACGTATGTATGTGTGTCTCTCTCTCTATGTTACATACATGTACATACACACACATCTCTCTCTCTCTCTCTCTCTCTCTCTCTCTCTCTCTCCATATGAAATGAGCACAAACATATGTATGAATATGTAACAATTTTCAACTAAACATGCAAATAAACATCCTCATTGTGTAGATGAAAAAGATTTTCATCATCGAATAAGTAATGATTTTCAACTAAATATGCAAATAACGTCCTCGTTGCACAGAGCAATGAAAAAGATCAACACAAAAAAATAAAAATAGCAAAAGTAGCAATAATCAGTCAATCAATCTACTGATCAGTGGAGAAGCGAAGCTTCCACTTCCTACAGCCATCAACGACAGAGAATGCATGACGTCGTCGTCCAACATGGTATGTAACTAACGCATCTCCACTACACTGACCATCAAGTGTAGATGTCTTCTTCACTCGTGGTGGCCCTACAAAGAAAAGAGAGAATTATTGATAAAACGTTAATGAAAAATTTACCATGAATATATTATAGTTATAGTTAATCTTACCAGACACAAATGAAGATTGAAATAGAGCTTTGTCCGGTGCCACAAAAAATACTCATATCGAAGGAAGAAAATCATATACGTACGGAATAAGGTCCAAGCCTCTGGTATAAAGAATCTCTCAAAAGAGGCAACACATCTCTCTGTGTCATAGTCAATGTCACAAACATACTCTTTTATAAATAAGTATACTCCCAACTCCTCATCTCGGGAACACTAATCCCATATCTTTCAATGCCCTCCTCCACAACTTTGACCATGAAAAAATCCACCACCACAGGCAAAATCCTAAAACAAATAAGAAATTAAGAAGTTATATAAACAAACATGAAAATCTTGAAAGAATTTCTTGTAATTTACGCACCCATCCTTGTGGCCGTCTATTATTATCTCAGCAACATGTTGATGAGGAAGGGGTGCACACCAAAGAGGTGGCTCTGTAAATAAAGTAAGTTATATATGTCATGCACTAAAAAATCATAAAAAGATATGAATAAATACCAAAAAATGGATATAAAGTTGTAAACCTTCAACCCTCGACTCCAACATATCCAAAGTGAATAGAATGTAATACATGATTGTCCCTAAAACAAAACAAAACTTTTTAGAATATATACATAAAACAAAGAACAAAGAGCCATGGAAACTCCTTTTAGCATGCATCCTTCTCTTGTCATATGGCAGGGGAAAGGATGTGCTTAATAGGAAAGATACACATGCATACAAAAAGACACATACAGAAAATTAGAACACATAACTTCAATACGATACCTGAAATAATTACCTAGAAGCATCTAAGATCTACGCATAAATAATGTTACTTATTGTAAGCCAAGCAATAAGGTGGATATCCTCCCCCAAGTTAGAGAACATAACTGAAAGGACGTTCTGGTAAAAAAACTATAGCTATCAAATCAGGTCGATCACATACACACTCTCTCGAAAGTAAAGCATCTAAAACCTCTTACCCGTTTTGATTGCATGCAAAAGTAATAAATAAACCAAGGTTGCCCTTGGAATGGATAACTGCCATTGCATTTGATATATTTTCCAAGTCCACCAATAAAACTCGATGGTAAATGGTAACAATTAGACATGTAACAAATTGCTTCTAGGTAGTTCTTATTGCCATATGTAAAACTTTCTTATATACAACATTAGTAGTACAAACCGTCTCTCGACCACTCACATTGGTCTCACAGCATGTAGTATCTTGAAGAAATACCTTGACAGAATTCGATGATCGCACACGTGAGAAAGCAACATATAACTGTCCATAACTAAATACTGGAGTTGCCAAGTATAATCCTAAAAGAGATATTGTTTGGCCTTATGATTTATTTACTGTCATGGAAAATGCGAGTCAAACAGGGAGCTGCCTCCACCTCATATCAAATGGAAGCTACAATGTACTTGGAATGAAAGTTATTCTTGGAATGAAGACCCTATCTCCAATTTTAGTCCCAGTAATAATTTCTGCCTCTAACACCTTTGTGTGAAATTCCTTGCATATTAATCTAGTACCATTGCACAATCCCTCTCGAGGATTTAGATTACGCAATAAAATTATTGGAGCATTTCTTTTCAGAATCAGTCGATGAGGTGGATAACCACCACCAAGATTAAGACTGTTTAAGTACTTTGCTGCATATAAAAAAGATCCTTCACCACTGTTATTAATTGAATCTGCACTCAAGTACTCCTTGCTCTCCCTAATCATGGCATCCAATGCACTGCTATTGATCGCATCAACTTCAAGGTTTCAAGGTGCAAGAATAGCACGCTCCCTAAAATACGATGCATAATCTACAACACTTAGAAGCCTTGTATACACCCATTTAATTAAGTCCTCCATAGACCCTCTCTCTAAAAGCATTTTTGATGGAATTGACACAATACCTTCTTTTGTTCCCTCCCTCTCTGTTCCATTGCCAATGTCTAAAACCCACTGTATGAATTCATGCTGTGTTAAGTTATTACCATTTCGAAGTACCCGCATGTTCTATGTAAGCTTCAATACTGTAGTGTCTCTCCATATTTGTGAGTGACATAATGCGACATTAACAATGTCCTCTCATCCTCCCTTTGGAACAACTGGCAAATCTTCCTAAAATCTCCACCAAATAATATGACCTTTCCACCAAAAAGCTGATCATTGTCCCCCCATGATGTCTCTTAATGTCCTTTTCAAGGCTTCAAAGGCATATCGATGGGTCATGGGTGCCTCATCCCATATTATTAGCTTAGCTAACTTCACAACATTTCTAAGTTGACTGTTAACCTTTATGTCACAGGTGCTAATTACATGTAGGTCCAATGGTATTTTAAACCGTGAATGAGCTGTGCGACCATTGCCTAGTAGTACTGCAATGCCAGAAGATGCACACACCAAAGCAACATGGCCCTCCCCACGCAATCGAGAGAGCAAACAATCATAGAGAAAGGTCTTTCCAGACCCTCCTAGACCATCGAGAAAAAACACTTCACCAGCACCTGCATATACTGCGTCCAAAATCTGATTAAAGGCCGCTAGTAGTTGACAATCATTTAGAGTTCTTTTCATTCGATCACCAATTTGTGCATGCTGCTCAACATTAAATATTCTCTCTTCTTGTAATAATCCATTTGTAACTATGGACACAATTGATTTGTCCACAGGAGGCATTCCCTCAAACTCAACCAACCTTCGGCCATGTTGCTGAAGAATGCGCTCTAAATGCAACAGAGCCTCATTCTTTGCCACTACCTGACGATCATTTCAATTCTCTATAGTCAATTGTAATGCATGAAAAAAATCATCCAAAAGTTTCGATGAAAATCTTGCCCACAGAAGGCTTGGAGAGGCTGGCTCACAAAACACCAAAATTATGACAAATAGGTGTCTCAATTGCAAACCAATTTGATGAAACGCGGCCTCTTGCATACATATAAACCATTCTTCATCACTTTTCCAATAAACCTCTAGCTATGCATGCTCCCTTGAAAGTAGGATAGACTTGCCCATCAAAAGTGCGTAAGTCATCAAAAGACTTACAACCTTTGCAAACAGTAAGCAACATACGCAAGAAATATTGCTCACCAGCAGCAGATGGAGAAACGTTGTACATGTGACCGATGCTATTGCTTAACTTTCTTCTAGTCCACTTCTTAAGACTCGTGTTCCAAACCCATCAGCTTAGAAAGTCACTGCTATAAAGCAAATCTTTTGCATCATCGTGCAACTCATTACATCCAAACCACTCTATAAGGGTAGTTTTTTGTTTCTTTCTTTATCGATTATACTCTGCAAATCATCATCATCTCGAAACATGACATTATGATGTAGGGGATATGAACGTGTAATCTTTGGACATCGGGCTTTTCTTCATGCATATCATATTCGTAAATTCACCAGCATGCTTCTGATGCTAACACATAAGGTGTATCCAAGTACCTACTAACCTCATCCACCACACCATTAGTTGAATGTTCTAGTTCTCCTTGCCTTTCTATATGATTTACAGTTTCCATTCTGATTGTTGCTCTGTCATGACCCTTGTACACATATTTATACAAATATTTAATTGCTATGATTGTGGAGCATACTTCAACATTGATGTGTGCCTTGTATTTTATGGAGAGGAAAGGATTAAATGGCACTATCCAACGATTGTCAACAATAGCTCCTTTCACTTGTATGTTTCTGCCATCATCTTGACGCATATAAATAGGATAGCCATCGCTACCCACCACAGTAGATTCAGAGAAGGCACGCAGATAACGACGACTACATTTCCCATTAGTCATGCATGGAGCATTGGGATTTAGTGCACCACATGGGCCATGAACATTACATTGTCTAATAATCTCATGTAACTCAAAAAACATTTCCCTATCAGGAAGCTCTGCACATACTAATCGATCATAGTGACTAATCTCAATTGCCTTAAATTCATCTGCCAAAATCAATAATATGTGTGAGTGTGGAAAACCTGTCTTTTGGAACTCAATCACACAAACATAACCAACCACTTTTCCAAACAAATTATCCTTTGTAATTGACCTCATCATATCCTTATGGTTTTTATTAAACACGTGGGTTGTCAAATCCGGTCGATCATGCGCACTCTACCCTGGAACAGTGTTGCCTAGTATAGTTCTTGTACCATCAGCTGCATTAACCATGTCTGATAATCCTTGATACACTTTTGCATGCAAAGTTATTTAATTATTACGTATCCATACCAACCTCGATTCCTCCATGCTACTATATGCATTGACAATGTACTATTGCAATAATCTTCCCCCACGTAGAAGGCAAGCATTGGTATCACGTCTGATCTGCGAAGTATGCATAATATTGTCTTTGAGCAACACATTTTGAGCTTTGAATCTCATGCAATGACGCATGGGCAGGAACACCAACATATGGAATGTATATATGCCAACCATCCTCCCCTCTTCGAAATAAAAGAACATATAAGAGTGGCATATATGATCGATGCAAATTAGATATTCTTCTCACAAACCCATTGCGCAAAAAAATTTGGATGTCTCGATAGTTGACATCGGCATCATCTCCTTGCCCTGGCATGATAGCAGCAACCTCTCTAGTTGTGGGCACCAAGTATTGTCTAGAGGTAGAGTGGTTCTCGCAAATTATCATCTTTAAATCTACATGTGGATTGCTTCCTAAGACTTCCCCAATAGCTCGCAATGACTTGGCATATGGATTGCATGCATGTATCATCCTCTGCAGCAATTCTAAAACACTAGGATCCAAACCAGGCATGCCATCCAAGTGATTTTGTAGTTCATGCTCTGTGTCATATACATATAGTTGTGTAAAACGTGGGCGCTCTTCCTGTCCTCCATCAGGCAATAAAGTTCCAACACGATGATATACATTGCCATGAACTCGAAAGTTATATATGCCTCTATTTCAGAAAAATGTTTCATCAATATCAGCACCCAATGATACCAAAGCTAGGACACTATTGTATGCCTGTATGTTCTTTCTAAATAATTTGCTTCTAGAATCATTGCCATGCAATAGAATTCTTAGAAACTCGGGTGGCTCCTCTAACGGCAACAATGACACACGCCCTGCTTTACAACAATGGCTTCCTACAACATGACGTAGAACCGTTTTTGTCTCATCTTTCCACAATTGAGCATGGCAAAAACTACAAAAGTGATTAAGAGATCCCAGAGGGAGTGAAGAGTTGGAGTGCAAAACACTAATGGGTACATAGACGGGTGTCTTATATCCTCTCTTAACGGAAATTGACGAAGAATAGAGAGGTATCCCCCTCTACTTATCATCGCACCCCTACTATCTAAAGTTTGTTCTACTGCAATTGAATGGTGAGAAGCGCTGGTTGCATCTAATTGAACCCTTCTACTTCTTATTGGAGTGTCTATCACATTCCTTTCTCTAGAAATATCTTGGTTCACATTGCATTCTTGGTGAGCACGTTCTTGTGTTCGATATTGGCCCCTTTGTTCTACATTTCTATCTGGTTGTTTTTTTTATATTGTTCTTTGCCACTAGCAACATTTGGTGAGCACGTTCTTGTGTTCGATATTGGCCCCTTTGTTCTACATTTCTATCTGGTTGTTTTTTTTTATATTGTTCTTTGCCACTAGCAACATTTTGTCGTTCTTTGCGTGTTATATTCAATTGTCTTATCCGGTCAGCACGTGCTAAATGTAAAACATTGCTCGAGTCCAATACTCTATTTTAACTCCGTCCAACTATCTTCTGTTTAAAAGCACAACTTAGTCCGAAAGTATTTGAGATCATTAAATCTCTCTCTCTCTCTCTCTCTCTCTCTCTCTCTCTCTCTCTCTCTCTCTCTTCATAAATTGATTTTGATATAACATAGAAAGCTTAATATATTCTTGTCTCAACCAAGAAGGATATACAAAACTCTTGTATATCATACTACTTTACGTAATAATGGGCCAAGTGCGAAAAGCCAAAATAGATAACTCTTTATAGCATATTAGTCTCATGTTTCCACAATTGAGCATGGCAAAAACAAAAAAAATGATTAAAAGATCCCACGGAGTGGAGAGTAGGAGTACAAAACTCTAATGGGCACATAGACAAGTGTCCTATATCCTCTCTTAATAGAAAATAATGAAGAACAAAGAGGTACAAAAAGCCAAAATAGAGAAGTCTTTATAACATATCACATGTTAGGCGTTGCAGGACGATCCAACTTGCGACACATTTTGATCATAATAGCATTCAATTTTTTGTTTAAACTGACTTTAAGAGTTGACACCTCGATGTGCAACATGGTAACTTGCTCCTTTAAGGCATTGACTTGTAGCCTACACCCTTTGTTACACACAATTGCGCCTTCATTGCTTCCCCACATAAGATCCTGCATGTACCCATACATGTACCTTACATGATGTTCTATTTGAGCAGTGTTGGCAACAATGAGAGTTTTAGAGGACATTTCCATGTCCTCTCTCAACTTCCTCGTACCATCCCTTACATCATGTCCTATCTGAGTACTGTTGGGCAATGAGAGTTTCGGAGGACATTTCCATGTTCTCTCTCAATGTCCTTGTACCATCTGAACTCATTCCATGGATCTGACCGCATAGATAGTTTAAATATCTTGTGTTTACAGCATGCTTATCTTCAGTGCGTTTGCACATCTCTTGAATTGACCTCAAACGCTTTGCAATGTTACCAACATTTCGTTTGGAATGTAGGAGGCACTTAGGTGGCTGCTTCGTGGCATGCCTTACAAGCAACCCCCTTACAAGCTGTTTAAATGCATGGAGACTACGACGTTCTTGTTGGGATGAGAAAACAATATTAGGAAGGACATCTTCCTCATTTGCAATGACTTTGTTGTTATTAGAAGAAATCTCCTAAACTGTGTCACACATGTTTTTTTTAATATTAACTATATCACACTATTAATATGTACTTAATATGTGTATATAAATATATACCCATATTAAGTACATATGACATTGTTATCATTAGAAGAAGTCATCTCCTTAACTATGTCACATATATATATGTATGTATGTATGTATATATATATACACACATATACACACACACACATATACATATATATATGTATATATGTATATATATATATACATATATACATATATATATATATATATATATATGTATATACATATATATATATATATATATATATATATATATGTGTATGATATATATATGTATATACATACACATATATATATATATATATGTATGTATATATATATGTATATATATATGTGTATGATATACATATGTATATACATACACACATATATATATATGTATGTATATATATGTATATACATATACATACATACATACATACATACATACATACATACATACATATATATATATATATATATATATATATATATATATATATATATATATATATATATATATATTTTAACCTATGGAGCGGACATTGAGACGTATTACTTTTTTATGTCATACAATTATTTTACGTATTCTAAGTCATGGGCCGGGCTTGTTGTCGGCACCAAATGTAAAGGGTAAGGGGATTGGGTGATCGCCGATGAGAGGCGCACCTCGAATTTCATCTCAGGATAAGGGTTAGGATCGGCTGGCCATGTGTGGGCGCCCATGTGTGAACGGCCAAGTCACATATAAAAGTCAAATGTAACCTAAAACCTCTCATTCTCTAAGTGTTGAATCTTCTCCATCTCCTTCTCCAACGTGTGTGTGTGTGTGTGTGTGTGAGAGAGAGAGAGAGAGAGAGAGAGAGAGAGAGAGAGAGAGAGAGAGAGAGAGAGAGTGTAGCGATCGAGCATTGCGTGGTGGCACGGCTACGGCGGGGCGACAGAGCATGTGTAGCGATCGAGCATTGCAGAGCGGCGATGGCAGCTCCTTCTTCATCGCGGCGCAAGAATCCTTCACGACGGCGGTCTGAGCGGTGAGTGACACACCATTGCTCCCTTTTTTGAGCTTGCTGGTTTCCTGGTTGTGTGCTTGCAGCCATTCGTGGTGGCTGGTTTCTTGGTTGTGTGCTTGTTGTAGCCATTTGTGGCTCGCACACGGTGCTTAGTAAGTCCCTAGCTCCAACACGTGCGATAAAAGCGCACATTTTTGGCGTCGCTATCGGGGAATTTCCCTGAACCAAGCTCCAGATGCAGCTCGGGCTGCTGTTTGAAGTCTATTTTATCCTGCAGGAAAGGCAAAGAGAGGCGTGTTTGTGTGTTTGTTGCTGTTTTTCAGTCATTTTTCTGTTCTGTTTTCTTCATTTTCTCCACATTTCAGTTCTGTGTGTTAGCTGTTAGAGCAGTAAGTTAGTAAGTTAGTTAGTGCCATTTATCTCTAAAGGTATTTTTTTCTAAAAAAATTTTAAAAAAATTAAAAAAAATAAATCAACCCACGCGGCCCGAGTGGAAAGAAATTTTTCATTGAAAAAAAAAATCGAAAAAGAAAAAACCCCCAATTGACCCCGACTCCGGTCTTGATATATATATATAGGAGAGTGAGTCTCCATAGCTTTCTCTCAAGTGGAAGCTTAAGGGGAGTAAAGCTCTCTATATAGTCTACCCCCCAAGGAGTGGAGTGGGCATGTGGGACAAAGCCTTCACCTTTCCCCCCATAGGCACAAATAGAGTGTTCTGAGGGCCACAGGAGCTCCGGATAGGTGAACACTGTGCTGTAAAGCACGCTAGGACCCCTTGAACGATACGCTCGTCTCTTGAGCTATCACATGCCTTAGTCCAGTCTCGACCATAAGTAAGGGGATAAAAACGGGTTAAAAACGAGACAAAAACAAGTAAAAACAGGGTGCGAAACACCTGAGAAACCACTTGTGTGGGCTTCAAGGGTAGTTACCAATGCCCGTAGGATACCCACGTCACATGCATCTACGCTTAGAGTCTGAGCAACTAGAAAGCGTTTCAGTTTACGCAGGCTCACACCATCCCTCCACGTTAGCATCTTGGCCTTCAGTTGGAACCCAAGGACATGCAACCCAAGATCCACGAATAATAGCGGCGGCGGCTAGTGACTCGTCCTCTGACTCTGAAGTCATGGAAGGGCATCCTACCCACAACTATGAGAGGAAGCAAGCCAAAACGTGTGCGAGTTTGGGCCCCACAACCCGGATCTAGCATGTTTAGTCGTCTATTTAATAGAGCTACGTGCTGCTCGACAAGTGAACTAAACGAAGGAGGTGGGGAAGTAGACTCGCCATTCACATCTCATGTAGACCCTGCCCTCCCAAAGAGTGTCCATGTGGATATTCTACCCACTTCATTTAATGAAGGCCCTACTGAGCTACGACCTTCTGACGCTCTTCCTAAAGTAGAGGCCCCTAGAAGTCAAACCACAAGAAGTGACATTGCATCCACTTCGAGAGAACCTTTTGGCACACCAAGTTTGGATGGGATATTTCTCAATGAAAATTGGGAATATGACCTACACACGGAGACTCTGACGCTCTTCCTAAAGTAGAGGCCCCTAGAAGTCAAACCACAAGAAGTGACATTGCGTCCACTTTGAGAGAACCTTTTGGCACACCAAGTTTGGATGGGATATTTCTTAATGAAAATTGGGAATATGACCTACACACGGAGACTCTGACTGACCTATACATGGGTTACACATACCATGTAGGTTGGTTAGAAGTCATACGTTCTACATCTAGTGCCACCAATCTAGATGAACAACAACAAATGATATGTGAAGTTATCCATAGAATTATCCAATTCGAGAGGCAGAATAGGGGAGTGAACCTAGTTTCAATTGGCCTTATGAGATTTTTGGATACGGGCAAGGCTAAACAACCAACCCTGTCACAATTGGAGACTCCCTCGATGAGTCATGTAGATCCTTCGTATGTTGTTTCGCCTGGAGTCTCAATGCAGGTTGAGCCCACGAGTAGTAGCTTTAGCTTTCCAACTTTGGCTCAACTTTCCATTAGGGAATCCACAATGCCTACTCCGATGATGAGCATGACGGAAAGTGCACCCGTTACCACTGTAGTTAGTACAACACCGCTACCTAGTGGTACGGTACCTACAACAATGCGTACCAGTGCATATCGACCATATGTACCTATCACTACTCATGCTCATGTAGCTCCTACGCCTCCTGTTATGCCAATGGTGTATGCTCCACGAATGCCTTATCAGAACCCTTATCCAAGAGGAGCTATGCATAGTCACATATCATATCCTACGTCAGCTGCATACATACCAAGAACAATGCCAACTCCTGTCAACCAGGCCATCCCAGAAGTGCCTCCACCAGCTATGCCTGCTCACTTAGGTGATCTAGCAGCGTTTGCTCAAACGATCGGATGATATATTATGGAAAACATGCGTGGCATACCTGAGAGAGAGCCTAGAAGCAAGGCGGTCTAAGTTGCCAAGCTCACTCAAAACTTCAGTGGTGGTAATGAAGATGTTAGGAAGCACATTGAACTTTTTGAACACGTGTGTGATTCCTTGGAAGAGCACAATGAGCTACATAAGTGTAAAGCCTTAGGCTTAACCTTGAGTGGAAAAGCCAGAGATTGGTATCAAACTTTAAGGGTTGAAGAGCGTACTCACTATCCCACTCTCGAGATTGTTCTTGAAAGAATACATATGTGAGGGTGTGCTTTGGGGTGTAGCATCTCAACTCCAAAAAGCTGAACGACGCGAGGAAGGAGAGTCAGTGATGAGAGACTTTATTAGTCGACTAAAGCATCTAAATTTTCCCTGTACCTGATGAGAGCTTCAATAACAACCAACTTCTTGATAGATTCATCCGAGGATTGCGCCACGAGGACATATACAATGGCCTAGTCATTAGAGGTCTTACGATGTGGGAAGCAGTCCTGCCAATGCAATCTAGTTAGAAGACAACTTGATGATTGCAGGTAAAAAGGTGTCTTCGGAGACAAAGTCTATTAGTTCGCAAATATCTGGGCACGAGCCAATGACTGTAAAACCTATTGCCAAGGAGCCCAAGATATCCAAAATGTCTAAAGCTGACCTTACTAAAGCTCTCCAAGAATACTTTAGGGGTAATCGAGCTCCTCAAAATAGGCATATGTACCCAAGAAGAGAGCAACAATGGTGTTCGGTTTGCTTAGGACCACATAGCACAAGTGAATGTCCCACATTCAGAGTTAAATTCAATTGGACTTACAATACATGTGGTAAGTATGGCCATCAATCTAAGGATTGCCTAGTACTTAAGCATATGTTAATGAATCTAAGGATTGCCTAGTACTTTAAGCATATGTTAACGAATCAGGCACCACTAGCCTAGTCAAACACACCTCAAGTACCCGCATTGATGCCTGCACCACCTGTCGAGCAACCGTCACACAACACATAGTTCCAAGGAACCCAAATTTAGTCTAGTCTGTGCCGTTACCACCGCCAGTGCTAAGACCACAACCTCCGCATCTGAGGGTTACCCCTATAAACCAGATGGGTTGTGAGTCACATAGTGCATGTGGGGATTATGAAGAGGATGTAGACCCCACTGTTCCATATGGGATTAATACGTTTAAAATGACTCCCCAGTATTACATGGAGGATCATTTCGGGAAAGTCAAGCCTGTATATCAAGTGGCTGCTCTTGCCCCAAGAGGACAAAACCTTAATACCTTTGCCAAGAGACCACCTCTTCAATGCTACGATTGTGGTGGACCGCATCGTGTAGCAGAGTGCCCTAATAGGCTACAGAAGATCACTACTCAAATGCAACCAAATCAAGGGAGCACGTCGGGAATACCGGTACTTACATGTAATCGTTATGGCGGCATAGATCATTTGATTGCTCAATGTCCACATAATCCAAGTGCACCCAAGAGCCATTGAATTTGGTTGAGGTCACCAACAATGAGGCACTAGGAACCACACCTGTTGTACTCGCAAATGTAGTCACACGGTCAATGCTTCAAAATCAAAACTACATTCTTGAAGAGAGGGATACTGCATCAATTGCTTGAGCAAAGAAAAAGAAAACGTGACGGAAGAGATCGCTTAATGCCACAAGCTCCAAACCTAGTTCAAAGACTAATATAGGGACATGAGACGACCCTGTGTATATGAATGATCCTGAAGATGATTCTGATTCAATAGAAACCATGAAGACCAAAGCCACTACTTTAAGGGAGAAACCCACTCGGGAGCGCAACGAAGGAGAATCAAGCAAAGACATAAATCGGGGGAAACAAAAAGAAACTCCTCCTGCCCCACAACCAAGTCAGCTAATACCCTCTCGGCTACCCAGACTCACTGAGACTCTCAAAGACAAGCCACGTGGGCCAAAAACCCTCAAGAAAAAGATTCGGACTTACCCAAACCAAGTAGAGGAGATTGAACAAGTGCAAAACTTAAGGGGTTTGGTGGAAGAAACACAAAGAGAACTGGAGTAGCTAGAACCTAGAAAAGTTAAGATCCCAGACATAGTGTTTCCTACACGAGTTCAGCCTCACAGGAGCCATAAACCGTTAGCTATACCTAGTATCATTCGGGAAGAAAGTGAGGATAGGACATCAGGAAGTGGGTAGACACCCTTCTTGCTTGAAAGAATGTTTAGTGGGAATGCTTGACCCCATCGAAGAGAAGTGATTCCATCGTCACCAGTCCCTAGTCAGGGGCCGATATCTCGAAAAGTACCGTTGAATGTGTCCAAACTAATGGATTTCATGTCCTCTGAAATCAGAACCATGATCATATCCAAGTTATATGGAGATCCTGAGCTATTCTTAGCTCTTCGGGCATTTCTCAATGGAGAACTGAAGGCGGGGTTACCACAATTTGCAAACATGGATAGACCCGACATGCTTCAAGATGTGGAGGAACATTTGGATCTATAGCCCAACCTAGATGAAGACTCGGTCATTGAAATACATGTTAACAAGTTGGGACAATACTTTGAAGGTGACGAATCTAATGCAACCCTCCCCATTACTACCAAGGGATTAACTCTAAAGGGAATCCTTGATGGTGGTGCTGGAGTGAGCATTGTGACTAGAAACTGCTAGGAATCTATGGGAAGACCTCACCTAGAAGTCACAAACATAGTGGTTAAGATGGCAAACAGAACTATAGCTAAACCTATTGGAATGCTAAGGGACCTTAAGATCAAGGTTCTGGGATACAAGGTAAGACATATCTTCATTGTAATAGATTTCTCTAAGCATCCTATGTCATATCAAATGATCTTAGGACGTCCTTTCATGAGGGAAGCACAAATGGTGCATGACTGGTCGAAAAACCATGTCTACTTACGATTCCAGGACTCTGTCATTTGAGTTGATCTTGAGAATGGTTGCGCGCATCCTTTAGGAAGCAAGGTTATTATTGATAATCAATCGGATACCACTATTCACTCAGTCCCATTAAAGAATTGCTATATATGCAAAAAAGAGACCGATGATGGGGAAGATTCTCCTTATATATGGATGTCCTACTACCGGGCATGACTGAGTCAGATAGCATAGATTGGGTACACCTAGCGGCAACCATAGACACATGGGGAAATAGAGAATGGGGAAATAGAGGCACAAGTTGGGTAACACCTGAGGGGCAAGATATGCCACCATTAGTGCCAGTAAACATGATAGGTGTTATGCACTTGACTTCTGATGGCAAGAAAGTGGCAAACTCCCTTGACACTGAAAGTAGTGAAGACTCTAACCAATGCGACTCCGAGTCTGAATCTCAAGAAGAAACTGACTCTGAGCCTGATAGGGGGTATGAGTTGAATATTCACCCAAGTGTGGAAGCCACACGCTCAAGGCCTAGGATAGTAAACTCTTGCAGTTCATCCGAGAGTTAGGGGGACACAAGTGAAGATCGATCAAGTGAGTCTGAATGTGATATAAACAAAAATCAGAAACTAGGTAAGAAGAAGACGAGACATAAGTGACAACGCTATCGAGCTAATGTACGAGCTAGAATAAACAAAGAGAGATCCACTGCAGAATGGCTTAGTTATGTAGGAGCATATAACACTCATTCAGAAGTTAGTGGATAATTGGGGAGAATACCTCCAAAGTGTCATGTGGTGTAGTCCACAACCTCATGACATCGCCCAATCAGAAATCGAAGAGAAGGCGAAACTAAGTCGTACTGCGAGAAGGCGTCAAAATCGAGAGTTAGCTCAGCAACAAAAGGAAGCAAAAATTAAAGAAAAAAGCATGGCACAACAAGAACCGGTAGACTTACACCCCGCACCCAAGCATTTCAAATCTTTTACCATGGGGGAACGTAAAGTCGTCTACATAAAAGCCCAACGAACGCCTACCAATCGGAGTAGTGGTGTCTACGATGGCCCGAGCAGTAGTAGTTAAGGAGATAGGACTAGCAGATCCATGTGAGGAGTCTAAACCAGTTTTTATTGCTCAAGACCTCACCAAGACGGAAGAAGCTACACTTAAGATGCTTCTTAAAGAATTCAAGGACATATTTGCTTGGACATACCATGATATGAAGGGTGTTCCACCCAATGTGGTGCAACACACAATTCCAATGATTAACACTGCTAAACCAGTCTAGCAACATCCCTACCCAATGAATCCTAAGTATGCAAAGATTGTACAAGAGGAAATTTAAAAGCTTATAAAATGTGGATTCATATACCTTATTGAGCACTCAGAATGGGTTTCTCCGATAGTCATTGTACCAAGAAGAATGGGAAACTCAGAGTGTGCGTTGATCTCAAAAAGGTTAATGCAGCCACCAGAAGAGATCATTACCCCTTGCCGTATTCTGAACATGTGCTTGAAAGAGTTGCAGGCAAGGAGGCTTATAGCTTTTTAGACAGGTACTCTGGTTATAATCAGATCACAATTGCAGTAGAGGACCAAGCTAAACCTTTCGCGTCATGGCCTTTGGCTTAACTAATGCACCTGCAACATTCCAACGATAAACACAGCCTTTAAGGAATATCTAAGGGACTTTTGTGAAGCCTTCTTAGATGATCTTTGTGTTCATTCCTCTTGGGACGAGCACTTGATGTGTTTATGAAAAGTATTTGAAAGGTGTAGATTATATCGCATCTCATTGAATCCTTTCAAATGCCAATTCTGGGTTAAACACGGAGTTATTCTAGGGCATATAGTGTCCAAAAATGGGATTTCCACCGACGAAAGTAAAATCAAGGTCATTTTGGAATTGCCCCCACCCATCAACTATAAGGGAGTCCAGCGCTTTATGGGCCATGTTGGTTATTATCGAAGGTTTATTTTATTCTTCGTCGCTGAGATAGCTCGACCATTGTACAAGCTTCTCATCGAGTTTATTTGAACCGAAGATTCACCATGCATATGAGTTATTAAAGAAGGCCCTGGCAAGTGCTCCAATCTTGCGAGTGCTTAACAGGGATTTAATCTTCCATGTGCATATTGATGCACTCAACCTGGAGAACATAAACTAGACTACCCCATTAGCTTTTCCAATCGCCAGTTGAACGATGCAACTACACCACTACGGAGCGAGAAGGGTTGGCAATGATATATGCAGTAAAGAAATTTCGTTATTACCTTCTTGCCACTAAGTTTGTTTTCTATGTGGATCATCAAGCGCATTGTTGTATCTGGTGAACAAACCATGCTCCACAGGAAGAATCACACGATGGTTGTTGATTCTTCTTGAGTGTTTGATTTCACTGTTGTTGTGAGACCTGGCAAAAAACATGTCATGGCTGATCATTTGTCTCGCATACCTAGTGGTGAAGCTCCTACGGGAGTTGATGATGACTTACCTGACACTTTCTTGTTCATGGTGGAGACAATGCCTGAATGGAGTGAGAAGATTGTTAACTTCTTGGTTAATGGTTTTCCACCCAAAGAGCTTCGTAAAGTGGCTATTAATTGCACACCATTCAAGATGGTATATGGCCAAGAAGCAGTCATGCCGTGGGAATTTGTCATTCCTAGTCTTCGTGTTGCTACTCAAGAGGGCTAGGATGGTAATCCCTTAGTAGAGCGTTTGTATATCCTTGAGTGGTTAGACGAAGAAAGACAATTGGCGGTGTACAATGCCCTTGTAGAGAAGGATAGAAGGAAGAAATGGTTTGATCGCTACCTGAAAAACAAGGACATCAAAGTTGGGGATAAAGTCCTGATGTATGGAGTGCATAACAAAAAGAAGAAGCTAAAATATGCTGGTAAGGGACCGTACAGAGTATGTGAAATTACCCCGCAAGGTATCATCCGAGTGGAGACTCTCGACGGAGTTAAAACCGTTGGATTCCTCAATGGGAGTAAATTCAAAAGATACTATGATCCCCTAAGCCAAGAGGAATTACATGCAATCCATCAGAAGAAGGCAGCTAAAGAACAGGCTGAGCTAAAGAACCCCGCAAGGTACCATCCGAGTGGAGACTCTCGACGGAGTTAAAACCGTTGGATTCCTCAATGGGAGTAAATTCAAAAGATACTATGATCCCCTAAGCCAAGAGGAATTACATGCAATCCATCAGAAGAAGGCAGCTAAAGAATAGGCTGAGCTAAAGAACAGGCTGAGCTAAACAAGATACAAGCGAGAGTTGAAGCTTAAGAAGATACAAGCAAGAGTTGAAGCTAAAGAACGCCAGCAGCGTGTTAGGCGCGCCAACGAGAGGCCAACTTGGGAATTATGCAAGTATTTTTCGAGGAGGCAAAGGAGGATTCACTTGAATCTGACCTGCCTCTACAATACCCAATTCAGCTATAACAGAGTCCTTATGGGAAGGTGCTATATAATGCATTGTTGGATACGGGAGCTCAACACAATTTGCTGTCATATGGAGTGTGGTGTCAACTTGGAAAACCACCCTTATCCAAAAGTACCATCCAAGTTAAGGGTATCAATAAGAAGAAAACCACTGTCTCGGAAATTTTGCACACTCCTGTTGCCTATGACAAGGGGACTATGGTTCAATGCTTTTTGGTTATGCCTGCTGGTACCGTGGAGGGAAGTGTAAACTTAGGGCACAAATGGATGTTAGCTTCCAAGTGCAATATTGATTGGGCAACCAGGCGAGTTTCAACGCAAGAACCAGTTCTCAGCCTGACCACTCAAGGTCCTGCACCTAAGCCATCAACTCTGGACAAAAATGCTAGATAAGAAAAAATCACAAAGTTAAGTGGCTACACCATCTTTGATTGTTTGCCACCCCTCTAACGCTTCAACGCCAAGAGGGAGATAGGCAGTGTGGTCCCCAAGGCTCCGCTTACTTTACCGAAGTACTTTACCGAAGAGTACATACAAATGGGTCCCAAAAGCTTCGTTAATGGCTACCTCTACTGCCCAATCTCATTCAGACAAGAAGCCTTGTAGTAGGAAAGTAGCTACCCGCTCTAGAAAAGGCTAGGTAACATCACGTTGGATTCCTAAAATATTATTAGCAGCCCAAGGGCACTATGAAGGAAATGACTAGATTTGGGTCCCTAAACATAAGCTGAATTCCTCTACATCGCCTGTAAAATCGTATAAGCCAAATGTTGCCACCCCAACGACAATTCTAGACCGTGGTAAGGGAAAGGTAACAGAGTACTCCACACCACTTCTTCTAGAGCTAGTTTGGATTCCCAAACGATATCGATCGATACCACCTCTAGCTCAGGAAGGGGGGACTCACAAGGAAGCTTCTAGCTCCTCATGCCATTCACACGTTGATATAGAAGTTTCTGCATGCTCTACACCTACCCTTGTCAATACCCACCAAGAAACCAATGAGTCTACATCTCCCCTTGTAAATGTATCATCGGAAACCATATCCTCCGTTCGTTCATGGGAGCGTACACTGCCATCTCTGCAACTTGATGTGGCCACAAGGGTCATAAAAAGCTATCTACCCACATCACCACCTATAACCCACTGGACAAAGTGGTTCTAAGGGGCTACAACATCATTGCAAAAAAAATGATCTACCCAAGGAAGGGGGGAGCATGTACTCACGTTCAACATTCTATTGCTTCCTCCCTAACCTTCTCCCCTGACCATGTAACTTCCAAATTCGAGGGAATGTATATATATAGCTTCATACACAAAAAAGAAAAGAAAAGAAAAAGTAAAAATTAAGAGGAGAGTTATCCGCACACAATTAGAAACAAGATTGATCTGTCTTCATGAACCTACTGATGCTATATCTGTGTTTGCAGATATGGCAGATGCACGAGCATCACACACTTCATCCACTCCCACCTTTGGTGAGAGGTATCATCTGTACCTTTCTCAGATATTTCACATGTGTTATCCTATAATTAAAACCGAATTGGGTCATATAGATGTACTATAGCCAGCGAGGGAAATGTTGAGGAATTAGAATGGCTAATTCGCCTATTGACCACGATTGACCCGATGGCCCAAGTCCTTACTTTTCCACAGGATGACTATCCTCGCATAGTTACATTCTTGACGAGTCTATGTGGATGGGAGGACGAAGAAGATATATCTGACGATGAATGGACGGATGAGACTCATGGCACTACCGAGGCTGATTTTATTTATTTGGATGATGCGGATAGAGGCTTAGCCTTAGGGCTATAGCCAGGACTCTACAACATCCTCTTACCTTGATCCTCAGTATTAGTGTGGTGACTTGTAGGTAGGTTAGTGTTTTCAAGTTGTTGCTAGTTTTGTGTCCTTAAACGAGTCCTTATTTTTTCCCACTGATGTGCCTCTAGAGGTATAGTGCTTGTTAGTTAATTGTACAGGTTTAGAAGTTTGAGGTGGGCTCGCTTTCATAGTCCTGGGACGGCCGCAATGTTCATACATGGATATCTACATCAAATTATAGGCATTTCTCATCGAATCAAGGAGATCTCCAAAATACAGGTGTAATTCTTCCATGCCCACTCTCTTTCATTTTTACTGTTCAATTAATTGCATGAACTATAATGCATGACCACATGGAATTT